>NC_087204.1:17073869-17113869 GCF_015104395.2 Macrobrachium nipponense | reverse complement strand
TATGTATATATATATATATATCATATATATATATATATATATATATATATATATATATATATATATATATATATATATATATATATATATATATATATATATATATGTATATATATATATATATATATAGATATATATATATATGTATATATATATATATATATATATATATATATATATATATATATATATATATATATATATATATATATATATAAACGTTGTCCCGGTGATCTTTTACTCAATTCACACCACATGCCGAGAGAGAGAGAGAAGAGAGAGGGAGGGAGAGAGAGAGAGAGAAGAGAGAGAGAGAGAGAGAGAGATTCCTTAAAGGGGGAATACCTTGTTATAAATTCATCAATCCAAATGTAACTGTGTCATTTTAGTTAAAGTTACAAAAAATATATTACAACGTAGAATATTCAGACTATTAATAATTACCAACATTAAGAAAACTTGTTTATTTCACATTATTCACGCTGCATTAAAAAAAAAACTCTTCCAGAATAATCAAACTCAGTAATGAAAACTTAAAACCAGTTACCTCGGATAATTAAAAAGCCATGATTGCAACAGTGGCGTAAACGGAATAAATAAAAGTCAGTTCGTCGGTCTGTCACCTCTAGTCTAGTTTTCGGCCGAAAAGGCTTTTAATGCGACCCTGGCACTGATGTTTGGTTTTAATGACATACATCAAATGCGTCGTAATTAACAGCCTGGGATATACGCTCTCATAATTAATACCATGATGGCAATTGCTGCTCTAAAAATTTTTTTTTATTTTTAGATAAAGTCTTGTTCAGGTGAAATGTATTCCAAATGAAATAAAAACAAATACGCAACTTTTTTTTCTTTTTTTTTAGATCAAGTCTTTTCCTGTTAAAATGTAATCCAAATGAAATAAAATCAAATACAAAAGCTTTTTGATGACAGTTAGGTCCCAACGAGTAGTAGTAACGTCTAGAGCATCGAGCGGAAATTCCAGATTCACAGCATCTTAAAACCAATTATGCGAGAAAAACTGCTTCCGAGATTCCTCCGGGCAGGACCCACCAAAAGACAGGTCGCCGTTCGATGACGTAACACGCGCTCTTAGCAGCAGGATCTGTATTACTGGCTCGTCGGTACAATACAAAATTGCCCATTCTTCGTATTTGCATTAATTGTTTCACTTTGTCACAAAATACAGCCACACTTGTCATAACTGTAAGTTACTTTTTCTATCGATAACGAAGGGTAAGACCTCTGTATTTCTATTGTTTTAAACAACATCTTGACGTAAATTGTAATGATTTACTGAACAACAAATTACCTCAGACATTCAATTAATGAAAAGTAATCTGTCTTCAAGTAACTAACGAGTATATAAATTTTATAACAGTACTCAATAATGAACTATTCTTTCTTGGTTTACAATTTGTAAATCTTGGGCCATGGGTAAATCTATTCGGTCGTCTTGGGTTATTCATCATTAATCACTATTCTGGCCGACCTGTAAAAGTGAGTCCTGCCTACTTAAACAGCGAGTGTTTCAAAATTGGAAAAGATATCTATCTATTGAAGAGCCAGATGCGACAACCACGCTCAAACATTATGGACATAATATAAACTGCACCCAGCTTCACAAAAAAATCATGCCATTAAAAAGATAGGCGATAAAATTCGACCTTGCTAGAACCTTAATTAAGAGTAGTACAAAATCCTCTGCCCCTGTGAAAACAACGTGATAAATAAAACTGCCCGTGACAAGACTGACTTATTACCATTGGAAGTTTCATTCACCATATCAGGCCTATTTCATACATCAAAGTCAAGCAGAACTGCACTATATGAAATTACGGAATGGAATATTGTACGACCCTCACATAAAAGTCGTACTTTCAAGTTACGTCAATTATGTTCATCTGTGACGTCAAAGCTCATTTTGTTTGAATTATAATGGTATATGGCACGCCACTCTCCCGACTGATTGGGGACTATCATATACTTTATTCCCGTTGATCTGAATGGCTGCATATTCATGAAATACGACGGGTGATTATTGCGCGGGTTAATACAATAGGAATTTTATTTATACGTTGTTTTTCATTTTAACATGACGGGGACATCACAACTGTTTGTGGATTATGCAGGCAAGAGGGGAGCTTGTTCCGGTAATACGTGTAGCTGTTCACGAATATGTTTATACGCATATACATACATACGATTACCACAAAATTCAAATTCGCAGCTATCAGTACCCCCATTGAACAGATACCCAGTAATATCGGATGTTTTTTTTTTATTTTCTATTTATTTATTTAATTTTTATTTTTATTTTTTTTTGTAGTCACCATGGCGAACTGCAAGCATAAATGTACTAAATAACTACTGTGTTTTATATACACGCACGGAGGCTAGATTTAAATCCTTTTTTGGTAAATATGGCCAGTATATTAACATATTATGTACACCGTTTCCCTTTCATTTTTATTCATTTATATATATATATATTATATATATATATATATAATATATATATATTTATTTTATTTATTTATTTTGCTAACTATCTTGTTACCCTGGAAAGATGATGACTACCATACTCATCCCGGCAGTCAGGGATGGAAGGAACCACGCCTGAGGCCTCAGCTATATAGTTCTGTGTCGCCTCAGTATAAAATGTTTCTTTATCTTGTTTAGGAGACCTTATTACATAGCAGTTTCAATCATCTTCTAATTTTAATCTAATGTGGTCTTAACATATGAGCTACTATGAGATTCAGGGTCTCTGTAACACGGTTTTTTCGCAATAACTTTTTATCTATGCAGTTCATAAATATAACGCTTATTCAGAATACATATTATATCTACACATAAATTTTGACTGTATTCTGCATTACGTAGGTTGAATAAATTTGGTACTTATAATGCAAGTGACTTTTTTTGAAGATGGGCCAACTTCCTCAGAGAAAAGGTTTCGAACGCACTCGTTACGTAACTTATGACATCATTTCTTCCCTCTTTCTCGATGGATGATTGGCTATACGTAACGAAGGCTAAACCTCTGGCAACAATGACATAAAAAGTAAATACAAGCAAAGCAGTACACCTTTATGAACTCTGAAACCTCTCCACTGATAATTGTCATAATGAACAAACCAACAAAATATGTTAATACAAAAACACTTCGATTATTAGTCTAACTCCAAAATAAGTTTCCTAAGAAATTACAGTCTACTTTATATGACACAATCAGATTTACAAGATGTAGGGAATAGTTGGTAATTTTCAAAACAAAAATAGTGACAAGCTTGATTTTGATAACTGCTATATCCAATGTTCAAGCAATTTTTATTTATTGGCTATCTACCTATTACTAAAAAAAACAAAAAAAGAAAAAAATAGCCGTTACCGTGCATTTTGGCTTTGAACCTTCACCAATAATTATCGTCAGAATGATGACTTCATGAGGCTCCACCCACTTTCGCCTCGTTATAATTCAGGATAATACTGAAGGCTATCATGGACATTGTTGGATTAGAAAATTTAACTTCTGGCTATAAAAACTAATTTCTCGAGTTGTTGCAAGAAGTGCTAAATGATCCTCAAGGATCCCAGCAGTTGGCCTAAACGTTTAATTCATGTATATTGCTGCTATTACTACAGTAGTATTACTACGCTAGCACAGATACCCCACCCCACATCTATGTATCGTTCCCCCATTCATAAAGTCTTTGTCATGGCCACAGGCTTTCTCTTGACTGTAAAAAGTTGCAAGTCGTAAGACAAATGCAGTTTTGCATCCACGGGGGGGGAAAATTCCAAATCCTGTTAGCCATTATTGACTGCTATGGGTTTCAGAGCCGATGGAATAAGGTGAATGAGTGTTTGTCTGGTGGATGGGCTGGGCAACATTTCGTCAAATGTTGTTTACCTTGCTTACGTAATGAATGTTTTTCGACTCTTGGCTCATAATCATTGGCCATGGCATCGGCTGGATAATTTTTACTCTATAAAAATTAAACTATCAGATTTAGGTCATTAATAATGCTGCCAAAATTTGTGTGTGGTTGTAAAATATACATATGTCAACTTTCAGCTACATCCGATGCTTGATAAGGAGCAAAGTCCAAAAAACCATGTTACAGAGGCCTGAATCTCATAGTAGTAGATTTTCCTAGCTAATCTTAACCTACCTAACTAACCTTTATATACTTCTGCCTTTACATGCTTTACAAAAGGACTGCAATTAAAATCTATATATTGAAGTGTGTTATTAAAGAAGTGTCGTTAGCTGAACGCCCACAATCCACTGTACATCTGTCGTGCAATATTCAACTCAATCGATATTGCCATTACTAATGAACGATGCCTGACAAGTAGTCATTTTAGATCTAAGCTTGATACGGCTTCTTCAATTAAACATCTCTCTGCAACCCTCGGGTATATTTCGTTTTCGCTTCGTAAGTTTTTTTTTTGTTGGGGCGGGGGGAAGTGGGGGTAGGAGGGTATTCTTGACTTACCGAAGATACCTGGCGAAAATGCTGTTAGAAATATGCTTGCCTTTTTTTTAAATGCTATTTTTTTTTTTTTTTTTTTTTTTTTACTTATTTGGGTATGAAATCTTCGATAACCTTACCATGAACTTCGAAAGTTGATGCAAATGTGTCTTTTACATAAAACGTAAACTCTCAGCTCTTTCGTGCCTCGAAATTTATATGCAAATGACTTATCAAGCAGGCAATGCTGTTGTTTTAAGACGTGTGTATCAAATGCATGGTAGAACCCGAAACCGACGTTATCTCCATGATTATTTGAGTGGTTATGAAAGCGGTTTATGTAATTCATTTAGTTTTTTGTTATATATATATATATATATATATTATATATATATATATATATATATATATATATATATATATATATATATATGTGTGTGTGTGTGTGTGTGTGTGTGTGAGAAATAAAAATGTCTGTCCGCCCACGTCTATTAAAGTTTTATTCATATTCACTCAAAAATTTAGCACACGAGAAATGTTAAGTAAATATTATCTAGTGATGAATTCATTTATTCTTTGGGCAACATACAAAGTATAAATGATATCATATTTGCATTAAGATAGAATATTTATTTAAAGTAATAACAAACAACACTGGAAATCATCGCTTGTAAGAAAACCACTTTGAAAATATTAAAAGTGACAGCAAGCTTGTTTCAGACATCGACCTTTTAACCTCAACTGGGTCTCTTAAGGAGCATTGACCTTTGAATTTCACATTACTTCCCACACACACATTGAAGGTGTGGACGCTAAAGTATTTTTGAGGTGTGGAACTGAAGATTCATCTCTTTGTAGGTTTCAAAATATTACAGTTTGCAAGAAAACGTGCAAATAAAACCTTTAGCTATAAATTATTTCGTACATAAAGTAAATGTGACAAGTCATGATGAATGACATCTTTAATTCTGTAACCAGGAATATGATAAACGTTACAGAATATTACTAAATACACAAATAAAAACCACCCTTTCATTGTTAATTGCGTCAATAGTAAATGTTGCAGTACCTTGGAGAATTCATTAATAATTGCAATTAAAATATAGATGTGAATATACTCTGTTCAGATTCAGGCCCAAACCAGGTATTCATGAACAGGAAGTAATTCAATAGGCGTTCCCTCAAAGGAAAATAAATGTCACGTCATCGCTTGTCTGGACGACCAGACATTTGACCTCTGACCTAAAATCTTGCAGAGATATTAAAGGATCTGGGTCTTATATATTGAGGTCTTCTATGTAAAGGTTCAATGAATCCCAAGCGTTATTTTCGTTGCTACGAAGTCGAAGACTTGAATCATATCAGTGTTATTCGATTTATATAGATTCTGCCAACGAAATACTATTTTATAGCCTTATATCATCATCTTAATAGTTCCTACGTAAAAGGAATTTCTTAAGAAACCATTTCCGTTTATACCTAAGCCTCACGTCAGCTTCAATCTACCCCATAAGAAAACATATCCACCTCATCCCAATAACAGAGACCAGATCGTTTGTATAGATTGTATCCACATCCTTCCCGAATCCTCTTTAATCTGTGACAAAGCCCAAACGACCACCATCTCTCTGATACCGACCTCTTCTCCTCATCGCCTGTTAGCCATATTGCGTCATCCCCTTGCTCGACAGTGTTGCCACTCATCGATGCCACATTCGCAGATGACATGTTGGAGTGGTCAGTTTTATTTTTCGTTTTCAACCCATACGAAACCGGGAAAAATCTTGTGCTTTGAACGGGGATGTACTTGAATGGATGCCATTCTATCTCTCTCTCAATACAAATCTTTGTTTTAGAGAAAAACAAGAGGACAAACCTCCCATTATTATGCGTTTCAAGTAGGAGCAACTAATTGATTAATCAGTAATTAATCTGCTCTCTCTCTCTCTCTCTCTCTCTCTCTCTCTCTCTCTCTCTCTCTCTCTCTCTCTCAAAATCTAGGCGATATTCACGTAAATAGCGCAGATATTCATGGAAATTAAATCGATAATTTTTCACACTAATATCTTGGCAAAAAAATTTAGAATATTTTATTAAGCCAAACAGTTAATAAAAGTTTGCTGATATCACAGAATGCATACAATTTTATTTTTTTACAATCCCCTTCCCCTCCTCTCTCTCTCTCTCTTCTCTCTCTCTTCTCTCTCTCTCTCTCTCTCTCTCTCTCTCTCCCCATAGGTTTTCTTCTTTGTTCAAAAAGAATGTTGTGTTATCAACAATGTCTGCATTTGAATTGTTTACTTTATATTTTTATTTCTGTCGTTATTTTCACGTTGCTACTTCAGTTGTGTATTCCCCAATTACTTAAGCCTCGTTTGTAAAATTTTCGGCATATTACTAATAATCATTTACAATTATTATTCATATATGATTCGATATTTACTAGAATATTCCCCATTACTAATCTTGTCAGGTCTGTAAGTTGCGCGCCCGTTCGAGATCATCGTTAAGTACTGAGTAATGACTAAAGTTTCATCATCCATTCGTGTGGATTATACACTGCTATCAGTATAACTTCTCTAGGGCACCACTATCAGTCTGACTTGTCCAGGACACTTCGATTCAAAGGCTATTACTTGAGTCAGTGGTTAGTCGGGATGGCGGAATGTGAGGGGCGCGGCGTGCAAGTTGCCGTGTACTTAGATTTCCAAAGACATTATGAAATTTCCGCTTACTCGGGGAGTAAGCCTGGAAGCTACTTTGATGTTGTTGTTGTTGTTGTTCTTGCTGTTGTTGTTCTTGTTTGCGAGGTCCATAAAAAGGTCCGGAAAAGGTGTTTCGCGTTGATTCAAGATACATGAATTTTATGATAAGATATTTATGATTTATTTACTAGAATGAAAATGTGAAAATTGTAAAAAATAAAGAATGTGCATGTTAAACAGTACTGTACAATTATTTCTAATGAAATATAGCGTATTTACTTTAATTTTCGTTGGTGACACAACGCGCAATTTGACCATAGATTTTTGCACGCGCCCCGAGTAAGCTGTATGTCGGATCACGCCTTGTTGGTCTGGTTGGTGGCTCATCGCCCTCATCTCTCACATGAGAACTTCCGGATTCGATCTCTACTTGAAGTAGTTATACATTTCTCAACTTCACACGTTACTGGGTGTTGATTTAGAAGAATATAAACAGTAACCAATTGCACAGTTCGGTATGCTTTGCGATTTAGTTCGTAATCATAAAATGGGTGTGAGATTTTCACACTTAATGAAGGATAGTGAAAAACAATGAACGAAAAGAGTAAATGCATTTCGTAATATTCGTGGTTTTCAATTCATCCTCTTTATAATCCTCATAAAAAGCGAAGGATGCGAAACCCAAGACTGAACGAAGTCCCTCCCTAATGAATGTTGGAAACTTGATTGATGGAGAATCTGCTTGCATCTTAAACTGGCACTTCTGAACTGGATATTGAGATTTCCCTGCAGTATGGAGCATCATAGAGAGCTAAGAAGGGTCACGGACTCACGAGATGATTAAAACTTGAATATGCCGATTCTTTTTTTTTTTTTTCTTTAATGCCTCCAGTAAGGAGGCTGCGTATTTACCTCCGTTTATATGCGTTCCTTCTCTCTCATTTATGATAATGATGCTTACGTGCATTTAGCATCACTTTCGCAGATGAGGAACCATCTCGTCGACCATCTGCTTTACAGGCATTAACGTTTGCACTACATCCTATCGTGATACCAAATATAGCGTTAATCTGTGTAGAAAGGAAACCTTGGGTTTTCTAACGATTCCGTGAACATTTCGCTGGCTTTGGAGAACGTTAACCAGAAGTCTCTACTAGTATCTGAGAAGTGAGAGGGATTTCATTAGGGCATTGTCATGCGAACTTTAGCCATTGCTTCGCTTTGGATATAAGACTAAACATTACTTCAGGACTGACTCTTTTGCCACACAATTTTTCTCATCCCCTATTAAAATGAGAATTAAGGAGTCCTACTATGAGATTCAGGGTCTCTGTAACACGGTTTTTTGGACTTTGCTCCTTGTCAAAGCATCGGATGTAGCTGAAAGTTGACATATGTATATTGTACAACCACACACAAATTTTGTCAGCATTATCAATAACCTAAACCCGATAGTTTTAATTTTTATAGAGTAAAAATGATCTAGCCGACGCCATGGCCAATGATTACGAGCCAAGAGTCGAAAAACATTCATTACCTAAGCAAGGTAAACAAACACCTTTTGACTAAATGTTGCCCGCCCATCCACCAGACAGAAATTCCATCGGCTCTGAAACCCAAAGACTTTATGAATGGCGGAACGATACATAGATGTGGTGGGGTATCAGTGCTAGCGTAGTAACACTACTGTAGCAGTAGTGCGCAACAGTATAGCAGTATATATGAATTAAACGTTTAGGCCAACTGCTGGGATCCTTGAGGATCATTTAGCACTTCTTTCAACTACTAGAGAAATTAGTTTTTATAGCAGAAGTTAAATTTTCTAATCTAACAATGCCCATGGTAGCCTTCAGTGTTATCCTGAATTATAACGAGGCGAAAGTGGTGGAGCCTCATGAAGTCATCATTCTGACGATAATTATTGGTGAAGGTTCAAAGCCAATATACGGTACCAGCTATTTTTTTTTTCAGTAAATAGGTAGATAGCCAATAAATAAAAATTGCTTGACATTGGATATAGCAGTTATCAAATCAAGCTTGTCTACTATGTTTTTTTTTGATAATTACCAACTATTCCCTACATCTTGTCAATCTGATTGTGACCTATAAAGTAGACTGTAATTTCTTTGGAAACTTATTTTGGGAGTTAGACTAATAATCGAAGTGTTTTTGTATATATTAACATATTTTGTTGATTTGTTCATTATGACAATTATCAGTGGAGAGGTTTCAGAGTTCATAAAGGTGTACTGCTTTGCTTGTAATTTAAATTTGTAGTCCATTGTTGCCAGAGGTTTAGCCTTCGTTACATATAGACCAATCATCCATCGAGAAAGAGGGAAGAAATGCTGTCATAAGTTACGTAACGAGTGCGTTCGAAACCTTTTCTCTGAGTAAGTTGGCCCGTCTTTAAAAAGGTCACTTTTACATTATAATAATACCAATTTATTCAACCTACGTAGTGCAGAACACTCAAAATTTATGTGTTGATATAATATGTATTCTGAATAAGGCGTTATATTTATGAAATGCATAGATCAAGTTATTGCGAAAAAACCGTGTTACAGAGACCCTGAATCTCATAGTAGCTTCATATGTTAAGACCACATTAGATTAAAATTAGAAAATGATTGAAACTGCTATGTAATAAGCTCTCCTAAACAGATAAAGAAACATTTTATACTGAGGCGACACAGAACTATATAGCTGAGGCCTCAGGCGTGGTTCCTTCCATCCCTGAGTGCCGGGTATGAGTATGGTAGTCATCATCTTTCCAGGGTAACAAGATAGTTAACAAAAAATAAATAAATAAATAAATAAATAAATAAAAAAAAAAAAAATAAAAAAATATATATATATAATATATATATATATATATCTATATATATATATATATATATATATATATATATATATATATATATATGGGTAAGTGTTGGAGTGCTTTAGCCAAAGGATGGCTTGTTTGATATCTTGTAAGATGTTCCATTTTATTAACTTTGTCTTTAAACTTGTGTATACTTACCGGGATGTGTTCTGTATCTTTGAAACAGACGGATCTGGAATGCGGGGGGACAAAGAATTCCCAGAGGGGTGTAGACCTTTTTTTTTGGTGACTAGACATTGTACTGTTTTTGAGTTAGTCTGTAAGACTGGATTACTTGATTGGTTGATTTATTTATTCTTGTTAATAAACGTTAATGTTATGATGCAACTCTCTCATTTTCATTACCTGTTAGAATGGAGAGAAAGAGGTGGAGAGAGAGAGAGACTCCTTAGAGAGAGAGAGAGAGAAAGAGGGAATGCCGAGAGAGAGAGAGAGAGAGAGAGAGGCTGTGTGTGTAATGTTGTGTGTGTTTGCCTTCCGTTTCGTGTCACGCTTACCTTATGAATAACGGGGGGAGAATCCCCCCAGTTACACATAGATAAAATGTTATTGCGAAAAAACCGTTTCAGAGGCCCTGAATCTCATAGTAGTAGAGTTATAGTAGACGAAGGAGAGAGAGAGGTAGAAACGAAAGTTAAACCAGGATGTTTGAAATGTGACACTCGTAAAACACAGAAAAGGAATCGAGTGAGACAACAAAAATCGATGATGCAAGTAATCTCGGACCTGAACAACGATAACCAGTGGTGGTAACGACTGCTCACAGCATACACCCTGCTTCGTTAAAGGGCGTCACCGGAAGTAGTAGGTGGACAAGATTAACCAATTACGAAGAATTAAGGTGTTCTCCAGTAGAAAGGAAGTTGGAGCCAGAATTGAAAAATAGGTCCAGAACACAGTTGAATCGAAAGAAAAGTTTAGTTAGGAACTCAGTTCTGGACGCATAAATTGTGTCGGTTTATACTCCGTTTACCCTGTGTCATTTGTGTGTGACTGGACAGTGAACTTGTGTGTGCTATAATAATAATTAAGAAAGAGAAACGCGGTGTTTAACTTGCCCAGAATCCTAAAGGAAACGAATTCACGTCAAAAGCCTCTTGAGAAAGTGAATTAAAGGAAAAGGAATTGAATGAAATGAAATGAGAATTCAGCAAGACGTCCAGAACAATTAAGTAATCTAATAAGTTCCTAAGAGAGATTCAAACTCAACGCGGTGTAGATGAAGGATACCCCCATATAACAAAACTAAAAGAGAACCAAATACAAACCAAAACTACAAAAAGAAAAAGACTTAATCACAACAAATAAAACTACCACAACACTTTCATCTACCTTTTACATACAGGTTTGTTCGAAAATAAGTAAAGAATTCTAAGTTTCCATAATTACTTTTTCTCGTGCCCAATTGAGCATTACCAGCAAATTTGATCAGGGTCTCTTAGATCAGAAACTATAATTTAATTATGGATAGAGAGAGAGAGAGAGAGAGAGAGAGAGAGAGAGAGAGAAGAGAGAGAGAGAGAGAGAGAAGAGAGAAATGTCGTAGGCAACCATGTGTAGACGGTTGTTATATTAGTGACTGAACGCTATGCTTAACAAAAAAAAAAAAAAAAAAAAAAAAAAAGTTATCTTCAAAGGCAAAGCATTATCTTCCATAACCTATTTCACTCACCTCCCTCCCCCGTTGATTTTTCCTTGGCTATTTGAGAGACAGTTATAGAGCAGCCATTTTCAAATATCTGACCAAGGCTTTGATTGAGTATGCAAAGATAATCTTAGAGTTAACCATCTTTCCTTCATCATAGAGGTGTTCCTTCGTCCTCTACCTCTCATTATCACTTACCATATATTAGTATTTGCACATACTTAGTCATATAACATAATATTTACATGAAAAGTGGCATTTTGGAATCTCTAGAAAATACGGCTAATATATATATATATAATATATATATTAAATATATATATATATATATATATATATATATATATATATATATATATATATATTCAAATGTATAGTTAATGAACGAAATAAACTCTATAAGAACAGGTTATGAAGAATCCTTGATGTCTCATTCAAACACAAGTTCATGTAATGGTATCTGACTGTAACAATTAAAGACAGCGAAAGAAAACGAACAGACAAACTAACAAACATAACAAACAGGAATCATTGGGATTTGGTCGCTATAAAAAACGTATCACCCTTATTCGCCCATTATAAGATCAACTGGATGATTATAAGTTCAAGTGGATGCGCTTGTGATAGTAACATTATGACGACCAAGTTGTTCAAGTCTAACGGAGCTTCATGATGCCTCAAATGGTTACGGTACCGAACGTCAGTAATGGGACACGATCCTTAATTAAGGTGATTACGCAATGAAGTAACGACTTGACTCATGATCTCGTGCGGAAGTTTAAAACTTCGTGTCTCACGTAACAAACAATTCCAGGACCAATTTCCAAGGACATGAACTACGACGATTAGGCAGAGTACTTTTCGATTTACAGCACATTATGATTACAGTGATCGAGCCTAAACGCCGAAAACGCAGCTTAATTACTGCTATCCAGCAAGGGCTCATTTTATCCCCGCAGTTCCTTGAAGGAGTGAATTAGTTCATCAGAAAAAAAGTCTGAGAGAGAACAAAATAAAAAATGTGCAAGATTGTGAAGATTGTGTTCCGATACTTGGCAGTTGAACTCTTTGTTTTTCATTAATTTTATGAGAGGTATATTCTGAATTCCTCTTCAATTAAACAGAGAAAATTGCTTTTAAACTTAAATAATATGCATAGATTCATTTTCATCTAAAAGAGTATATGTTCAAAAAATGCACATAAACTCGCACAGAAACATAAGCACCATCGCTCACATATACGCATCACTTCTTTCAGTCACACGATAGAATTTTTCTGTAACATCCGGTTCCAGAGAAATGCAGGCAGCGAATAAGATCTAATCATCTTCAAAGCTACCGTCAGAACCATTTTATTATCTCATTTGTTTCAAGTTCTTTTCAAGTAAAATGGTTAGTGAAAGAATATAGCTACGTAGTTCAGTCTCCACGGATAAAACAGAAGGTCTGGATGGGCTCTTCGTTCGCAGGCTATTCAAAGTAAGACAAATTTTTATGTTAGACTATCAAGACCCTGAAAGCGGCAATATAGTGGAGTCCTTCCCACTAACTGAAATTGATATTTTATTTTCCCCTTCATCAAAACAGAAAGCAAGACGGAAAATAAGCGCACCGAGTAGGAGATGGGTCAAGGATAAACATCTCCATAAAACTTTTCAAGTGACACTAGAACAACGCAGGTAACTTTACAGCACCAGCCAAGCAATCGCCTTAATTGGCCCAAACCCACATACTGGGGGAGATTTATCAAAGGAAATGGCAGGACACTTCCTTCAGCACGTAGATACACAAGCCAGGTGTCATTCGTTCGACGCGAGATTCTTGACTACTCAGGGCTACTCGCTTTGAAGGATATTAGACGGGAGGATAATACTGCTTTCTTTTGTATATGTATATACATATATACGCATCAAGCTAAAAACTGACCTTAATATCTAATTCGCTCTACCTCGGAATACATATTCAAACACGTCGCTTGGAGTTTCATGAGATCAAAACTGACAGTAACTGAAGTTGAGGAATTGTTTTGTGAATTTCTGAACTTGGGAATCCAGTGGCCCGGGAATTACGCCCAGCAATTCTTAGCAGCGATCTAATAATCGAATACGATTCCTAACAGCTTGTGACCCATAGGGATTTCGAAGCTCTTAGGTAATCGCCAGAATTCTAATTTAATTTCATGCGTGGTTCATCAATTAATTACCGTTTGCGTACTTGGTCCGTAGAAAGTGGTATTTAATTTATTGTTGAATATCTATACATTATTGGTTGATATAAAATGTAGATTTAAATTTTTAAAAAATTCATTGTTTTTTTTTTATGCCGTGCATATTAGTCGCTTGATACATATGGCATCGATTCACTTTATAAATAATAAAAATGTCATACTGTGATTTCAAGCTCCTGATTTACGGGTCTGCAATTATGATCCTTCAATTGTTGTTCCTGTTGATTTTAAATTAGGCCCAAACATTTGCATTCCGCTGCAGTAAATCACTGTTATCATTGGGCTAGCAAACAAACCCCTGGAATAGTTGCTGGAATTACGCTAAAATCCAGTATGTCTCTCTCTCTCTCTCTCTCTCTCTCTCTCTCTCTCTCTGGAATAGTTGCTACAATTACGCTAAAATCCAGCATCTCTCTCTCTCTCTCTCTCTCTCTCTCTCTCTCTCTCTCTCTCTCTCTCTCTTCCTATGAAGGTCCAGGAATTTTAGCGTATTGTGAATGCAAATTTAACAAAGCAATAAGTACAAATTCATTTCTCTCGATAAGGCAAAGGTGATCATTATGTCGTAAGTATGGCGTCAGTGACCCTGGTAGTTTTTTTTGTGACTCCAGATAACTCAGTCATTCAATCAATGTCGTAAGTATTTAAGTTAAAGTGTGACAAAGAAAATCTAAAAGTGTTTTGGTTACTTGTAGTTTCTTACTTAAAGACAGCGTCACAGGGCAATGCAGCCCTTTACCGAAGCGTTATCCACTTGACCTGTTGAGAGAGAGAGAGAGAGAGAGAGAGAGAGAGAGAGAGAGAGTCGGAAATTCACCAGTCACAGGTAAACTCGATAAATTGCTGATAGTCTATCGAGTGTCAGATTCAAAGTTCTATGCTAATTGTTTATGATAAATTGTGTCATGAAAAACAAATATTTTTTTCTAGAAGAGGAAAGAATCAGTAATGGCAAATAACAATATATAAATAATATTATTCAAACAAATCTACCTCCCAAAGCTTTCAAATTATTGTAAAATTTTCTTTTAATCTCACATTTTGTCATACAGTAAAAAAATTTTTTCTTAAGAAAAGACTCCTCAGTAAAGGCCAATAACAACGCTAAAAAAAAAATGTAAAACACAAATTTACCTCACAAAATCTGCCATAACTTCCGCTCCGTAGAGCAATGTTTTTCCTGGCCATCAGCAATTATTTTTACTCTAGCGGAAAGTCCCCCTATTCCCTACGACGGGGTAAATAAACATAATAGTCGGAATTTGGGCAGCATAAATCTGACGTCTATGTATGTATGTATGTACCATTCTGAGCAATAAATACTTGTGATGGTGCTGGGACGAGTGGTTTTCGCTCTCGGCTGCCATCCGGTGGTCCGAAGTTGGAATCCCGGCTTGGCCAACGCGGAATCAGAGGAATTTATTTCTGGTGATAGAAATTGTTTCCCGATATAGTGTGATTCGGATCCCACAATAAGCTGTAGGTCTCGTTGCTATGTGACCAATTGCTTACTAGCCACGTAAAAAAAAAAAAAATATCCAATCCTTTGGGCCAGCCATAGGAGAGCTGTTAATCAGCTCAGTGTCTGGTAAAACTAAGATATACTTATGGACACCATATATATATAATATATATATATATATATATAGATATATATATATATATATATATATATATATATATGTGTGTGTGTGTGTGTGTGTGTGTGTGTGTGTGCGTGTGTGTGTTTGTTCTGTGCGTGTATATATATATGTAATTTTTTTAATAGTTATCTTTATGTGCGTGCATGTGAGCGCTCATTACCTTCTAAAGCCAAATTCTGTTAAACTGAATCAGAAATAAACTTCGTAATTATATAAGTGACAAGTAGACAATTTTACTGTCAGTAAGGTTACTTTTTTGTGTATCTTTTTCTCTCTCTCTCTCTCTCTATCTCTCAATACCGTTCGTGCTAGGGTAGGCAAATACCAAACCTATAAACACTGTTCAATTCGTGGACACATATTAATAGTCCGAGATGATTTCTACCATTAAAAGTACATACTAAAAGAACACAGCATATTCGACTACAGTCAGTGAGTTCTTACTTAAATTGAGGGTATCATATATTGCTATATTTGGCACATCGTATTTAAGTTCCTTATAATTTTTTCCCATCAAATTGTATGATTTCAATTCTAATCACATTTTCGTCCACATCACATAATTCTATATAAATCATCTATCTATCTATCTATCTATCTATCTATCTATCTATCTATCTATCTATCTATATATATATATATATATATATATATATATATATATATATGTGTGTGTGTGTGTGTGTGTGTGTATGTATACATATATACATATATACATACTGTGACTCAGTTGAAGACTACTGTTTACAAAGCATCATCATGAAATGTTTGTATGCTGAATATTTGTAGAATTATATAAAAAAGAGCTAATTAGAATATTCTTCCTTAACATAATATTGTAATACAATAATGTATTGCGTACATTAGATATTTTAAATAAAAGATGATAAAAAGTTCCATGACATCACATTAATTACTTCCCACTTAATTAGCACTTTGCCTTGATGCCGTCGTCAGCAGTGTATCTTACTTCCTCTGTTACTTCCATGCTTATATAATTCATAAGCACAGTCATCCTAATAGTACCGCCATTCCGCCGCTCATAACTTCTGTAATGTTACGGCCTCTGAGAGAGGGTCCGCTTCAGGTTTGATATGAAATAAACAAAAACAAAAAAAATTTTCAACACCAGCAGTTGAAACTGGGGATAAAGGATATAGAAAGAAACACGAACACAACAAAGGTTTATTTACAAGCTTACTAACAAGGTTAAATGCAGAATGGTGTCTCCTATTTACATAACAAAGCAAATCATACACTGCATGAACTGGGTGAACAGTGAGGTAAATTCAAATACTTGCTGATTAGTTTTGCGACTCGAAACGATGGCTTCACAAAATGAGAACGGCGATTGCAGACGTCCTCTTGACTCCATATTGCAAAAATAATGTCTACTCTTGATACTTGAAAGGCAGGAACTCCCCAAAAGCTCTAGTAGGACATTTTCTTTCTCTGAAGTCTGCTCAAACATCGAGATAACTCGGTCGTCCACTTCTGAAGACGACTAGACCACAATCCAACCAACTCTTGAGTGACTTTTCTTCTGATCCTTCGTCGGTCCCTTTTTCTCTTATCTCTCTCGGATGATCTCTGCTGCAGCTGATCTGTCTCTTACCAATGATCTCTGTGATTAACTGATGATCTCTGCTTTCTCCTACTTCGTCTGTCGTATTTATATGGCACTCTGGGGGCGGAGCCTATGGCGAGCGTCACAGACTCCCGAGATTACCGGAACTTCTCCGAAGAATCTAGACGAGTATTGCATCATAAATCGCGGCGTTTCTCACATCACGTCGGCGTCTGACAAGTTCCACAATACTCCTTCCGATTCTAGAACCATCATGAGAACAGGCACCTCCAACACAATGCGGTAATGCCTCCTTGCTGCCAAACTTCTCGAAAATGCGTTTTCTTTTCCTTTATCTCTCTTTGCTATGAAGCATTACCATCACACGCCCCCCCCCCCCCCAAAAGAGAAAAAATTAAATCAACTGATTTTATTTTTTTTATCTAAAGAGAAGCAAGAATTAAACAACAGGGGAACAATTCTGCATAAAGCTTTAATACTTCTCCATTCACTCACCATTCGTGCCAAAACAGAAAACGGTCATTAGGATACTCATTCTGAAAACTAGAGACTATTAGCTATCACATAATCCTTTCCTCTTACTTTTCCGTTTTCTAAACTCTGATTAAAACTTTGAAATACTAAAACACCTACCGTGTTTTTCTCAAAACTAATTTCTCTCAAAACCAATTTCTCCCACATAGAACACTGGCGGTGGCCATGGTACTGGCATTCTTTATAATTCTGAAGCAAATTTACATTCATTGACTTTGCTCTAATCTTACCCATATTAATTACATTATGCATATTTCCCCTCTCCTCTAACACTGAAAAAGGATCTTCGAACTTATAAGATAAAGAGGAACCTTCTTTCTGGATTAGTACTAAAACTTTATCTCTTACACACAAACTTCTCTTGTTTGCTCTAAGATCATGTTTCCTTTAGTTTCCTTTTTCCCCTTGACTTCTTCTCGCGTTTTCTTTTGGCCAAGTGCCAAGCGTCTTCCGTTCTCCTCCGCTAGCTGCCAAACATCTCTTAGATTGTTTTTATAATACTCTAGATTAGTTATGCAATCATCTCTACCCTTACTTATAGGCAAAGGTCAGACCATATTGATAAATACATTCTCAAAAGATTCGCCTACTGAAGGAATATTACACAACGGAACTCTGGGAATTACTTGAATCGGTTTCCCGGCAATTTGATATTCATAACAGCTTAAAACATACCTCTTCACGTCACTTCTCATTTTAGGCCAAAAGTACGCCCTACTAATAGACTGAAAGTTTTAGTTTACTCCCAAACATCCTTGCTCATCGTGTGCTAACTTCAAAACTAGTTCACGAAGCTTCCTAGGAAACTACTAATTGTTCTGTGATTTCCCCTTTATTACCTGACTTCGGTCGAACATAACGACACAAAACTTCGTCCTTTACACACAAAAAGTTTCTTTACACACATCATCGAGATCATCATCCAGCTCACAATAAAAAAAAAAATTTGTCCTTAGTGTCTCATCCTCATCTCTGCAACTTGACTAGCTCATGCTTATCCTTAGTACTAGATACTGGTACATTTACTACGTTACTCTCGACAGCTACGCCTTCCCCTTGGCTATCACTGTCAACGACAGAGTTAGGTTTCTCGGCCACGCTCATCCAAGATCCACCTCACCACATCTATTACTCACGTTCAAATCCACAAACTTACTCCTGTTCGAATCCACGAACTCACTCTCGTTCGAATCCACGAACTGACTCGTTCAAATCCACGAACTTACTCTCATTCGAATCCATGAACTCACTCCTCGTTTCGAATCCACGAACTCACTCTCGTTCGAATCCACGAACTTACTTTCGTTCGAATCCACGAACTCATTCTTGTTCAAATCCACGAACTCACTCTCGTTCAAATCCACGAACTCACTCTCATTCGAATCCACGAACAAATTATGATCGTAGTCTATGTCTGTATCTAAACCCGACCTATGTTACTACCATTTCAGGCACTGGAATATTCCTCACAACAGGATTCACATTCTTGGATAAAGCTAAGTCATTACCGACAATAATGTCAATGCCATCAACAGGCAAACTGTCAGCTACTGCAAGTTTCACTTCTCCTGACACTACCTGACTTTCTAAATTCAACTTCAACAAAGGACAAAAAAACAAAAACAAAGTATTAGGAAACCTCCACTAACATGACTTTTTCTTCCAAATTGATTTCTGCCCTGCTCGGCACACTCTCTCTCCTAATCAGTGAGACAGCAGCTCCTGTGTCTCGAAGCAAGACCACTTCCCTTGAAAATACTCTTCCAAGAGAGGAAACTACGCCTTCTGACAGAAATTCACCAAAAATTTTCCTAGTTTCTCTCATCACATCATTCCTACTTGACGAAAGGTTAACTAGAGACACTGATTTCTTACCGTACTTCCTTTCTACTGCACAATTTCTCGTTAAATGCCCTTTCCCATTACACCGGAAAAACAAGTTAATTCTGAGCCACTAGATGCCATTTTACTCTTACAAACCTTAGACGTATGACCAGGTTTTCCGCATGTATAACAGGAATAGTCACTTTAACTCGCATTGCTATTACTAGGACTGAAACCTTTACCGATTTGTACTCTACAGACGAAGGATCATTTCATTTATTACTAACACTCAAATTATGAGTTATACTATATTCGTCAGCTAGCCTAGTTCCTCCTGCATAAGATGCTTCTCGCCTATCCTCTATGTAAAGTTAAATCTCAGGGGATACGTTATCTTTGAAGTTTTCTAACATTAAGTTCTTCAAACTATCAAAATCATCAACTTTAGCAGAAGTTAACCAATCAAAAAACAGCCTATCTAACTTCTTTCCGTATTCTACATACATAATATTTTCATCCTTTCTCAAATTTCTAAATTTCTTACACCTCCAGTACTAGCCAATACGCACTAAGAACAGTTTCTTTCACGATATCGTAATTATCACAATCCTCCTTAGACATGCAACTATACACAGTAAGCGCCCTACCACTCAAAACTGACTGCAAATATAAGTCTACATTTCTTTAGGAGAACCTACTCTTTCCATTAACTTCTCAACACACATGAAATATGTTGTAACATCTTCCTCATCAAACTTTGTGGTCTAATTTTAGCACTGCACTCATACCTAAACGTATCAGCTTCGTTTTTCGTTCTCGCTGACCGACTGTTACGAGTACTTTCCCTTAACCGAGCAATTTCCATCTCGTGCATACGCCTCTTTCTCTCTCTCTTCCTGCTCATGCATACGCACCCTTTCTCTTCTTCCCTGCTGCATTACCAACATTCCTCTCTCTTGCTGCATTTTCATTGCTTCTTTCTCTTTCTCTTGGTGCATTTTCATTACTTCTCTCTCAGCCGCTCTTTCATCTCTCTCATACTTTTCTCTTTTCTTTCTTCTCAACATACTCACGGAGATCATTCCCCTCTAGACCTAGTAGCTTACCCGACTCAATAAACTCTTTCACCATCTCTCTCATCCTGGTTCTTTCTATATCCTCCCTGTTTCAAACTGTTAAAGTGTTGATAGCCTAAGCAAGGTCGCCACAAATGTTTATGGCCTCTGAGAGAGGTCCGCTTCAGGTTCGATATGAAATAAACAAAACAAAAAAATTTTCAACACCAACAGTTGAAACTGGATACGAATATAGAACGAAACACTAACACAACACAGGTTTATTTACAAGCTTACTAACACGGATAAACAAAATGCAGAATGGTGTCTCCTATTTACATAAAAAAGCAAAAAACTCCTTACCACTGCACGAACTGGGGAACAGTGGCTTCACAAAAGGAAGGAAACAGCGATTGCTGACGTCCTCTTGACTCCGTATTGCAAAAAATAATGTCGACTCTTGATACTGAAAGGCAGGAACTCCCCAAACCTCTAGCAGGACATTTTTTTCTCTGAAGTCTGCTCAACATCGAGATAACTCGGTCGTCCACTTCTGAAAGACGACTAGACCACAATCCAACCAACTCTCGAGTGACTTTTCTTCTGATCCTTCGTCGGTCCCTTTTTCTCTTATCTCTCTCGGATGATCTTTGCTGCTGCTGATCTCTCACTGATAATCTGATCTGTCTCTCTTACCAATGATCTCTGTGATTAACTGATGATATCTGCTTTCTCCTACTTCGTCCGTCATATTTATACGGCACTCTGGGGCCGGAGCCTACAGCGAACGTCACAGACTCCCGAGATTACTGGAACTTCTCTGAAGAATCTAGACGAGGTATTGCATCAGAAATCGCGGCGTTTCTCACGTCACGTCGGCGCCTGACGAGTTCCACAACACTCCTGCCGATTCTAGAACCATCATGAGAACAGGCACCTCCAACACAATGAGCTAATGCTTTCTGCTGCCGAAACTCCTCGAAATTGCGTTTTCCTTTCCTTTATCTTTCTTTACTATGAAGCAATTACCATCACATGTAACCATTAGCGTTTGCCAACTTCCTGGATAACACATTTTCCAGAAGATATGATAAATCTGCGTCAGTACCTGAGTTCTTTTAAGGATCAAATCATATTTCCTGGGCTGGAGTTGCACTTGTGTTGTTTTAGTGGTAATTATCTAGCATACAAGATCATTCGCCCTGATAAAACGGCCTATCATATCTATAAGCGCTTGATCAAAGGGAATCTTAGATAAAGTATTATAGAAAATTCATGATAAAGCGCTTTTATATTTTTGTTAGGATCTTAATTGTAAAAAGGTGCATGTTTTGCAAGAAGGAATGTTTAATTCAACATTGCAAAAGGTGTATTTGACCATGACTAATAATAATAACAATAATAATAGTAATAATAATAATCATAACATAATATTAATAATAATTAAAAAATCCTCTTAGTAGCACGTGTCTTCAAACATGGAGAAACAAATCCACAGTTATGTAAATGTACATATATTTAAATGTTAAAACCAAAAGTCACTTAATTTGACTCCTGTTATGTTCACTTTGGTAGAGTACTATATCAGCGTGTCAGATTGATAAGGGAAACCGAACAGATTCCCGAAAAAGCTATCCTTACAGTTTAAATTTAAATAAATGTACATTTACATAACTGTGGATTTGGTTTCTCCAATAATGATATCAATAATATTACTGAAAAGTATTGCTGCATCAGCTGCATTTAACATGAAAATAGCCTTCTCTATTTTTCTAATAACTGCTTCTCTCTGCTATTACAACTAGCGAGTATATTGCGCCGATATGATTCATCAGGAGGAGTCAATTTCAGGGATATTGCTAAAAAATTTTACTTATTACAGTAATAAATAAATAGATCAGAATATAAGTTCGATTTTACGTTAAAACTCCCTTGGTGTGTGTGTGTATGTGTGTGTGTGTGTGTGTGTATGTTGTGTGTTTTCGATAGATCGGTCGATATATTATACGGGACTGCTGTAAGAAGTACTTTGTTACCTCAAAGCCAAGTCCCATCTGATCTTGTCATGTGACATAAAAGATCTTTACATTCTGCTGGCGATAATGAAATTGAAGGGGCTGTCAGCAGTTCGGATCAGCTGCCAAGATCAATAAAAAGGAAGGCTCTTCTGTACCCTTTCTGAAAGGAACAATCTCACTATTTTTCATAGCGACAGTCTCTTCTGTAATAAAAAATAATGTAGAGAGGCGCTTTGGGGATTTCGTTACTGTTAGCCGTTGTTTTATCTTCCTCTATTTGATGTATGTGGGGGCTTATAACATTACCGTGATTCATATATATAAGCATTAAGCCACAAATGTTCATATATATATATATATATATATATATATATATATATATATATATATATATATATATATATATATATATATATACATATATATATATATATATATATATATATCTATATATATATATATATTATATATATATATATATATATATATTATATATATATATATATATATATATATATATTGTATATATAAACAAAACAAGAATCAATAAGCAAATATGCGATAGGATTCTTTCGACACAAAACTGTATTCCTGAGTAAAATCTCCAGACTGATCAACAAGGCGTTGTTTCTGTACAGCTTAAAATGTCCAAAGGCATAAAAAAGAAATTTTTTAATTTATTTTGAACCAATGGATAGCAACTTAAAACAATCATCTTTATCCATAACCTATTCTTCGAGCAAAAGACAAACGCAACCATATGCAAATTTATGCCATTGTGGTATCATGGGTGAGGTACAATTACCCCACTCTCGATGGGTAAACAAATACCTCTCTTGATGGCTAACGTGGTTTGACAGTCGACATTCTTAAAGGAGTGGTTAGGGATGACATTTTTTAATAGTAATAAAAAAAGAGAACGATTTTCATGAAGTAATTCAATAATGCATTGCGTAGGACTGACGTAATTTGCAAAAGCACGAGATGTTATAAGTCATTTACTTCAAGGCATGATATGAAAAAAAAAAAAAAACAAAAGACAATTGCATCCCCATTTCCCATCACCTCTCATTCGCCCAGCATAATTTTTTCCGCCCAATCTCAAAAATATCTGGGGACCTTCTGCTGAATTCTCCCGATAAGTATGAGCTTCTAATTTCCAGGAAGGAAATGGAATCATATCCTTGGGCCAAATGGTAATTGTCAGGTTGAATTCACGTCCGAGGTAATGACGATAAAGATGGAATGATTCTGCTCCGATGACGGGGCCATTTTTTTTTATTTTTCCCCAAGTCAAGATTTTCGGGTAAAACGATGTTCCGAAATGCTTCCTGGAATTTTCCTCAGGGGATGCGCAATTCCACTTTCACGTTGTGACTGAGGGAAGGTCGTTGGACTAAACATTTCCAATAAACAGGGAGAGATATTTCGAGTGGATTGTTTGTTTTAATTTTATTATTATTATTTTTTTTTTTTTTTGGCGAGATAAAATTTTTTAGGGCGAGATATAAAATATGCGGCAGTTTTCGTCACAGAAAATTTCCTGTATATAATAAAGAAGTCTATGATATAAAGACAATACCTGAACACAAAATTCTGGAAACAATGAACATTGTATGCTACAGTTCAGGTGCCACAAATAACCACATCATCTGGGTCAACTGGGTTATACTGTATCTGATAAAAGATGAGCATCGCTGCCAACCAATAAGGAAACAGCTCAAAACAGCTGGATTTTGACAGTTACTTGGTTATACAGTACTTTAAATACTACGTCTCTCGCTGCCATAGCGGGTGCATTAATTAACAGAATGATAGATTAAATGGTAGATTGCTGACTAACAAACAAGCGGTTCCTTGTACTATACAAATTTTTAGTTTACAAGTTAATGTATGAATAGAAAAAACCTTTCATATCATTGACGTTTGCAAAAATAAATCACGATAAACAACATAAAACTTGCACAATGGCCCAACCCAAGTGTGTAGTATTTTTCCACGGCGTTAGATTGTATTTATATCATTGGGAATAAGTAACCTAATAATATATATATATATATATATATATATATATATATATATATATATATATATTATATATATATATATATATATATATATAATATAGTTAAAATAAATTCCTTGATGAATTAATTTTAATGTTAGTTTTACTAACCTTATCAATACAAATATTGATACAATTAGTAGCGAAAGTATTTACGCAATAGAAAATACTAAAAATGAGTTTGGTTAATATTAAAGTCCGATTAGATAATACCCCAAAATATTCAGTTCAGCAAAGTTAGGAGTCCTCTTGATATATATAAGAAAATAAGGTATGGATGTTTCCAGAAACCATTAAACGACCCATTGCCACGAATAAAATTCTCTCGCTGTAGAGCAATTACAGCTGGATTTCATTGTGACAAAGAGAGGCACTCATCTAATAGCACTACACACCATTTACCCCGGATATCGCCTATTACAAATAGGGATTCACCTATTTCCTGTATTTCTGCGGCAACCGGTTTCCTGTTTGACGATCTCGACAATCATGTGCGTTTTCAAATTGAGTCAGGGTTATGCTGGCGGACACGAGAGAGAGAGAGAGAGAGAGAGAGAGAGAGAGAGAGAGAGAGAGAGAGAGAGATTTGAGATCTGATTACGTTGTTGATTTCGCATGCCTTAAGGTCAGTAGGGGCCCAGGAAGTTTTTTTTTTTTTTTTTGTTGGGGGGAGGGGGGGCGGGTTTTATTTATATTTATCTATTTATTTATCTTATTTTATTATTTCTTTTGCTAACAGCTTTCCTCATCTCAATCACCATTCACCCTCAGTTTTCTGTGTTGGATTCAGCAACTATAGTGAAATATTCCTTCCCTGCCGTATTCTCTTTCGTAACTGCTCAATTTTTATAATTGGGCGGATTGTTCTGTATTTTAAATATTTCATTCTCACTTATGTGGTGCATCTTCCTTCCACTCAATATTCGTCAGACCTGGAATCATAGGAAATTTGTTCACCAGATGCTATAGAGTGAGGGTGCGTCCCATGGCTCCGGAAAGCGCTGCCAGATGCACGATCCACGGCTAATTTTACCTCAATGAAATTATTAAAACTACTTAGGCTAGAGGGTTGCAATTTGGTATGTTTGATGATTAGGAGGTGGATGATCACATACCAATTTGCAGCCCTCTAGCCTCAGTCTTTTAGATCTGGGGGCGGACGGGCGGACAGACAAAGACAGCTCAATAGCTTGCTTTTACAGAAAAATAAAATGCGCGCTCTCTAAGTGCTTCATCACATTAACGTGAGGATGAAGGTGGGGGGGTGAGGTGTGGGGCCGGGTGGGGGGGTGGTCAAGACAAACTCTTCAGGGGGGGGGGGGGGGGAGGGAGGGAGGGATGGAGGAAAAAGTACTCTTTGTTAGTACCTTCACGACTTTTCCGAGAAGCTTTTAGCAAATACCTTCTGACTATTCATTGTCAACTGAGGCGAAAAAATCGCGGGCCTGAAAGTGAAGTGTTGGATATTTTAATTGGCTTACGCCGAAGAGCCCTCTACATAAAATTGCCAAGCTGTAAACGATCTTTGTTGGAATGACTTTACTCATTATCGAAAAGGTTCCCAGAAGAGGACCGGAGCCTACCTTCGTCAACTAGGTGAAATATGAGTACCTTCCAGTCCGTCTGATCTGGATTAACTTTTCGCTCTAGCCAATATATTCGCAAATGCTCAGCCATTTTTTTTAACAAGGCTGGGTAAAGTAGAAGAAACAAAAAAATCCTATTGAAAGAGTGACCAGGCTCAAATCAATAAACTCGTTGGAGTAAAGGCGAGATATGTAGACAATATGAAAAAAAAGAGCTTAGAAACGATAAACATATTTGCATACACAAATAGCTGACGTCATACTTCTTTTGATTATATATGCTGCTGCCAGGCCTATCGGGAATATATTGAATTTGCAATGAACGATCTTCAGCTCATAAAATGCATTAGGATAAATTCTTCTCCGAGAGGTTAGTCTGACATGTAAATTACCACAACATGATAAATGGGCATAAACTATTAACAGTATAGCTAAACGAATCAAAGAAATCTTATATAACGGATATGGGAAAAAAATGCAGAAACAGGCTTGAGAACTGCTTGAATGAATAAGGAAAAAATACTGTAAAAAAAAAAAAAGGCTTTGAAATAAAAAAAATGAACCAGACTATCGACAACTAAAGGAAACCGATCTATTGGGTGAGATACTAATATGAAAAGGGTGGAGGGAATGGATGAACGAAGAAATTTGACCGACCACTAGATAAATAGTTTTTTAGGGGTGGAAGATAAAAAGGAATTTTATCCGCAAAAGGGTGATTAATGAAGACTTTGGGTGTCATGGGAACTCGTCGTTTTATCGCTGAATATAAACTGAAACCTGTCCATATCTGACTAATGATTTATTAGTATGAGTTGCGGTTCGCTTATCATATTCATTGGTAAACTAGTTTTTTCCTCATGCTATGAAGACATGAAACAATGTGCGCATGTCTGTATACACACATACATACACACACACACACACAAACACACACACATATATGTACCCATACAAGTATCTGTACCATACCCATAGAACTATACCCATACCAGTACCCACACCCGTACCCATACCCGAGCCTGTTCATTACCCTACCCGTACCTGAGCCTGTACTATACCCTACCCATACCTGTACCCAAACCATATATATACATACATATATATATATATATATATATATATATAATATATATATATATATATGTATAATATATATATATGTGCATACATATAATATATATATATATATATATAATATATATATATATATATATATATATATATATATATATATATATATATATACACACACACACACACACAAACACACGGATGACAGGATATAGAACTAATTCAGTTCAAAAACAATAATAATTCTTTCTCTAAAAAAAATTAAGTTTACTTACAGCGTAACAAGTATATTTACGACAACACTTCACCCGAAGCAGATCTTCCAGACTTCTGCTTTAGTGTTTCAAGTTGAAGTTCGATGGACGCCTAATATTTTAACTGAACAGTAATCAATCAGGTATTTGACGCAAATATCTATGAAAGGTGAAAGTTTTTCGTTTTGGTAATAGAAACGAAAATTTCATCTATTCACGAAGGGAAAGCGAGTTACCTCCTATATAAGAAGATAATACTGACTACGATCTATTGGTTGATTTTGTTACTTGTCCATTACCGTGATGTACGTAAGAAATATCCGAGTGGCCTATGGAAAGCATTCTTGCTGGGATAATTTAAATGTTTACAGTAAAAAGAATGTAATAAGAATTTATCTTGGAGAATGAGTCTTCACAAATCAAGCATAAAGCGCCAAGAACAAAATGGCATCATTTGCTCAGATCACAATTGACTTCATTAGCCAATTAAAAAAAAGAAAAAAACACTCACTTCCTATATATGAAACCATATATCCAATTTAAACATTCCATATTTAAATTCCAGACAGAGAAAGCTCGTTTATGAAGAACTGGGAATGATTTATTTCATTTTTTTAATTTTTTTCTTTTTTTTTTTAGCGAATTCCATGACTGGAATAAGACACCGTTTTCCAGCTTCCAGCTGAAAAATATGGAATAATATTTGTTCCGTAACTGATTGCCTATAGAAATTCCGAAGCATTCTGTCAACTGAGCCGGCCGTTGGCTCTTGATTGCATATTTAAGAGATATAGAGATAAAAAAAAAGTTAGTTTAACTCTGGAAAATAGCGGCTTGTGACTTACTCCCGCGGGCGCACATACATAATATATTCATACTTTCACAGTATTTACATACATATTCTAAACAAATGCTACATCGCTTTATTGTATGTGTCAGATTATGAGAAAGGAATGCCATTGGGGATTACCAATTCCTATTCATGGAGCCGAAGCAAAGATGAGTGTAGTAATGAATACAGAAGAGGTGCGTCAGTTGTATTGGACCCAGAAATGAAGGATGTTTCTAAATATTCCAGCTTTAGTAAGAAATCCAGAGAGATAAGAATAATAGACTCATGAAATATGACTATAATGGGAATTAGTTTCTAAACTCAACATGGTATCCAGCGTATTCGGATCTAAATAATTTTAAGAAGAAACGCCAGGCAAAAGAAGTCGAGAAAATTGAATTGAAACGAATTGAAAAAAAAAAAAGGCGACGAATTGAAAAAAAAAAAAAAGGCGGCGACGAAACTAGACCGATTACCTGCAGTTCAGGAAAAGACATCCATCCGAGAGACGCTTTTCCAGCAATGTCTCTCTTGATGACCAATGTTTTGGCAAGACGAAAGCGGCGCAGGGAAGACCCTGCATGTAAATCCCACCGGGATGGATGGGGTTGGGGGAGGGTTGGGGGGAGGACGTTTTTGGGTCAGATGTAGCCCAATCGTCCTCCGGGGGTTTCCAATCTTCGAGCGGGGAATCTGGAAAATGATTGCGCGCCAACGTCTCGAGATTTTCCTGAATGGGAGATTCCTTTTGCAAACTGCATTCAAAAATATAAGTACGAATATGAGGGCACATCATAAAATAGACTGAGCTAGCTTTAATCGGAGTGAGAGAGAGAGAGAGAGAGAGAGAGAGAGAGAGAGAGAGAGAGAGAGAATCTGAGGCGTTACGAACAATTTTCTTTTATATAATTGTATATTAATGCAGACAAAGTTACACGTCTTCCATGCACTTTTTATAGGAATTTTTCGAAGGTTACCTAAGGTACCATCTTGTGTTTTAACTTAAAAAAAAAATATGTTGGCAACTTAAACCAGACAATTAACAAGTATCATTAATGTCAGCGCCATCTGAGTAAGAATTTATACTATATTCCCCGTATATCTTCATTTCCTTAGTGTTAGTGCTTGGTGTCAGCTATTCTGGAACAGCTTCTCTTAACCATTTTGTTCTTATCGTGACAATGAACATGCAAAACAAAAGTAAAAAAAAAAAAAAATAATATAAAAGTAAAAAAAACTATTATCCTCGGTATAAAAACCTTTACAAGAATCTCTTCCAGTCTCGAGCTCAACCAGTATTCCAGCAAATACATATTACACAGGAGTGTGTCATATGCAAATTCGGCCGCTTGCTTTCCAAATACATTGAGCAGAGCAAACCCACTATTATTGTCCCAAAGCAGCTAAGAGCGGAAGCAGAGTATTTCACTGATGGACGGGAAGTGAATTCTGTCTTTTTTACGAATAACAGGTTCTATGGGATCACTTGCTGTTATTAACAACATACAGGGCACTTTCATATCGAAAGAGCCATACATTATTATTATTATTTTTTTTTTTTTTTTTGTGTGGGCGGGTGGCGGGGGAGCTATTTATTTTTCTTCTGTATAAAATACATTGTTTTCAAATACGCAATTAAACGTTCTCAACTTAATGACGTTTTCTATATGTACCTCACCTGTGCTAAAAACAGGGGAATGAGAAAAACGTATAAGATTATTTTATCTGTACCGAGTTTTGTGAAAGAATGTGTTCCCAGTTATGCAATCATACTTGTTTTCAATCATGTGATCTTTTAGTGAGCGCCTTACATAACCTTATTGGCTCTTTTATTTCAAAACACAATATATAATATTTACAAAAGTTGTAACATTACAAATCAACGAAGCACGACAATAAAAGCGTTAACATAGATTCCTTAAACTAACACAAAAATGCAAACAAGGTTTACATTGTATCTAGGAGCGCAACTTAAAGAAACCAAAAATAAAGACTTACTATAACCAATGAACCCATTCAATTAAATTTATAATTTATAATCATTACATTTATTCGAAAGTAAATTTCTCAAGGTGTTCTTAATATTCTATCACAAACAATAGCCGTTCCTTATTCCATTTTCGATTACCTACGTAACTGAGTTAACGAGAAGCTTAAAAGAGCAAGTGGAGTCTATGAGCTCAAGAAAAACATGATGTTTATCTAAATCTCCTTATCCAGTTCCTTTGATATTTAGTCTGCAAGGAACTCTCTCTCTCTCTCTCTCTCTCTCTCTCTCTCTCTCTCTCTCTCTCTCTCTCTCTGTATTTCATAATCATCATCAATATCATTATCAGCATTTGTAAGGTAATTTCTGTACTTTAGCATATATACTTTGACTCTTAATCATAACTGTTAGTACGATGCCAAGTAATAGTAGTTTATAAAACTCGTCTTTTGATGGCTTAATTTTGTATATTTCTAAAATTAACTTCGCGCAGTCTGTATGTATGTATGTATGTATGTATGTATGTATGTATGTATGTAGTATGTATGTATAACTGAATTAAGAACATATGGTACGTGATGAATGTATAAAAACAGACTATGCCACGAAGGAAAGAGAGACAATGGAGTGGTCCCAGGCCTTTTTCTGACTTACTGCTTAAGTAAAGGACGGTAAGTCGAAAGACCTGGCATTTGTCTTTATATATATATATATATATATATATATATATATATATATATATATATATATATATATATATATATATATATATACTATACTATATACTATATATACATATATGTATATATATGTCTATATATATATAATATAATATATATATATATCATATATATATATGTATATATATATATATAATATATATATATATATATATATATATATACTATATATATATATCTATATAGTATCTATATGTATATATATATATACATATATATATATATGATATATATTATATAGATATATATATATATATATATATATATATAATATATATAATAATATATATACTATAGATAACATTTATTATATATATACTATTATATTATATATTATATATATATATATATATTATATATATTATATAAATATATATATATATATATATATGTATATATATAATAAAAGAGCCCATAAAAACACCAAAATATAGAGAGGAAAGTACTATATTTCAGACACTGCTGTCTCTCTTTTCAGGTATATGAATGAGAAAAGTTTACAGAAAAGGTGGTATTTATACCAAGAGATCCGTCCACAAGTAAGCCAATTTAGGTCACCCCCGCTGATAATCTTCCTTTAATCTTCTTAAGCGTTGGTTGAATAAACACTTCGTCGACGACATCCGAAATCCATGCCCCTTTTGAGATGTTCATTACCTGCTTCTCTTTTATTAAGGCCGATTCCATCATTTGACTCTTGTACCGGCAGTTGCTGCTATAAATTACACGTGACAAATTCCAGTTTATTCTATGGTTATGTTCATTTATATGGTTGAAAATAGCCGAGTTCTTTTGTCCATACCTAACTGACCGTTTGTGTTGTATTAATCTCTGGGGAAGTGATTTATCTGTAAATCCAATGTAAGATTGGTCACAGTCTTGGCAAGGGATCTCATAGACCCCAGAGTCCTTGGGAGATGCTTGTGTCTTTTGTTGGACGTTAATCAGGGATTTGGCTAATGTGTTTGGGTAGGTAAATGCAAAAGGGTTTGGATTTCCCAAGGGTGTGCGTTACTCTTTTAATCGTCTCCAGGTGAGGAATTTTTATTTTATTGTTGGGTGTGTCTCTGGTCTTGTCTTTAGGGGGTCGGTAGAAAATTACGTTTGCTTTTTGAATTGCTTTCTCAATTAAATGGTCAGGATACTTTAAAGATGAAAGTTGCTTGCGAATTAGTTCAAATTCTTTTTCCAGGAAATCTGGGGAACAAATTCGTAAGGCTCTTAAGAATAGGTTGCTAGCTATGCCTATCTTGATGGTAATGTCGTGATAGCTAAAGTAGTGAATATATGAAAGTGAGAACGTTGGTTTTCTGTATATGGTAAATTTGTATTCTGTCGTGTCTCTGATTATTAAAAACATCAAGAAAAGGAATTTTGTTGTCTGTTTCCCATTCAACTTTAAATTTGATGCTGGGCACTAATGCGTTTAACTTTGAGAGGAATTCATTAAAATTACCCCACCTATTATCCCAAAATGTTAGAATATCATCCACGTATCTCAGCCACAGCATGTTTTTGGGTTTTATTGCATTTATTACTGTAGTTCAAAGTATTCCATGTACAGATTGGCTAAAACGGGACTTAAAGTACACCTATACTACACCCGAATTTTTGCTTGTAGAATGATTCGGGGAATCATTCTACAAGCAAAAATTCGGGTGTAGTATGGGTAGTACTTTAAGTCCCGTTTTAGCCAATCTGTACATGGAATACTTTGAAAAACTACAGTAATAAATGCAATAAAACCCAAAAACAAACAAAAACATGCTGTGGCTGAGATACGTGGATGATATTCTAACATTTTGGGATAATAGGTGGGGTAATTTTAATGAATTCCTCTCAAAGTTAAACGCATTAGTGCCCAGCATCAAATTTAAAGTTGAATGGGAAACAGACAACAAAATTCCTTTTCTTGATGTTTTAATAATCAGAGACACGACAGAATACAAATTACCATATACAGAAAACCAACGTTTTCTCACTTTCATATATTCACTACTTTAGCTATCACGACATTACCATCAAGACCGGCGTAGATAGCAACCTATTCTTAAGAGCCTTACGAATTTGTTCCCCAGATTTCCTGGAAAAAGAATTTGAACTAATTCGCAAGCAACTTTCATCTTTAAAGTATCCTGACCATTTAATTGAGAAAGCAATTCAAAAAGCAAACATAATTTTCTACCGACCCCCTAAAGACAAGACCAGAGACACAATCAACAATAAAATAAAAATTCCTCATCTGGAGACGATTAAAAGAGTAACGCACACCCTTGGGAAATTCCAACCCTTTGCATTTACCTACCCAAACACCTTAGCCAAATCCCTGAGTTAACGTCCAACAAAAGACATCTCCCAAGGACTCTGGGGTCTATGAGATCCCTTGCCAAGACTGTGACCAATCTTACATCGGATTTACAGGTAAATCACTTCCCCAGAGATTAATACAACACAAACGGTCAGTTAGGTATGGACAACAGAACTCGGCTATTTTCAACCATATAAATGAACATAACCATAGAATAAACTGGAATTTGTCACGTGTAATTTATAGCAGCAACTGCCGGTACAAGAGTCAAATGATGGAATCGGCCTTAATAAAAGAGAAGCAGGTAATGAAACATCTCAAAAGGGTCATGGATTTCGGATGTCGTCGACGAAGTGTTTATGCAACCAACGCTTAAGAAGATTAAAGGAAGATTATCAGCGGGGGTGACCTAATTGGCTTACTGTGGACGGATCTCTTGGTATGAATACCACCTTTTCTGGTAAACTTTTCTCATTCATATACCTGAAGAGAGAGAACAGCAGTGTCTGAAATATAGTACTTTCCTCTCTATATTTTGGTGTTTTTATGGGCTCCTTTTATTAGATGGAACTCTGTTGTTACAGAACATTTTTACCAGTCATATATATATATATATATATATATATATATATATATATATATATATATATATATATATATATATATATATATATATATATACATACATATATATATATATATATATTATATATATATATATATATATATCATTCTCATTTCGCTAGATGATCAACACCAGATGTCCCTGTCACTTGCAATCTCAGTCAGCTAATTCCGCCCCCAGCAAACCGGCCCTTTCTACGGAAAGTGCAGGGAGTTTATAATCATAAAAAGGAGTAATGAAGCAGAAGGGGAACTGAACATATGCAACAGCAGTTAGTTGGGATCTCCTATGAAAAATTGGGAAACCTTCAGTGATGGTGGTAATTGGTTTCTGTAAATTGTATGTGATATACTCAGCAAATTAGGATTGGAACTTAAAATTGTAGAAAAATAGACGTAGATACTTATAAATTGTAGCAAAATAGCAGTAAATACTTATGACTGCAGCAAAATATAAGTAGATATTTGTAAATTGCAGCAAAATAGTAGATACTTATAAATTTGTAGCAACATAGGAGCAAGATACCTATAAATTATAGCAAAAATAAGAAGATACTTATAAACTGCAGCAAAATAGGAGTAAATACTTAAAATGTTTAGCAAAATAGGATTACATACTTATCAATTTTAGCAACTGGGAGTAGATACCTATAAAGTTTGGCAAAATAGGAGCAGATACCTATAAATTATGGCAAAAAAAGGAGAAGATACTAATGAACTGCAGCAAAAATAGACTTATAAATTGCAGCAAAATAGGAGTAGCTACTTATAAATTACAGCAACATAGGAGTAGATACTTATAAATTTGTCAAAATAGGAGTAGATACTTAGGAATTGTAGCAAAATAGTATATACTTATCAATTTGAGCAAAATAGGAGTAGATACTTATGAAGTTTAGGAAAATAGAGGTAGATACTTATCAATTTTAGCAAAACAGTAGATGTTTATAAAATTTTGGCAAAATAGGAGTAGATACTTATAAATTTTAGCACCATAGGAGTAGATACTATACATTCTAGAAAATAGTAGATATTTATAAATTTTAGCAACATAGGAATAGATCCTTATAAATTGCAGCAAAAGAGGAGTAGATATACTTATAAATCACGGTTATTCCAAACCCAACGTTCTTAAAGGATAGAATGCTATTAGCCTTGTGGAAAAACAGAGATAAGAAGGGAGTTCCAAAGCTTAACAGCGGAGGAAAATAAGCAGTCACCTAACCTTGCAGTGTGACAGTTACTGATTGAGGCTAGTTTAACAAAGGCTACATTTGGTAAAATGGTTTCTGCCTATAAGAGTCCCTTTCCAACTTCTAGTCGCTGACCTTTGCAGATATCTGGTTATCTCGAGTTTCAGCAAAGCTATACGTATTGAAATATAATTAAAAGCCTTCAATTGTTTATTCCATAAATGAATGTAGATAATGTGACAGGAACATGGTGATCCGACCTCCAGCTTGCTCGATATGCGTGCAAGATTTTTCTCCTCACGCATAAGTTGTAAACTTGTAGTACTAACTTTAAACGTAAATTAGAATGTGCTAAAATCTAGGGTTAAAATAGAGCGTTGTTTCACCTACGAAAAATAAATAAAATACTATATTTTATTAGAAATAATGTCTGTATTGTTTAACATGCATATTAGTTATTTTTTACATTGTCATTCTAGCAAATAATCATGAATATCCTATCCTGTAATCTGTAATCTGAAACTCAACGTGAAACACTTTCTTCAGACCTTTTGAGGCTTTTCCACAACAACAACAACAGCAACCAAAACAACAACAAAGTAGTTTGTAGGCTTACTCCCCGAGTAAGCTAAAACTATCCGAGGAAATAAAGCCAAGACACGATTAGTGGAAAATACCAATTCCAATTCATCGTCTCTCGTCCTCTTCTTTTCTCTTGAGCGACTGGTTCCAGGTACTGGAATGAGCAGAAAAAGTAAAAAGAATTCCGTTGACGGTTAATTGAACTGGAACCAGAACTGAAACGAAGCCATTTCCGCTCCAGGCATTCTACGCTTCATTCTTTTTCCCTCTTCCTTTCTTTTGCTGGTGCCTATAAAAATCAAACCCGTAAGGGGGTTAGTGCCGTCAGTGCACCTCATTCGGTGAAATGTAGGCATTACTTATAAGGTTCTTTGCAGCGTCCCTTCGGCCCCTAGCTGCAACCACTTTCATTCCTTTTACTGTACCTCCGTTCATATTATCTTTCTTCCATCTTACTGTCTACCCTCTCCTAACAATTGATTCGGGGAGGGGTTTCAAACCTTGTACTGTCAATTTCCGTTTCAGCGCTGAATGACCTTGATTGCCCCAGTGCTTGGCATAATGCCAAAGAAATCTATATAAATGAAATCTATATATAAAAATAAAAATCTATGAAAATGCATTATAGTCTGGCTGGAATTACCCCTACCATGTCTTCGCAAATAGGCGTTTGAACTCGGCAGGTAATGAAAGCTCAGTTCTCAGAAAAATGGAAAACTGGATGGAGAATGGAAGCCTCCATATTTTCACCATTCTTATGTCCTCCATGAATTACTGATAGCGTCACTTTTACCTGATATGATCCGAGGCCATTGTGGAACTCCAGAATTCGTTGCAATATATACCTCTGTTCCAGCGTCTCGCTCCGTAATGTATAATATGCGAAATTCCATTTTTTCCCCCGAAATTTATTTAGCCTTGGAAGTTCGTTCACTGATGACACATCCATTTCTTTCTCTGCGTTTGTCCTCACTGCTAAACGACTCGTAAACTGTCAAGATAGCCCCGAATAAATTCCTATTATTACCTAACATGACAAAGGGAAAGTTGAGACTGAATTCAGTTCTCAGTGAGGAGAGAATGATAAAGCTACTTACTTTTTTTTTTATTTTCTACTTTTCAAAATCTCATTATATTTCTTACACTGCTGCTTTGTTATAGATCTACTACCAGCCTTCGACCTTCAGTACTAACTTACCAGTTCCTTCTTCTTCTTCTTCTTCTTAAGAAAAAGGTAATATCGGAATCATTTTATAGAAAAAATAATCAGAATAATTCTGTAAAAATATTCGGTTATTGTCAATACCTTACAGGCCCAGTGAATTCGGTAATGTGGAGAGTGTCCTTGTAAACATTAATATTTCTTGGAAGATTTACTGTCCTTAAATCTCCAAATGTTGATGTTTCAAAACCCAAGATCTGCCTTCATGTCTATTGCTTCTCTATAACCCCCATTAATGATATATAATATCCTTCCTCAGATATCTGAATGATTGTCTTAATTCGTTGTAATTGCATACATCAGCTGAAATACTCCCCCCCTTCCCGCCCCCCCCATTAGAAGATTCTATTTGACATTAGACCTTCACCCTGACGCTAATCTTAAAATTTGTATGTGTAAAGACCTCCACGTTATTTACCGCCTGTGCTTGTAAAATATGCGCAAATATGACCAATCTAGTGTCGATAATTAAATGAATTGAACTGAATACAATATTGAGGCCAAGGGCCAAAAACAGGGATCTATGAGATCACTCAGTGCTGAAAGTGAAATCGACAGTAAAAGGTTTGAAAGGTGTAACAGGAGGAAAACATCACAGTAGTTGACTCTGAAGCAATTGTTAGGAGAGGGTGGAAAGTGAGATGGAAGATAGAGAATACGAAAGGAGGTACAGTAAAAGGAACGAAAGGGGTTTGCAGCTAGGTGCCGAAGGCTCACTCCAAAGAACCTGAAGTAATGCATGCAGTGCACCGCATGAGGTGTACTGACGGCACTAACCCTCTACCGGGGACGATAATTAAGCTCATTCGCACAAAACTAAACAAAAACGGTCTACACGAAAACAATATCACCGCATTGTAAACCTGAAAGCAAGAGAATCCATCATCTCTCAAACCAATTTTGCCGATAAAAGCTGATCTCCCGAGCCACAGAAACTAGATAACGTTATCAAATTAAGCTGCCGTCAGATAAACCCCAAAAATCATATCCCCCAGGAACCACGAGTTTGTCCAAAATTATTCTACCATTTCCTCTCCTTTTTGGGGAGGGCTTATTTTCTGCCGGTGTTCTCTCTGTAAAGGAAGTGAGTCTTACATCTTCCGGGAGATGAAATGGCTTCCATTATTTTCATGGGTTATTCAGGAACTTGTTCTTCTGGGTTATTCAGCTCAGATGGCCGGGAAGCAAATTCCCTGACTGTAACCGAGTACCGAGACCTTCCCTGGTAAAAGCGGGACGCCATATAACTTAAAAAATAACCATAGAATCTTCTTGAAAATAATGTATATATATATATTATATATATATATATATATATATATATATATATATATATATATATATATATATGTAAAATGCGAGGCAAATGGGCTTGTAGCTTGCATGGTGTTTTTTTTTTACATTGCATGGAACCAGTGGTTATTCAGCAACGGGGCCAACGCTTTTACGTAACTTCCGAACCACTTCGAGAGTGAACTTCTATCACCAGAAATACACATCTCTGGCCCATCAATATATATATATATATATATATATATAGATACTATATATATATATATATATATATGTATATATATATATATATATATAGATATATATATATATATATAATATATATATATAACTGGGTATTTGAATTTGATATTCATCATTAGGCGTCAACTTTGCAATGGAAATTACGAATAATCTCTCGATATAGTTACCCAATTATTCATTTATTTATAACTTGACTGTTGACTAGTCAATTCGAGGACATTTAGCTTGGCGCATTTAGAATGAATAAATAATAAAAACTAAGAGTAATATCTGAAACAGGTATATTTCACTTGGCTCATTTAGAATGAATAAATAAGTGAAAACTAAGAAAACAGTATGTGTGTTACTTGAAAAGACATATACAATAAAACCAGTTCTAACCTGATAATAATTCTGCGACATGAGACCATTACCTTTTCCTTGTACACGCAAATATTCCGAGATATTTGAGAAGAAATGCCTGGTTCCCATTCAAATAGCAACCTCAAATCCCATGTTTAAATTTTAATATTACGTTTCATTCCTTTTGAAATTCGACCTGACAGAAAGCTCAAAGGCAAAGACTCTGGCAGCTACACGGCGTTTTTCACTTAATACTTTACTTAACAAAAATGCGCCGAAGTTTCTTTGAGGCAATCGAGTTTTCTGTACAGCGTACAACCAAAGCCACATAAATAGATCTATCTTTCGGTGGCCTCGGTATAATGTTGTATGACCTGCAGCCCATGAAACTTTCACCCGGCCGTGGTGGCCTGTGTTGTTGCGTTGTAAGAAGCACGATCATGGCTAGCTTTAACTTTAAATAAAGTAAAAACTACTGAGGCTAGAGGGCTGCAATTTGGTATGTTTGATGACTGGAGGGTGGATGATCAACATACCAATTTGCAGCCCTCTAGCCTCGGTAGCTTTTAAGGTCTGAGGGCGGACAGAAAAAGTGCGGACTGAAGATGTGAGGATTGACAGAAAAAGCCATCTCAGTAGTTTTCTTTTACAGAAAGCTAAAAGGACGAGCTCTCTCTCTCTCTCTCTCTCTCTCTCTCTCTCTCTCTTTAAACGAGTATTACTTTTACAGAAAACTAAGAGGACGAGTTCTCTCTCTCTCTCTCTCTCTCTCTCTCTCTCTTTAAACGAGTATGAGGGGAAAATCGTGCACGTGACCCAAGTAAGCTGGAGGTCGGATCACGCCTTGCTCTTGTTGTTTTTCCATTTTGATCCTTTCTTACTTAGCTGTCCAACTTCTTACTTTTAACTCAATCCCTTTTCAAAAAACGTTCATTTCAGTATTACCCAAGCACTTTCCCATATCATCGTTGATTTGATAATATATAATTTTCAAATACTGTCGTCATTCTAAGTCCACCTTTATCCATTAAATATCCTGGAAATA
>NC_087204.1:17029552-17068369 GCF_015104395.2 Macrobrachium nipponense | reverse complement strand
CGGACCTTTTTATGGAACTCCCCCAACAAGAACAACAACAACAACAACAACAACAAAAACAAAGTAGTTTGAAATTTTTACTTACTCCCCGAGTAAGCAAAAATTTCATAATGTCTTTGGAAATCTAAGTACACGGCAACTTGCGACTTACTTGGGCAGGCCGCGCCCCTCACATTCCACCATCCCGACCAATCAGTGACCCAAGTAACAGCCTTTGAATCGAAGTGCCCCAAACAAGTCAGATTGATAGTAGTGCTCTAGATAAGTTAGACTGATAACTGTGTATAATCCACTTGAATGGATGATGAAACTTTAGTCATTACACAGTACTTAGCGATGTTCTTGAACGAGTACGCAACTTACAGACCTACAAGATTAGTAATGGGGAATATTCTAGTAAAAATCAATCTATATCATAATAATTGTAAATGATTATTAGTAATATGCCAGAAATTTTACAAACGAGGCTTAAGTAATTGGGGAATATACAACTCTGAAGTATCAACGTGAAAATAACGATAGAAATAAAAAGTATAAAGTAAACAACTCAATACAGGCATTGTTGATAAGACGGCATTCTTTTTGGACAAAGAAGAAAACCTATGGGAGAGAGAGAGAGAGAGAGAGAGAGAGAGAGAGAGAGGAGGGGAAGGGGACTGTAAAAAAGTGTATGCATCTTATGATATTAGCAAACTTTTATTGGCTCTTTGGCTTAATAATATATTCTCAATTTTTTGCCGAGCGGATATTAGTGTGAATAAACATCGGTTTAATTTGCATGAATATCTGCGATATTTATGTGAATGTAGGTCAGATTTCGAGAGAGGAGAGAGAGAGAGAGAGAGAGAGAGAGAGAGAGAGAGAGGAGATATTACGGCAACCAAAGTACATCCCCGTTCAAGGCACAAGTTTTTCTCAGTTACGTATGGATTGAAAGAGAAAAAAATGACCACTCCAACATGTCATCTGCAAATGTGGCATCGCAGAGTGGCAACACTGTCGAGCATTGGATGATGCAATATGGCTAGCAAGGGATGAGGAGAGGTCGGTTCCAGAGAGAGATGGCGGTCGTTTGGGCTTTGTCACAGATTAATTAAAGAGGATTCGGGAAGGATGTGGATACAATCATTACAAACGATCTGGTCTCTGTTATAGGGATGAGGTGGATATGTTTTCTTATAGGCTTGATTAAAGCGGACGTGACGCTTAGGTATAAAAGGACATGGTTTCCTGAGAAATTCCTTTTAGTAGGAACTATAAAATGATGAGTGATATACGGTGGGTACACACGTGCGAACCGAACCTTGTATTGTAACCGATTCTTGTGACAAAAACACAAGTGTGGACGGATCCCCGAACCCGAACCCCGAACCCGCGAGGTTCGAGGCTCCGTCCCGGCAATTGTCTGTTTTTGGGCCCCGAATCAAAGGGAGGTCTCATTGCACGTTACGCAATGTGTGGACGGGACCTGTATTACGCGCGTATCAACAGAGGTTACTGAACTTTTTAACACCGACTATGGACAAGGCCGTCCATAGTAGAATCTCTTGTTTTGGCCAGTCAATACGTATATGTCTACCATGGCTGATTGGAGTGAGGAAGAGGTCCTTCAATTTATTAGTTATTACGAAGAAAAGGCGTTACTGTGGCCAGAAACTTCTTGGAATCTCATGTCAGCGAGTAATTCCCGACCACTGTATTCTACCCTTCTAGTATATAACCTTGATTGCCACCATCTTCTTTTATTTCGCTTCATCTTCGTTAAATAATGTGTATAAATATACACGACAGCTGCTACTTGCATGGTGGCCATCGTCGGTAAACAACCCGGACAGACTGATGATCGCAGTGGATTTTAATAAAGTTACGTGCTTACATGGTTACGGTTCGTCCTCAACATTTTGACACCTTGTAACCGTATATGCGTAACTCAGTTACACATATAAGGTTCGGCTCTCACGTGTGTACCCACCTAGGCTATAATATAGTATTTCGTTGGCAGAATCAATATAAATCGAATAGCACTGATATGATTCAAGTCTTCGACTTCGTAGCAACGAAAATAACGCTTGGGATTCGTTGAACCTTTACATAGAAGACAAGCGATGACGTGACATTTATTTTCCTTTGAGGGAACGCTTATTGAATTACTTCCTGTTCATGAATACGGTTTGGCCTGAATCTGAGCAGGGGTATATATATTCCTGGTTACAGAATTAAAGATGTCATTCATTATGACTTGTCACACTTACTTTACGTACGAAATCGATTTATAGCTAAAGGTTTTATTTGCACGTTTTCTTGCAAACTGTAATATTTTGAAACCTACAAAGAGATGAATCTTCAGTTCCCACACCTTCTCAAAAATACTTGAGCGTCCACACCTTCAATGTGTGTGTGGGAAGTAATGTGAAATTCAAAGAGACCCAGTTGAGGTTAAAAGGTCAAATGTCGGAACAGCGAGAGAACTAAAACCATTATATGTCTATTATTCGAAAACTATCGAAATCATTTGCTGCCACTTTTAATGTTTCCATTTCCTCTCATAATTTCAACGTGGATTTCTTACAAGCGATGATTTCCAGTGTTGTTTGTTATTACTTTAAATAAATATTCTATCTTAATGCAAATATGATATCATTTATAATTTGTATGTCTGACCAAAGATTAAATGAACTCATCACTAGACAATATATTTCTCGTGTGTATATTTTGTAATATGAATAAACTTTCATAGTCGTGGACGGACAAACATATTTTTTCATTTCTCTCTCTCTCACACAAACACAAATATATATATATATATATATATATATATATATATATATATATATATATATATATATATAAAACAAAGAACTAAATTAATTACATAAACCGCTTTCATAACCACAGAAATAATCATAGAGATAACGTCGGTTTCGGGTCTACCATGCACTTGATACACACGTCTTAAAATAAGCAGCCTTACCTGTTTGAAAGAGTCATTTTGCATATAAATTTCGAGGCACGAAAAGCTGAGAGTTTACGTATTATGTAAAGACACATTTGCATCAACTTTCGAAGTTCATCATAAGGTTTATCGAAGATTTCTTACCCAGGTAAAAAAAAATAAAAAAAAAAAAAAAAAAAAAAAATAGCATTAAAAGAAGACAAGCATATTTCTAACAGCATTTTCGTCAGGTATCTTCGATAATACAAGAATAACCACCACCAACCACCCCTCCCCCCAAAAAATATATATATATATACCGTAGGGGTTGCAGAGGAGACGTTAATTGAAGAAGCCGTATCAAGCCTAGATCTAAACGGACAACTTGTCAGGCATCATTCATTAATAATTGCAATATCGATTGAGTTGAATATTGCACGACCGATGTACAGTGGATTGTGGGCGTTCAGCTACCGACAATCAAGTAATAACACACTCCGATGTATAGATTTTATTGCAGTCCTTTCATCTACCATTTACATGCAGGTTTGTTCGAAAATAAGTAAAGAATTCTAAGTTTTCGTAATTACTTTTTCTCGTGCCCAATTAAGCATTACCAGCAAATTTGATCAGGGTCTCTTAAGATATAATATAATCTAATTATGGATGGAGGAGAGAGAGAGAGAGAGAGACAGAGAGAGAGAGTATTTCGTAGACAACCATGGGTATTGGAGATTACTGTAATATTAGTGACTGAAAGCTATGCGTAAAAAAGAAGAAAAAAAAAAAAACTAGTTATCTCGAAAGGAAAAGCATTATCTTTCATAACCCATCTCACTCACCTCCCCTTCCCCCCGCCACACCCCAGTTGAATTTTCCTTGGCAATTTAAGAGACAAAAGCAGCCATTTTCAATTACTCTGACCAACGTTTACGATAAGGTTGAGATTGAGGATGCAAAGATACTCTCAGATTTAACCATCTTTCCTTCATCATAGAGAAGTTCGTTCGTCCTCTATCCCTCGCTGTCACTTACCACATATCAGTATTTACCCATACTTAGTCATATAACATAATTTATATAAAGAGCAGACGCCCTCGGTCTCTTGGTATCATGGGCAGTGCCCAAGCTAACTGCAGAATAACTCAAATGCAAAGCGAGTTCTGCTTTCCCAAGGGATTCTCTCTCTCTTCTCTCTCATCTCTCTCTCTCTCTCTCTCTCTCGCTCTCTCTTCTCTCTCTCTCTCTCTCTCTCTCTCTCTCTCTCTCTCTGCTTTGAGCCTTGGAATCAGTCTTGCAGAAGCAAACTCACTTATCCAGGTGCTTCGAGATAGTGAGGAAAGACGCTCGCTTGATTCGTGAGAATTTGTAGCGTGTAGCTTTATTTATCATTTCACCGATTTATACAACCGAACCTCAGTTCAAAAAGCAGTTGTGAATTACTATATTTTGTATTATACTCATTCACAGGCAAGTATTGTACATTCTTCTGCCACCCCTTTAATAGAGAAAGTGTCTTGATGCATCTAACACCATATAACATCGCGTAGGTCCTAATAACTATTACCCTTGAATTACTCGAATTAATTTAGTTCATAATGGAAACATTCATAGAATAGTGACGTCATATTTTACTCTGGATATGTAATAAGTCGATTAAGACAACCGATGTGGTAATATAATAAAGTGGAAAAGTTTTTAAGTCTAATCCTGGCTTCTAAACACTATTTGAAAACTGTCTCGCAGAAGCGCTGTTACATCATTTGAGAGATAGACATATAGGCTACAATCAACTGATATTTAATACTCTCTGCTTACGGTACACCACCAATATATGAATAACAAGTTTAATGCGCTTTTGAGAATATAATCTAACATCGTTAACAGGCGTTCATCAACGTACAATGTAAGCATCGTCGTGTGTATAGTGAAAATAAAAATAATAAAAAGTTTTAATAAAAATATGAAAATAAAAATAATAAAAATAAAAATTAATAAAAATAATAAAAATAAAAATAAAAATAATAATAATAATAAGACTAGACATAATAATAATAAGATAGAAATGAAAATTGAAATAATGAAATAATGACGATTTACTTGGGGTGTGTGTTTAAAGGACGTACGTTCGCCTAAAAATACTACGTACTATTTATCTTCTCGGGAAAATTTTATCTTGAGTAAAGCTTTTTGTTGAACCATTATGATGATTTACGTTGCCATTTAACGTTGCCGCTACGGCTTTTCTTTTCCAGTTGAGTAAAATAATTTTTTCTTCATCGTTTCTTACAGCGTCAACGAATGATTTATAGCGAAGTCAGTACATTGTTGTAAACATTTGTAAATCATATTCTTGTTCAGTACCAAAAGAAAAAAAAATGCACTCCTCTCTCTCTCGTCATCTCTCTCTCTCTCTCTCTCTCTCTCTCTCTCTCTCTCTCTCTCTCTATATATATATATATATATATATATATATATATATATATATAGATATATAATTAGCTTCTGAATTTATAGTTTAATATTCGTATTTCTAATTCGTATATATAGCTTTAGATGCGGGCATGGATCTACATTTGAAATTGTGTGTAATTTGCCTCAGATTGTTTATAATGATTTTGTTTTTATTTTAAAATATTTTGCGAAGGGATGAAATTCTTGCCAAGAAACTCTCATAGATCTAATAATTATTTCGATACCAAACGTTAACTAACAGCCAGATTAAACCAAGGTAAATCATTGCAATTGAAGAAAAAAAAACATTCGAATCGTTAGGTAAAATATGTGACTTAATATTATAAAAATACAATCAGTGTTCTCCTCGTCCTTTGGTTAAATTCCAGCTTAGAACTGAGAGAGAGAGAGAGAGAGAGAGAGAGAGAGAGAGAGAGAGAGAGAGAGAGAGAGTCGAACGAAAATCACTTTATATTTTCATGGCTTTACAAAGTTCCCATAAGTTTAAACTTTTTTTTTCTTGCTTGTTTCGACATCCTCTTGAGGCTTTTACGGGATGAAATAATCCTTTGGCTAACCTTAAAAGGACTTCTTTGTTTTATGTATGTGTATGTATATATATATATATATATATATATATATATATATATATATATATATATATATATATATATATATATATATATATATATATATATATATATATATATGAAGAGAGAGAGATAGAGAGAGATTTTTTAAATTATTAGGGCATCACTGAAAAGCAACTATGCAACCAAGTAGTTCCAGAACAGATGATTTCATTGTTTTGAAAATTTTTAAGATCAAAGTAAAGAATCCGTATACGGCAAAGCATTTGCCACACGAAGACACATACATAGATACGTAACTGCAATGTCTCTTAAGATGCAAATACAATGCGAGTCTATTCGCATTCGACCACTGCTCGCTCAGTGGTGAACAATTTCAGTTTTTCTTTTTATCACTCTTTGCCTGTGGGCTCCTGACGCTGCCCCACTTACTGGGTATGGAAAATTGGGCGTTTTTTTTTCATTTTCACCCCAATTGCAAATCGTCACTTGATTCTTTTACTATACTAGTATCAGGATTACGTGTTGCTCGGGGCGTGCCTGAATGCTGACATGGCAAAAATATTACAATGATTAAAATGTATTGTGTTAGTCTACGGGCGTTAACAGTTTTCGACAGAGGTAATGCTAAATAAAATACCTAATTCAGAATGGATGGATATATGTGGAAAGAGATCTCTGGACAGACAAGCGCACTGACTGTTAAAGTAAAAAAAATAAAAAAATGTTTTAATAAATTCTTTTCGAACGGCTATTTCCTAGAAATCTATTGTTTTATTCATGAACGTTAACAGTGTTCAACGAGAGGTGACGCTAAATAAACTACCTAATTCTGGACTTTAATGGATACAATGTGGGAAGAGAACTTTGAACAGACAAAACACACTGACTGTAATTTTTTTTTTCTTCTAAATTCAAGGAGATTCCTCCAAACTAATTATTTTCGAACTGCCATTTCCAAGCATCCTTTACGCTTTCAGATCTGTGTTACACTATCTTCTATATTCCTCCTGCCGCTTGATTTCAGCGTTATAGTGAAAAAAAACCTTCCGCGTCATATTATCAACAATGAGCGCTATCGTTGCAGACTGCAACGCAATGAATGGTTAGGAATTTGGTTATATTTTTAAACTGCAGTTGTTTTTAACATGTCGTTTGAGAGCTACTTACTTCAGACTAACAGCGGCCATTGTTAAACTTTATCGCTGTGAATTGCAACCCGGAATGAAAGAGGGTAAGTTTATGTTGCAGCAAACAATAACGATAACAATTTATTGGCGACTACTACACTAAACCCCGAGAGAGAGAGAGAGAGAGAGAGAGAGAGAGAGAGATTAATACTTCTCTAAGCGAGAGTGTACTTTGCTTGGGGATTAAGTGGCGGTTCAACGAAGTGAAAAAAAATTAGTGCGTGCGTGATTCATTAATGATAAAACTGCAAGTTACGTAGCCGACCACGAATAGGTCTTTTTTTTTTTTTTTTTTTAGATATAAATATAAATATAGAGAGTTAGAAAAGGAAAAATACATCATGTTGAGGCATGTTGTACGTTTACTCTTGTTCTTATACGGTGTAGAGGCATTTATTTGTTTTTTTATCCTAATGTACAACAAACACGCATCAAGTTCGTATTTTAGAAGTTAGCATAACCGGATATTATATTACTAGATATATGCTTCATATTGCTGTAATAGATTTACATCACCCGTGCATCTGATGTCTAGGCTAGTCCCTGATTGGCTGTTGATAAGCCAATCACAGAGCTGCAAACTCTCAATCTGTCGAGAGAGTTCACAATAGGCAGGATGTATGTTTCACCTCTCCTGAGGGATGCGACTTTCAAAAGTATCCCCCGGAGAGGGGGAGGGGAACCTACATCCTGTCTAAGTGAACGCTCTCGAGAGACTGAGACCGATAAATGCAGTGGAAAACGAAAGATTTTGGTGGGAGAATCACTAGAAGAGTCTAAGGTACTGATGATCTTTCGCATTCACTGATATTCAGGAGTTTGAAAACGGTAATTTATGGTATGGATAAGGTTAGTAGGCTTTACAAGACGCCTTGGGTAATTCAAGCATATCGGATAAGTCCTGCAGTCCTGACGTATATATAAAAAAAACTTAGAGCAAGAGAATAAAAATGAAGAGGAGACGAAATCCAGAAAACAAAGCTAATTCTGTCATTGTTTGTTTGTTTGTATGGTGTTTTAACGTTGCATGGAACCCAGTGGTTATTCAGCACGGGACCAACGGCTTTACGTGACTTCCGAACCACGTCGCGAGTGAACTTCTGTCACCTGAGGCGCATTAATTCTGTAATTGTCCCTTCCATTCCAGCGCACTAAGGGTCGCTCAATAACCTTGTTCGCTTCTACAGTGCAATACTGTTAATCCACGTTTCTTGATTCCTCGTCAGATAAGAGGGTGATTAGTATCAATTTCATTACGCGGTTTGAATAATGGGATTCGGAAACTGAGAGGGTTAGACTCATTAAGTTGAAAAAATCAAGACTGTTGGAGATGGAAGACGTGACAGGGGTCGGCTATTTGATTTCACTGGGTAGAATTGTGTTGCTTGTTTGGGGGTCAAAGGTCATGGCTAATATAACCGAAGAACGACTATTGAAGGGATAAATTTTTGAGATTGTACACAATGAAGTAGCCACTATTGGAGAGATAAGCTTTTTGAGCTAATATGCATTGAAGAAAGACTATTGTAGAGATAAATTTTTGGAGTAATATACCAGATCTGAAGAACGACTATTGGAGAAATTACTTTTTGTTCTAATACACACTAAAGAGCGACTATTGAGAGATCACTTTTTGGCGTATCCATTGAGGAACATCTTTTTCGGAGAGATAACTTTTGAGCTAAAATACACTGAAGAACGACTATTGGAGTAATAGCATTTTGAGCTAATATATACGGAAGAACGAATATTGGACTGCTAGGTTTTTGAGCTAATATACATTGAAGATCGACTATTGGACAGATCACTTTTTGAGCTAATATACACTGAAGAACGACTATCGGAGATAAATTTTTTAGCTAATATAACCTTTTGTACTATAGAATTGATTCATTAGTACTCTTAGTATTGAACAATAAAAATTGAATACCAGTTTTGTCATCGGAGTCTCAATTCATAATGTGAGAGAATGGAAAAATAAAAGCTAAACAATCCAGAGTAACAGATAAAGCTCTCTCTCTCTCTCTCTCTCCTCCTCTCTCTCTCTCTCTCTCTCTCTCTCCTCTCTCTCTATTTATTCATCCTTTCCAAATCCGCGGACGAAACACCGCTTCCTCGAAGACACGAATAAAGTATCATGGTCGAATCAACTACATCCGGCAGCCCAAAATTGGCATAAAGCTATGTTTACGACCCCTTACCAAGCCAGATGATTGATCGGTGTTTTGGGATGGATGCAAAATGGAATCTGTGATCCGAATAGATTTCAGAGGAGGTCGACTGCGAACGCTTTCTTGATCTGTACCTAGAAATTGTATATAGAAGAGATTTTATTTCCTTATCGCTTTTGTTTTGGGCGTGTGTATAGATTTATAATTGGTCTGTGCCTGTGGGAAATGCTGTTAATAATTATATGGAACGATCTGAAGAAATGTATAGTATTATATTTTTTATTTGCTTTCTTGATCTGTACCTAGAAATTACAGTTTTATTTCATTGTTGTGTTTGGGGCGTGTGTAGATTTGATAGTTTGAGGGTCCTGTGCCTATGGGAAACAAAAGCTGTTAATAATTGTATGGAACGATCTGAAGAAACGTATGATATTATTATATTTCTCTTATGAGTAAGGAGACGAATGGGCCACCCTTACTAAGGTCTGTGGTGCCTTTTAGAGGAATTATATACTATGAGAAATCTGTCATCTCGGGGATGGAATAAATCTACCTTTCAATGCACAATCTTCCTTCTAAAAAAAATAAATAAATAACATAAAATAAAATGGACATACCGTCTGAAAGACGGTTTTACGGAGTTAAAGGACTCAACTTCAAAAGGATACGTTTTATTACTCACTCGGTTTACTTATAGTTTTTTTTCCTTTATCATGAAAAAAAATTCAACTCAACGTAAATTACCTGTGAAGATGTAGCACACAAGAGATCAGAATTTTAAAGGTAAATATATTGGATCAGCAAGCTATACTGGAATGATGACGATTTAGATTCAGCGTGAACAAGTTTAAATACAACGTCTATCAACTATTAAATGAGAGCATCACTTCACATAATTTGTTAATAAACACAGTTCAGACGTGACGCATTAATCTATGGATTTTAGATCCAGCAACTTGTTTTTTATTTATAGATACTGGGTAAAGAAATCACGGTATTTATCCTTACATAAATGATTTTAATCAAAATTAACTATAGTTTTTTTATGTATAGCCTTTCTTCAAATGATTCTCTCTCTCTCTCTCTCCTCTCTCTCTCTCTCTCTCTCTCTCTCGTGTCTTTTGACGATGCCGGTGCTGTCCTTTTCTGATTTATTAAAAATTAGCTGTGCCAACATTCTCACAAAGTTTATTGGCATTTCGAGACAAGTCACGAAACGCACGAGTTTTTTTGTTTTCCTGTCTGTCCCTCACAGAAGAGGAGGGAAAGAATTTGCGAATGAGGTAAAAAGAGGAATTCGTCACTAAATACACTGATTAAATTCGTTGCCTTAACGTAACAACTTATTTTCACACATTATAAGATCATGTGGATGATTTTTAATTCAAGTGGATGCGCAATGAAGTTACGACCTGACTCAATGATCTCGTGCTGAAGTTTATAACTTCGTGTCTCACGTAACAAACAATTCCAATTTCCAAGGACATGATTTACCGACGATTAGGCAGAATACTTTTCGATTTAGTGCACATTATGATTACAGGGATCGAGCCCATACTTGAAAACGCAGCTTAATTATTACTACTATCCAGCGAGGGCTCATTTTATCCACGGAGTTCCTTGAAGGAATGAATTAGTTCGTTCAGAAAAAAGTCTGAGAGAGAAAACAAAAATAAAAACTGTGCAAGATTGTGTTCCGATATTTGGCAGTTGAACTCTGTTTCTCATTAATTTTATGAGAGGTATAATCTGAATTCATCTTCAGATAAGGCAGAAGAGAACATTGGTTTTAAGCTAAAATAATATGCATAGATTAATTTCCTTCTAAAAGAGTATGTGCACACAAATACACATAAACTCGCATAGGCACATAAGCACAAACGCTCACATGTACACATCACTTCTTTCAGTCAATACGATAGAATTTTTCTGTAACTTCCGCTTCCAGAGAAATGCAGGCAGCGACTAAGATCTAAATCTCTTCAAAGCTAAAGCACGACCCATTTTATGATCTCATCTGTTTTAAGTTTCTTTTTCAAGTGAAAGGTGAGAAAGAATATAGCTAGTTCATCTGCACGGATAAAATAGACAAATTAGGTCTGGATGGGGGCTCTCTTCGTTCGCAGGCTATTCAAGTTGGCAAAATTTTATGTTAGACTATCAAGACCCTGAAAGCGTCAATATAGTCGAGTCCTTCCCACTAACTGAAACATATTTTTCTTTCCCTTCATCAAAACAGAAAGCAAGACGAAATTACACACCGAGTAGGAGTGGTTCAAGGATAATCATTTCCAGGTAGAACTTTTACAGCACCAGGCGAAGCAAGCGCCTTAGTGGGAAACCCACCATAAAACTGGGGGGATATATTATCAAAGGAAATGGCAGGACACTTCCTTCAGTACGTAGGATACACAAAGGCCCGGGTTGTCCTTCTGTCACGCACAAGATGCTTGACTACTCAAGGCTACTTTTCTTTTGAAGGATATTAGGACAAGGAGGAAAATACTGCTTTCTTTGTATATATATGTATACACTCACACATACACACACACACACACACACACACACACACACACACACACACATATATATATATATATATATATATATATATATATATATATATATATATATATATATATATATGACCCATTAAGCTAAAATTTACCTTAATATCTAATTTGCTCCACCCTCGGAATACATATTCAAACAGGTCGCTTGAAGTTTCATGAGATCAAACTGAAAGTAACAGAAGATGAGGAATTTGTTGTGATTTCAGAACCTGGAATCCAGTGGGCCGGGAATTACGCCCAGCAATTCTCAGCAAGCGATCTAATTATCGAATACGATTCCAAACAGCTTGTGACCCATAGGGATTCGAAGCTCTTAAGTATGCGCCAAGAATTCTTTAATTTAATTTCATGCGTGGTTCATCAATTAATTACCGTTTGCGTACTGTTTGTCCATAGAAATTGTATTTAATTTATTGCCGAATTCATTACGTAATTGGTGATATAAAATATAGATTTAAATTTTAAAAAATCATTGTTTTTTATTCCGTGCATATAAGTCGCTTGAGACATAATGGTATCGATTCACTTTATAAACATAAAATGTCATATTGTGATTTCAAGCTCCTGATTTACGAGTCCTGGCAATTATGATCCTTGGCAATTTTTTTTTTTTTTGTTCCTGTTGTATTTAAACTTAAGCAATCCTCTGCAATAAAAATCACTGTTATCTTTGGGCGAGCACAAACCCCTGGAATAGTTGCTGGAATTAACGCTAAAATTCATATATCTCTCTCTCTCTCTCTCAACAACATAATATATTGTAATAAAATAATGTATTACTTACATTAGATATTTTAAAAATAAAAGATAAAAAAAAGTTCCATGACATCACATTAGTATTAATGGCCCACTGAATTAGCACCTTGCCTTGATGCCGTCATCAGTGTATCTTACTTCCTCTGTTAATTTCATTCATATATCATTCATAATCACAGTCATCCTAATTACTGTCGGCCTAATTACGCGCCATTCCGCCGCTCATAACTTTTGTAATCATTAGCGATTTACCAACTTCCTGAATAACACATTTTCCTGGGCTGGAGTTGCACTTGCGTCGTTTTAGTGGTAATTTCTTTAATTATCTAAAGCATACAATATCGTTCGTCCTGATAAAGCGCCAGTCATATCTATAAGCGCTTGATCAAAAGGGAATTTTAGATATAGTACTGTAGACAAAAATTCATGATAAAGCGCTCTTATATTTTTGTTAGGATCTTAATTGTAAAAATGTGCATGTTTGCAAGATGTATTGTTTAATTCAACACTGCAAAAGTGTATTTGACTATGACTAATAATAATAATAATAATAATAATAATAATAATAATAATAATAATAATAATAATAATAAACCACATAGCAAGCGAATGCCCGGCACTTGCACAGAACCAGTACAAAAAGAGGCATGATTCAGTGGCAAAAGCCCTCCACTGGAGCCTGTGCAAGAAACATCAGCTACCTGCAGTAATAAGTGGTACGAGCACCAACCTGAGGGAGTGATAGAAACGATCAGCAAAGATCCTCTGGGACTATGGTATCAGAACAGATAGGGTGATACGTGTAAATAGACCAGACGTGACGTTGATTGACAAAGTCAAAAAGAAAGTATCACTCATTGATGTCGCAATACCATGGGACACCAGAGTTGAAGAGAAAGAAAGGGAAAAAAATGGATAGTATCAAGATCTGAAAATAGAAAATAAAAGAGGATGGGATGCCAGTGGAAATTGTACCCATAATCATAGGTAGCAAAAACAGGCACGATCCCAAGATCCTGAAAAGGATCTAGAAAAACTAGAGGCTGAAGTAGCTCCAGGACTCATGCAGAAGAGTGTGATCCTAGAAACGGCGCACATAGTAAGAAAAGTGATGGACTCCTTAGGAGGCAGGATGCAACCCGGAACCCCACACTATAAATACCACCCAGTCGAATTGGAGGACTGTGATAGGGCAAAGAAAAAAAAAATAATAATTGACAAAAATCCTCGTAGTAGCACGAGTCTTCAAATGGAGATACAAATCCACAGTTATGTAACTATACATATATATTTTTTTTGGTTTTTTTTTTTAAAACAAGTCACTTAATTTTGACTCCTGTTATGTTTGAGGCCTTTGCTTGGAGTGCTTTATATCAAGCGTGTCAATTGAATAAGGGGAAACCGAAACAGATTCCCGAACGAAAGCTATCCTTAACTTTTTAAATTTAATTATATATGTACATTTATATAAACTGTGAATTTGTTTCTCCAGTAATGATAATAATAATATTACCATGCAAAGATATTGCTTGCAAATCAGCTGCATTCAACTTGTAAATAGCCTCCTTCTCTATTTTTTGTAATAATTGCTTTCTCTCTGCTAGTTCAACTAGCGAGTATATTGCGCCCAATATGATTCATCAGGAGGAGTCAGTATCTGGATATTGCTTTAAAAATGTACTTATCACAGTAAATAAATAAATAGATCAAAATTTAAGTCAATTTTCGGTTTAAAAACTCCCTTGGGTGTGTGTGTGTGTGTGTGTATTCTCGATAGATCGGTCGATATATTATACGGGACAGCTCAAAGCCAAGTCCCATCTGATCTCTATATCCGCCAGCGATAATGAAATTGAAGGGGCTGGCAGCAGTTCGGATCAGCTGCCAAGATCAATGAAAAGGAAGTTCTTCTGGACCCTTTCTAAAAGGAACAAGGGCGTCTTATTATTTTTCTTAAGCGACAGTGTCCTTCTGTAATAAAAAATGTAGAGACGCCTTGTGATTTTGTTACTGTTAAGCGTTGTTTTTATCTTCCTTTATTTGATGTATTTGAGAGTCTTATCACATTACCGTGATTCATATATATACGCATTAAGAGAGAGAGAGAGAGAGAGAGAGAGAGAGAGAGAGAATAGCCAGTTCTCCTTTTGTGCCATAGAGAGAGAGAGAGAGAGAGAGAGAGAGAGAGAGAGAGAGAGATGAATAGTCGGCTCTCCTCATGCGCATGAGAGAGAGAGAGAGGAGAATAGTTTGCAGGCTTACTCCCCGAGTAAGCAAATATGTTTGACGTCGACATTCTTGAAGGGAGAGATTAGGGATGACATTCTTCAATAGTAATAAAAGAAAAAACCAAAAACGATTGCATGAAGTAAATCAATAGTGCATTGCGCGTAGAACTGGCATATTTGCAAAAGCACGAGACGAGAAGTTATTTATTTCTAGGCATCATATAAAAAACGGACAATGCATCCCCATTTCCAACACTTCATTCGCCCCAGCATGATTTTTTTTTCCAGCCCAATCTCCAAATATCTGGGGACCTTCTGCTGAATTCTCCCCCGATATGTATGAGTTTCCAATTTCGGGGAAGGAAAGGGAATCATAATTACCTTGGGCCAGGTAATTGTCCCGGTTGATTCGTGTCCATGGTAATGACGATCAAGATGGAATGATTCTGCTTTTGAATACGGTCCTTTTTATTTTTAATTTCCCAAGTCAAGATTTCAGGTAAAACGACGTTTCGAAATGCGTCCTGGAATTTTCCTGCAGTAAATTCCACTTTCACCTTGTGACTGAGGGAAGGTCGTTGGACGAAACATTTCCAATAAATAAGGAGAGGTATTTCAAGTCGATTGTTTTGTTTTATTTTATTATTATTTATTTTTTTTGGAGAGATCAAATTTTTTTGGGGTGAGTATAATTATGCGGAAGTGGTTTTCGTTACAGAAAATTTCCTGTATATAATAAAGAAGTCTATGATATAAAGACAATACCTGGACACAAAATCTGAAAACATTAGACATTCTTTGCTACGGTTTAGGTGCCACAAACACATCAGCTGGGTCAACTGTGTTTATACTGTATCTGAAAAAAGATGAGCATCGCTGCTTTCACACCAATAAGGGAACAGTTCAACACGACTGGATTTTTACAGTTACGTGGTTATACAGTGCTTTAAATTCTACGTCTCTCGCTGCCATAGCATGCGCATAAATTAACAGAACGATAGACTTGAAGGTAGATGCTATTAACTTGTTTACAGGTAATGTATGAATGGAAAACGACTATCATTGACGTTGGAAAAACAAATCACGATCAAACAACATACAGGCTTAAACAACGGCCCAAAGTATGTATTTCCATGGCGTTAGATTAATATATATATATATATATATATATATATATATATATATATATATATATATATATATATGTTTGTGTGTTAATGTAAATGGTATGCCTAATGTTTTGGAGCCTTGATTAATTAATAATGAATGTTAGTTTTTATCAGCCTTATCCATACAAATATCAATATAATTAGTAGCGAAAAAGTACTTACGTAACAGAAAAATACTAAAAGTTCAGTTTGGGCGATATTGAAGTCCGATTAGATAATACCCAAAAAAAATTTAGTTCAGCAAAGTTAGGAGCATGACTGGATGTTTCCAGAACCATTAAACGACCCATTGGCCACGAATAAAACTCTCTCCCTGTAGAGCAATTACAGCTGGATTCCAGTGTTACAAAAGAGGCACTCATCAAATAGCACTACACACCATTTACCAAGGATATGGCCTGTTACAAATAGGGTTTCACCCATTTCCTTTATTTCTGCGGCAAACGCTTTCCTGTTTTACGATCTCGACAATCATGTACGTTTTCATATTGGGTCAGGGTTTATGCTGGCGGACAGGAGAGAGAGAGAGAGAGAGAGAGAGAGAGAGAGAGAGAGAGAGAGACTTGAGATCTGATTACGTTGTTGATTTCGCATGCCTTAAGGTCAATAGGGGTCCAGAAGTTTTCTTTTTTTTGAGGGGGAGGGGGGGGCGGGGAGTTTATTTTTATTTATTCATCTGAATAATTTATTTATTTTTTATTTTATTTTTTATTTTTTTTTACTAACAGCTTTCCTCATCTCATTTACCATTCACGCTCAGTTCTCTGTATTGGATTCAGCAGCTATAGTGAAAAAATTATTCCTTCCCTGCCGTATGCTCTTTCTTTCGTAATGTTAACTGCTTCGATTTTTATACCTGTGCGTCTTGTTCTGTATTTGAAATATTTAATTCTCAGCCATGTGGTTCATCTTCCTTCCACTCCATTCTCGACAGACCTGGAATCATAAGAAATTAATTCGCCAGGTGCGGTAGAGTGAGGGTGCGTCCCATGGCTCCGGAAAACGCTGCCAGATGCACGATTCATGGCTAACATTTACCTAAAATAAAATAAAAACTACAGAGGCCAGAGGGTTGCAATTTGGTACATTTGATGATTGGAGGTGGATGATCAACATACCAATGTTTGCAGCCCTCTAGCCTTATTAGAATCTGAGGGCGGACGGGCGGACAGACAAAGACGTCTCGATCGCTTTCCTTTACAGAAAACTAAAATGCGCGCTCACTAAGTGCTTCATCACATTAACGAGAGGATGAAGGTTGGGGTCGGGTGTGGGTGGGGGGGAAGGGGGGAGTCAAAACAAACTCTTAAAGGGGGGGAAGGAATGAAGGAAAAAGTACTCTTTGTTAGTACCTTCATACTTTTCCGAGAAGCTTGTAGCAAATAGCTTCTGGCTACTCGTTGTCAGAACTGAGGCAAAAAAATCGCGGACCTGAAAGGGAAGTGTTGGGTATTTTAATTGGCTTACGCCGAAGAGTCCTCTATATAAAATTACCAAAATTTAAACGATCTTTGTTAGAATGGCTTTACTTACTATCGAAGAAGTTCCCAAAAGAGGACCTGAGTCTACTTTCGTTAACTCTGTGAAATACGAATACCTTCCAGCCCGTCTGATCTGGATTCACTTTTCGCTCGAGCCAGTATATTCGCAAAGGCTCACCCATTTTTTTTTAACACGGCAGGGGAAAGTAGAAACTAAAGTCCTATTAAATGAGTGACCAGGCTCAAATTACTGTACTCGTTGGAGTAAAGGCGAGATATATAAACGATATGAAAAAAGACTTTAGAACGTTATCAGACTTACAATGACAAATGATATCATACTTCTTATGATTATAGATGTTATTGCTAGGACTATCGGGAATATATTTGGATTTACAATGAACGATCTTCAGCTAGTATAATGGATATAAATTCTGCTCCGAGAGGTTAGTCTGACATGCAAATTACCACAGCAGATAAATGGGCATTAACTATTAACAGTATAGTTGAACGACCAAAAAATCTTTTATGAAAAAAAACAGATATGGCTAACAACAAATGCAGAAACAGGCTTGAGAACTTCTTGAATGAATAAAGGAAAAAAAATACTGTAAAAAAAAAGCTTTGATATAAAAAATGAACCAGAATATCGACAACTAAAGGAAATCGATTTACTGGGTGAGATACTAATGTGAAAAGGCTGAAGGAATGGATGAACGAAAAAAAATTTGACCGCCAACAGATAAATAGTTTTTTAGGGGTGGAAGATAAAAAGGAATTTTATCCGCAAAACAAAAGGGGAGGTGATTTAATGAAGATTTTGGGTGTCATGGGAACTCGTCGTTTTATCGTTGAATATTAACAGAAACCTGTTCATACCTGACTAATGATTTATTAGTATGAGTTGCGTTTCGCTTATCATATTCATTAGTAGAACTAGTTTTTTTTTCTTCATGCTATGAAGACTTGAACATTACGCATGTCTGTATACAAACAAACAAACACACACACACGCACATATATATACTATAATCATATATATATATATATATATATATATATATATATATATATATATATATATATATATATATATATATATATAGTATATATATATATGTGTATATATATATATATATATATATATATATATATATATATATATATATAATATATATATATATATATATATATTATATATATATATATATATATATTATATATATATATATAATATATATATATAATAATATATATATTATATATATATATATATAACTTAGATGTCTTATCGCTTGGCGATAGACTTGTTGTTTTTTGTTCCTTACGGCTGTTATCCGTAAGTAATGTTTGGTTCCTCTCACTCCCTTGGATATCTTAGTAGAGAGGTTCTTTCTTGTCTAGAGGAGATGATTCAAACAGGCTAGTTGAACAAGTTAACAACTTTATTCTGTAACTCCATACTAGGAGATGCAGCTTCGGTCGGACGACCGATATGTTTGAGATTTGGCGTGGAACTGCCATTCTAAAGCTCGCGTCGATAGCGGAACATTAGCTATCTCAGCAATTCATATAAAAACACATACGTAGTCTGCCGGCTCGGAAGTTACAAGTTTCCGGCGTAGGTTAACAGATCAACCTCTTCCCATGGAAGTTGTTGTGCAAAGTTATCATAACATAAAAATGTTGACAAAGCTGTGAGCTAGATCAGGCTACTGCAGACAGTGCATAGCGTAATCTAAGGTCTGCTTTGGTCACGTAGAACCCTCCTAATGCCATGACCCCAGGTCACTGGTTTATATATATAATGTAATTCTTACATTAGGCTCGGTCTGCTACCTATTCAAGCCTTGAATAACAAAAAAAAATTACTTTAAACATTGTTCATAGGAGCGTGCTCGTAACATACTAAGTGATTAAATGCACAAAAAGGTTCTGTTACATCCCTTGTTGACATATTCATAAACAAAGATAAATGCAGGAAAATTATAGATCCTGTTTTGGTAATAATAATGATTATGTACCCAAAAATAATAAAATGGTAAAAATCAAAAACAGTATACAGATTAATATGATATGTAACCTATTAAGAATAAATGGTTACTAAATAATGATTATAGCATGATCATGGGATAATTGTTAAAGAGTACTTGACACTCTTTATAATAGATAAATTATAATTGTATATAGTATAACAATGTAATTCTGCAGAAATTCAATATAATAATTAGGGGCTGATATTTTATTTTTTAGGGTGCCCGAAAAATACCTTTAGGAATATATTAATGTATAATATTGGGCTATAATGATTTTATTAGGCGCCCTGGAGATACTTTAACTGTTTCAAATGCAAAGGCGTGAGTCTTTCTTGTCCTACATTTTGCCAGCATACGGACCGCTTTTCACACACAACACAATTCCAGACAATTCCCTAGGCACGAACTGAAATGGCCAGGTTCAAGGGGCGGCCCTAAACAAAGACTTGAGTTTAACGGGGTACGTCATCCAGACGGGCCAGTACGTTCCCTTGGAGATCCTTCTGTTTACGCCTCAGCCTACGCCAAGCAAAGATGTTGACGGCGATAACCAATATGGCCGTCACGCTGAACACGGCTAGCAGCAATTGTAGTAGTACGCAAGATGTTCTCCACCTGCATAAGTCGATGACGCGTGGGTCATCTCAGCCAGTTGCGTCAGGACGATGAGCTACTCGCGCGTTGTATGGGAGAGGTAGTGATGGGATGATTGTTGTAGCCCACGTGTAGTTCGCGAAATACGCCTTCTCACGTATTATCGTGTTGACCCCTCTGACGGTATAATTTGTAGATGTCCCCGTACAACCATCGGCTGCTAACGAAGATAGGGGGCATGGGCGGTGATGTGTCCGGACACACGACGTCGAATCCGGCCTTATCATAACGGATCCAGGAACCATTATTCATCCTGTAATTGAATTTATTACCGAAAAAGGGATAAAGTTTCCCCAGACAACCTTCGCTTGTATGAGAGAGAGAGCCGTTTAGCACATGTCTAACTCACATGAATCCGTTGATATAGGATAGAATTCAAAAGAGTCAGCTGTACAAATTTTATTATTCATGGCTTCTGAACAGTGAGTGAGTTTATCTAAGTCTTTAATGACTGTAAATGATTTCTTATCAGAGAAAATCAGTACATGCCCTGTTAAATTGGATATTACTGGATTTGAGTTATTCGTCATAAAAGTAGGAAACGGTGCTATTTTGTATGATTGCCAAGCATCGGAAGAATCAAAAGGAATTGTGATCATAATTCTATAATTTTCAACGCTGACTGATATTAGGCTATAATAGAATTCTACTTTATGGGCATCCAATAAAGGAATATACCCCAGCTTCTCCCGTCCGTTTTCTAAAGTTAACGTCAGATCTTTAATAGGCATGAGGTGAGGAGATAACACACCCTTTGTTGCTAACGTAATTGCTTCTACGTAATCTTTTGACTTTTCAATAAAATGTATTATTTTCACACGGATATGATCTATTTTCGAACTATAGTAAGCTAAAGTAGCCAGCAAATGTTGAACTTCCATGACCTGATCGATATTATTTGAATGTTCATTAACGATATTCATTATTTGATTGATCGAAGATAACTGGCTGCGAAGTTCTGATAAGGGCCAGTTCCGTTTTTGTGTTGCAAAAACTCAATTCTTTTATTTTGATTATTTATCTTGAGGCGATTTGAGATTCCTAAGCCTAGATTCGCAACTGATCCTAAAATGTTTAGTCCAGCTAGAATAAGCGGGTTGCGGCGCTCAACAGTATTGTGCCGCCAGACCACATCAGCAGGTCACTAGCGAGTTCTTCTGCCTCGGCGGTTTTATTTTGTATGTCATAAGACAACATTTCCGCGACGTTTAGCGTTTGAGCTAGTTGAAATCTCTGAGTTAGCATGAAAATTACGTTCATGCATTTCCTTAAGGGGAAATACAAACCTCATCAGGTCATTCTTTAAGTTAAGGACGTCATCTTCAGGTAAGAAAATGGCATGCATATCTACCTCGATAACAATATTACTTGACACGATGAATACATCATCGATTCTCTCGATAATCGAGCCATGATTAAATTCTATGTCTTTAGTCCTAGCCCTCTTTCCATACAACAAAGATGTCTGAATACACAATATCACTCCTAACAATAACAGATTCATTTTTGAAAACCTGCAATGAGTATAACAGATGTAATAACTCGCGTAAAAGAATAGGTTTACATACAATATGATTAATAGATATATATATATAAATTATTATACAAGTTTCATAAATACAACCATTTTTTCCCTCACTCCATCTACCTTTCTTTAGATTCTGATATGTGCCAATGGGACTATTCTCACATCAGTGGGTTTGGATACATTTTGAACCCTAACTCTATTGGCCGTTTAAATTTTCTAAAATGTTAACGGGCCTTCAAACTTAGGTGTCAGTTTATAGTTTGAAACCTTTAGTACGTATACTTGTATGTATACCTGATCGCCCACCGGCATATGTTCTAGTTGCTTAGCTATTTTATCATGATTTTTTTTCATTAGGATCTGTGCTTCTTCTAAATTCTTACGAATTATATTATATCGACTTATGCTTGCATCCATAACATCCTTTAGAGGATTTGATAAATTAGTTATAGGCTTTAAGATGTGGAAAGGCGTTCGGCGGAGGGATACCGTACAGTGCCTCGTGCGGTGTCATTTTAATAGACACGTGATACGAGTGATTAAGTGTGCTTAGTACCGCAGGTATGGCAATGTCCCAGTTGGGATCTGCCCCCCCTAAGGTGACCCTTAAAATGTTTAAAAACCTTACGATTTGTCCCTTTCCACTAGCCCATTAGACTCTGGGTGATAGATCATGGTATTGACTTTCTTTATACTAAGAATTCGCACAAGGAGTTAAGGAAATGATTATTGAACTCCCCGCCCGAGTCTGAGATAATGATGTGTGGAATTCCATGTTTACAAATGTAGCACTCGTAAAACTTCCTAGCGCACTCGACCGCGGTTTTTGTTTTAAGCGCTATGAGTTCGGTATAATCGAGTCAAAGCGTCTATAATTACTAGGAGGTGCTTATTTCCTCTGTCTGACTCGTAAAATCCTGTTTAATAAATCTAAATGTACTCTTTCAAAGGTTGATTTGGCACGGGGTAAGCCCCTAGGCTGACAGGTGTCTTCGTGTGCCCTTTGTATTCTTGACAAGTGCGACAATTTGCTATGTGCTTTTTTATATCTCTAAGCATCGTATGCCAATAAAATAAGGATTTGGCTTTCTGTGACATTAGGATACAACCCGGGTGTCCGTGCAGTGGATTTTCATGCAACCACTTAAGACAGTGGGTATGAGTGAGACAGGCACCACCACCTGGTTGTTATTCAACTGCGGTGTGTTGCGGCCTTTTCACCTCGTCACGGATCTACACAGGATATTTTCCTGTAGGATTATAATTCTGCTGCTTATACTTTAGGTATTCTTTTTCCTTCGGATTTCCGTTTACGCAATGATGATTTTTTCTATTTGCGGATCTTTTTCTTTGTTCCGTCTGTAATAGTTCAGCACTCCAGCCCGATCTTCCTGTTCGGATATAGTTTTAACAACGGGGGCATGGAGGTTGAGATATCTATTAATTCAGCTAATGGCTCGGTAAGATGAAGAGGGTTGCGTGATAATGCGTCAGCAACGATATTTTGCTTTCCCAGGTAAATACCCGATCCTCGCGCCAAAGTCCTGAATGATCATGTGCCACCGAGTTCGCTTTGGGCTGTGACTAAAGCCTTTAAAGAAGTCGGTTAGGGGCTTTATGTCAGTGAGAACCTTGACGGGATAACCGTATATTATGAACTAAAGTGCACGAGTGAATTAACAATAGCGAGCCTTCCTTGTCTATTACTGCTATTTACTTTCGGAAGGTCTCAGTTTACGTGAATAAAAAGCTATAAGGGAAAAACTGTCTATCATATTGTTGAAGCAATACCCCACCTACTCCTAGGTCTGAGGCGTCTGTTGCTATGAAAAATTCCTTATTGAAGTCAGGAAATTTCAAGATAGGAGACTACACAGTTCATCTTTCAATTTATCGAACGCCTGTTGATGAATTTCAGACCATACGAAATCTACGCCCTTTTTTATAAGATCGGTTAGGGGAGCGGCTATGATTGAGTAATTGCGGATAAAGCGACGATAGTATCCGCTGCACCCCAAAAATTGCTGTATTCCCTTGACGTTAATAGGTATCGGAAAGTTACGATAGCCGACACCTTATCGTGGACGACTTTAAGACCTTCACTAGAAACCGTGAAACCTAGATAGACTAGTTCTGTTTTAAAAAATTCACACTTACTTATCTTTACCCTTAAATTATGCTGCCTTAACCTTTGTAACACTAACTCCAATTTACGTAAATGCTCTTCTAATGTGTTGGAAAAGATTACTAAGTCATCCATGTAGGCATGTAGGATATCTCCCAACAAGTCTCCAAACACGACGTTATCATACGAGTAAAAGTTATAGGAGCACAACGTAAACCAAAAAGGCATACGCAAAAATTCATAATGTCCCCTGGCTGTGCGAACAAACGAAGAACATAATTAACAAGACGACCCATATCAGCCGATCCGAAGGTCTACAAGAACTAACTTCACCTTCAACATCAAACGAAACAGAGGAAACGGGATCTTCAATCAACGCAACAGTTTTATGAAGACGCAACTATGTCCTTCATCGAGAGGAATACAAGCATTTAAACACTGACGTTTGAGCAACAGTTATCACTTATCTTCGAGAATCTACACCGACGAGGGCGGCATCGAACATCGACGGAAAGAAGAAAACAAAACACAGGGAACATCACCCGTTCACGAGCAAGGACGCCAGAGTGGACAGCTATAACGCAGTAGTGCAAGGACGGAGGCTGTGACGTCATCAATCTTGGCCTTCCCAGAGCATCGGGCACCGAGAGAAGGCCGTGACGTCATCACGACTTCCGACGCGAGACGTGGACAGGAACTGTGACGTCATCCCATGTCAACAATCCTTCGCAATATAATCTGGAGCTAAGTACCATTTTTATCTATTCAGGTCTTTTCCTCAGTGAAGTGTTGTTCATCAAGAGTCGATCGTCCAGTATTCTGGGGGTGAGTTGTTCGCCATATTAATCTTCCTTCATTACAGAACTTATCTTCAACTACGAGGTTCTCGCCCGCAGATTAATTTTTTTCTTTTCTCGTTGTCATTAACCATTTCTTGCAGGAATTCTCCGTATAATATTTTATCATATTATCTGTATTTTTGTATCTTTTGGGGATTTTCCTATATTATAACACACTTATACAGTACTTTGCTTATGCGTTTACGTAGTGGTCGAGTGTACTCTTATAGATATTTTGATAGGATTGCAAGGAATAGAAGTGATAAGAAAAAGTGAAAGCCGAAATGGCAACCACTCCGGCTGGCAACCCCAACGTGGTGACTCTCGTTAGCGCGAGGTCAGCGATAGTCCCTTTTCAAGGTCGGGTCAATGGGTTCCTGCCTCAAAATGTTGAGGCATGGATCTCATCTGTAGACGCTCATTTAAATGCAAAAAGCATCACAGACCAGCAGTACAATTACAGGAGGCCAAGAAGCTTCGTAGACTTTGCGAAAGGCGACGCAAGTGCGTATCTAAGGGGGGTTTCTTTCCAAGAAGCGCTTACATGGGACGAGTTCAAAAATAGGTTACGTGCCGTGTATGGGGTGAATGAGGCTTTAGATGTAGTATTGGCATTGAGAAATATCCTTAACCAAGCCTCCATGACTCAGCTCAATGTTGTCGAGCGGGCGGCGTAATTGCCGACCGGCTAATGAATATCAGGATAGTTTTAAGTAACTCCGGGTGGGTTCGGGTGCTCAAAAATCAAAGTGAAAGATTTATCCGTTTGATCTACCTTACGTCTATCACTGTAATGTGCCTGAAGCGTTAGTACGGTGTTTTGATAGAAACTTGCAGCCCGACAGTACGGATTAGATGTGTATAAACAAATCAAAAAACAAAAAACACATGTCTAAATGGTACCGACCTAGATCCTTCGCTCATTCAAGTTTTTGCAAAAAATGAGAACAAGCCACAACAAGTAAATGTGGTACATAATAATATCAAGTTGCAGGGATGGTTTGTTATAACTGTAAACGACCAGGTCACATGATTTCAGACTGTCGGACGCGTTTTTTGTTCAATACACAATAGTTCAACTCATTCATATAACCGTTGCTACTCGAGGAATCAACAGCCAAACGCTACAAACACGCAACCAGTTGCTAGTGCAAATAAAAGAAGGGTCCTCAGTACTATAAGAAGAAACAACCAAACGGAAATTCTGCACAACAGCAGAAACAAACAAATCGTGCTTCAGGTACCTCTGTTCCTGGGCCGTCTAGCCAGAACTCGCAAGGGCAAGCGAATTTTCAGGGTGTGATAAACAAAACGAAATACCACGTAGTTTCACTCCAAGGGGGGAGAGGGGCGATGTTGGGTCATTAATATCAACATCTTTTGTATCAAAATAATCAGTTTAATCATTTATCAGATCATTGGTGAGACAATTGATTTTCCTATGAAACACACGGTCCGAATCAAAAAAAAAAAAATCTGTGCAGGTTCCCGTAGATTTGCAACAAATTCATGCAATTATTAGTCAAAACGAGTTGCGACCAACCTTACTGCAGTAAATTTGGACCATAAGTCATTCACTTTGTTCTTTGATTCTGGTATAGTCCACGTAATATAATGGATTTAAGGACTCATCATTTACTCTTTTCAAATTTCCCTATAGAAAAGTCCGAAATAAGGCTCTCAGGCATTGGGAATAATGAATTAAATGTTGTGGGCGTAACTCATGTACAGTACAAGGTCGGTAAGCGCACGTTAGCCGATACCTTTGTCGTTGTACAAAACATTAATATGTATCCCGCAGTAATTATCGGATACCCGTCTATATGGGCACTCAAAATATTATCTTAGCACCTGCAAAACACGGCGTGTATATCAAAGGGAAATTCTATAGGTCTTTCTAATACCCTAAAATCAGTTTTAGATAATAAAGAGACAGACAGAGTTGTCACTTACATACGGAACCAATCACCTGTCTCATGAACCAAGAAATAATACAGGCAACCCAAGAACTCTCGCTCACCCGTACTATCAGCTTGCACGCAAACTCTCGAAACGAACCAACGTAACTTCAATATATTAGTGCGTGTAAAAAGAACCTTGCCAGGATCTGAAACATTAATCCTTTCCGAAACTCTGAAAACACACGGATTATCCGTCACACAAGCCGTTTATACAGTCGGCTCACAACAGCAATGTAATATCGAAGTCTGTAATCATTTGAATACCACTTTAGTAATCCACAAAAATCAACATATCTTGGATGCCGAAGTTTATAAACATCGATTCTTACCGTAGCTGAGATAAATCACGCTCAATCAGTCGCGGATGAAAACCCTTTTGCAATCTATAAAGAACAAAATCAATAAAGATATTCAAGAAGAAGAATTCAAGCAGAAATTTTTGAATCTGTTAACTAAATATCATGATGTTTTTTCCACTACGGATGGAACCTTAGGAAAAACGGATGTCATAGAGCATCAAATCAGGCTCAAGGACAACAGAAAGTAATCTATGTTACCCTTCGTAAGCCGACTTCCTATGAAATTTCAGAATGAGATAACAGAGGAAGTAGGTAAAATGTTAAAGGAAGGAGTCATTAGGAAATCAAACAGCCCTTATAATTTTACCGTTAATAGTCGTACCGAAAAAAGATCGAACTTGGCGGATATGCGTAGATTTTCGTCGTTAAACAAGAAGAAACAATCCCTGACAGATTCCCAGTACCATGTACCGATGATATCCTATCTTTACTAGGCCAGAATAAATATTTCACAAGCCTAGACTTACTAAAAGGATTTCACAGATTCCGATGGAAGCAAGAAAAGTATCCCACCGCTGCCACCACTTCTAATGTCTTATCGCTTGGCGATAGACTTGTTGTTTTTTCCTTACGGCTGTTATCCGTAAGTAATGTTTGGTTCCTCTCATCTCCCTTGGATATCTTAGTAGAGAGGTTCTTTCTTGTCTAGAGGAGATGATTCAAACAGGCTAGTTGAACAAGTTAACAACTTTATTCTGTAACTCCATACTAGGAGATGCAGCTCGTCGACGACCGATATGTTTGAGATTTGGCGTGGAACTGCCATTCTAAAGCATCGCGTCGATAGCGGAACATTAGCTATCTCAGCAATTCATATAAAAAACACATACGTAGTCTGCCGGCTCGGAAGTTACAAGTTTCCGGCGTAGGTTAACAGATCAACCTCTTCCCATGGAAGTTGTTGTGCAAAGTTATCATAACATCAAAATGTTGACAAAGCTGTGAGCTAGATCAGGCTACTGCAGACAGTGCATAGCGTAATCTAAGGTCTGCTTTGGTCACGTAGAACCCTCCTAATGCCATGACCCCAGGTCACTGGTTTATATATATAATGTAATTCTACATTATATATATATATATATATATATATAAATATATATATAGATAATTAGATATATATATATATATAATATTACAAAAACGAAAAACTTTCACCTTTCATAGATATTTGCGTTAAATCCCTGATTGATTGCTGTTCAGTTGAAATATTAGGCGTTCATCGATTCTCAAGTTTAACCATTGAAGTAGAAGTCTGGAAGATCTGCTTCCAGTGAAAATGTTAAGTGGTAAGTAAACGTAATTTTTTTATGTATATATATATATATATATATATATATATATATATATATATATATATATATATATATATATATATATATATATATATATATATATATATATATATATATATATATATATATATATATATATATATATATATATATATATATACATAAAAAAATTACGTTTACTTACCGCTTAACATTTTCACTGGAAGCAGATCTTTCCAGACTTCTACTTCAATGGTTAAACTTGAGAATCGATGAATGAACGCCTAATATTTCAACTGAACAGCATCAATCATGGATTTAACGCAAATATCTATTGAAAGGTGAAAGTTTTTCGTTTTTGTAATAGAAAGGAAAACTTCATCTATTCATGAAAGAAAAGCGAGTTACTTCCTATATAAAAAGATATACTGACCTACGATTTATTGGTTAATTTTGTTACTTTTCCATTACTGTGATGTACTTGAGAAAGATCCGAGTGGCCCGTGGAAAGGATTCTTGCTTGAATAACTTAAATGTTTACGGTAAAAAGAGTGTAATAAGAATTTATCTTGGAGAATGAGTCTTCACCAATCAAGCAAAAAGCGCCAAGAAAAAAATGGCATCATTTGCTCAGATGGCAATCGGCTTCATTAGGCAATTAAAAAAACGAAAAAAAAAAACACTCACTTCCTATATATGAAACCATATATCCAATTTAACTTTCTATATTTAATTCCAGACAGAGAAAGCTCGTTTACGAAGAACTGGGGAATGATTTATTTTTTTTTATTTATTTTTTTTATTGGCGAATTCCATGACTGGAATAAGACGCCGTCTTCCAGCTTCCAGCTGAAAAATATGGAATAATATTTGTTCCGTAACTGATTGCCTATAGAAATTCCGAAGTATTCTGTCAACTGAGCCGGCTGTTGGCTCTTGATTGCATATTTAAGAGATATAGATAACAAAAAAAAAAAAGTTAGTTAAACGCTGAAAATAGTGGCTTGTGACTTACTCTGCGTGCGCACATACATAATATATTCATACTTTCACAGTATTTACATATATATTCTAAACAAATACTACATTCGCTTTATTGTATGTGTCAGGTGATGAGACAGGAATGCCATTGGGGATTACCAGTTCCTATTCATGGAGCCTTAAGCAAAGATGAGTGTAGTAATGAATACAGAAGAGGTGCGTCAGTTGTATTGGACCCAGAAATGAAGGATGCTTCTAAATATTCCAGCTTTAGTAAGAAATCCAGAGAGATAAGAATAATAGACTCATGAAATATGACTATAATGGGAATTAGTTTCTAAAGTAAACGGGGTATCAAGCGTATACGGATCTAGATAATTTTAGGAAGAAACGCCAGGCAAAAAGAAGTCGAGAAAAACGAATTGAAAAAAAAAAAAGGCGACGAAACTAGACCGATTACCTGCAGTTCAAGAAACGACATCCATCCGAGAGACGCTTTTCCAGCAATGTCTCTCTTGATGACCCATGTTTTTGGCAAGACGAAAAGGGCGCAGAAAAGACCCTGCATGTAAATCCGACCGAGGTGGATGGGGTTGGGGAGGGGGGATGGGGGGGGGGGGGGGGAGGGGGGGGGGGGGACTTTTTTTTTGGGTCAGATGTAGCCTACTCGCCCTCCGGGGGTTTCCAATCTTCGCGCGGGGAATCTGGAAAATGATTGCGCGCCAACGTCTCGCGATCTTCCTGAATGGGAGATTCGTATTGCAAACTGCATTCAAATATAAGTACGAATATGAGGGCACATCATAAAATAGACTGAGCTAGCTTTAATCGGAGTGAGAGAGAGAGAGAGAGAGAGAGAGAGAGAGAGAGAGAGAGAGAGAATCTGAGGCGTTACGAATAATTTTCATTTATATAATTGTATATTAATGCAGACAAAGTTACACGTCTTCCATGCACTTTTATAGGAATTTTTCGAAGGTTACCTAAGGTACCATCTTGTGTTTTAATTTTAACTTAAAAAAAAAAATTTGTTGGCAACTTAAACCAGACAATTAACAAGTACCATTAATATCAGCGCCATCTCTGAGTAAGAATTTATACTATATTCCCGTATATCTTCATTTCCTTAGTGTTAGTGCTTGGTGTCAGCTATTCTGGAACAGCTTCTCTTAACCATTTTGTTCTTATCGTGACAATGAACATGCAAAACAAAAGTAAAAAAAAAAAAATAATAAATAAAAAAGTAAAAAAAAACTATTATCCTCGGTATAACAACCTTTTACAAGAATCTCTTCCAGTCTCGAGCTCAACCAGTATTCCAGCAAAAATACATATTACACAGGAGTATGTTCATATGCAAATTCGGCCGCTTTTTTTTCCAAATACATTGAGCAGAGCAAACCCACTACTATTGTCACAAAGCAGCTAAGAACGGAAGCAGAGTATTTCACTAATGGACGAGAAGTGAATTCGGTCTTTTTTAAGAATAAAAGGTTCTATGGGATCACTTGCTGTTATTAACAACATACAGGGACCTTTCATATCGAAAGAGTCATACATTATTATTATTATGGGGGGGGGTGTGGGGGGGGGGGGGGGGGCGGGGGGGTGGGCGGGGAGGGGGGGGGGGGGGGGGGGGTATGGGGGGGGGGGGTATTTTTCTATTTATTTTTCTTCTGTTTTAGAAAATACGTTGTTTTCAAATACGCAATTAAACGTTCTCAACTTAATGAGGTTTCCTATATGTACCTCACCTGTGGCTAAAAACAGGGGAATGAGAAAAACGTATAAGATTATTTTATCTGTACCGAGTTTTGTGAAAGAATGTTCCCAGTTATGCAATCATACTGTTTTCAATCCTGTGATCTTTTAGTGAGCGCCTTACATAACCTTATTGGCTCTTTTATTTCAAAACACAATATATAATTTTTACAAAAGTTGTAACATTACAACTCAACGAAGCACGACAATAAAAGTGTTAACATAGATTCCTTAAACTAACACAAAAATGCGAACAAGTTTACATTGTATTTAGTAGCGCAACTTAAAGAAACCACAATAAAGACTTACTATAACCAATGAACCCATTCAATTAATTTATAATTTATATCATTTACATTTATTCGGAAAGTAATTTAATCAAGGTGTTCTTAATATTCTATCAATAATAGCTGTCTCCTTATTTTCCATTTTGATTACCTTACGTAACTGAGTTAATGAGAAGCTTAAAAAGAGCAAGTGGAGTCTATGAGCTCAGGAAAAACATGATGTTTATCTAAATCTCCTTATCCAGTTCCTTTGATATTTGGTCTGCAAGGAACTCTCTCTCTCTCTCTCTCTCTCTCTCTCTCTCTCTCTCTCTCTTCTCGTCCCTATCTCTCTCTCTCTCTCTCTCTCTCTCTCTGTATTTCATAATCATCATCAAGATCATTATCAGCATTTGTAAGGTAATTTCTGTACCTTTAGCATATATACTTTTGACTCTTAATCATAATTCTGTGAATTAAAGGGACGATGCCAGTAGTACGTTAGTTTATAAAACTCGTCTTTTGATGGCTTAATTTTGTATATTTCTAAAATTAACTTCGCGCAGTCTGTATGTATGTATGTATGTATGTATGTATAACTGAATTAAGAACATATGGTACGTGATGATGTATAAACAGACTAATGCCACGAAGGAAAGAGAGACAATGGAGTGGGTCCCAGGCCTTTTTTCGACTTACTGCTTAAGTAAAAGGACGGTAAGTCGAAGACCTGGCATTTGTCTTTATATATATATATATATATATATATATATATATATATATATATATATATATATATTATATATAATCATTCACATTTTCGCTAGATGATCAACACCAGATGTCCCTGTCACTTGCAATCTCAGTCAGCTACGGAAAGTGCAGGGAGTTTATAATCATAAAAATGGGTAATGAAGCAGAAGGGGAACTGAACATATGCAACAGCAGTTACTTGGGATCTCTCTATGAAAAATTGGGAAACCTTCAGTGAGGTGGTAATTGGGTTCTGTAAATTGTATGTGATTATACCCAGCAAAATAGGATTAGATACTAATAAATTGTAGCAAAATAGCAGTAAATACTTATAGACTGCAGCAAAATATGAGTAGATACTTGTAAATTGCAGCCAAATAGTAGATACTTATAAATTTGTAGCAAACATAGGAGCAAACCTACCTATAAATTATAGCATAAAAAGAGAAGATACTTATAAACTGCAGCAAAATAGTAGTAGATACTTAAAAAGTTTAGCAAAATAGGATTACATACTTATCAATTTTAGCAAATGGGAGTAGATACCTATAAAGTTTGGCAAAATAGGAGCAGATACTTATAAATTATAGCAAAAAAGGAGAAGATACTAATGAAACTGCAGCAAAATTAGGATAGATATTTATAAATTTTAGCAACATACGAATATATACTTATAAATTGTAGTAACATAAGAGCAGATAATTATAGATTATAGCAAAAAAGGAGCACATACTTATAAACTGCTGCAAAACAGGAGCAGATACTTATAAATTGTAGCAAAATATCGGTAAATACTTATAAATTGTAGCAAATAGGTGTAGATACTTATAAATTGTAGCAAAATAGGTGTAGATACTTATAAATTGTAACAAAATAGGTGTAGATACTTATAAATTGTAACAAAATAGGAGTAGATACTTATAAATTGTAGCAAAATAGTAGTAGATACTTATAACCTGCAGCGAAAATAGGAGTACATACTTATCAATTTTAGCAACATAGGAATAGATACTTATCAAGTTCAGCAAAATAGGAATGGATGCTTATAAATAGTTCCAAACAGGAGTAGAGACTTAAAAATGTTAACAAAATAGGCGTAGATACTTATCAACTTAAGCAACATAGGAGTTTGGCAAAACAAGAGTAGATACTTATAAATTTTGTCAAAACAGGATTACATACTTATAAATTTTAGCGAAATAAGAGTACTTATAAATTTTGTTAAATAGGAGTAGATACTTATAACCTGCAGGAAAATAGGAGTAGATATACTTATAAATCACGGTTTATTCCAGCCCAAAGCTCTTAAAGGATAGAATCCTATTAGCGTTGTGGAAAAACAGAGATGAGAAGGGAGTTCCAAAGCTTAACAGGGGAGGAAAATAAGCAGTTCCCTAACCTTGCGGTCTGACAGTTACTGATTGAGGCTAGTTTAACAAAGGCTACATTTGGTAAAATGGTTTCCTCCTATAACAGTCCCTTTTCACCTTCTAGTCGCTGACCCTTGCAGATATGTTCCAGCTATATGTATTGAAAAAATAATTAAAAGCCTTCAATTATTTATTCCATAGATAAATGTAAGTATTGTGACAGGAACATGGTGTGATCCGACCTCCAGCTTACTCGATATGCGTGCAAGATTTTCTCCTCACTCATAAGTTGTAAGCATTATAGTCCTAACTTTTAAAGTAAATTAGAATGTGCTAAAATCTATGGTCAAATAGAGCGTTGTTTCACCAACGAAAAATAAGATAAATATGCTATATTTTATTAAGAATAGTTTTTCTGTACTGTTCAACATGCATATTATTTATTTTTTACAGTATCATTCTAACAAATAAATCATAAATATCCTATCCTATAATTCCTGCATCTTTAACTCAACGTGAAACACTTTCTTCAGACCTTTTTAGGCTTTTCCATAAAGCTTTCCTAATCCCTAACAACAACAACAACAACAACAACAACAACAAAGTAGTTTGTAGGCTTACTCCCCGAATAAGCGAAAAATATCCGAGGTAAATAAAGCCAAGACAGGATTGGGTGGAAAATACCAATTCCAGTTCATCGCCTCACGTCCTCTTCTTTTCTCTTGAGCGACTGGTTCCAGGTACTGGAATGAGCAGAAAAAGTAATTCCGTTGACGCTTAATCGAACTGGAAACCAGAACTGGAAACGAAGCCATTTCCGCTCCAGGAATTCTGCGGTTAATTCTTCTTTTCTCTTCCTTTCTTTTGCTGGTGTCTATAAAATCAAACTCCGTAGGGGAGGATAGTGCCGTCGGTGCACCTCATTCGGTGAAATGTAGGCATTATTTCAGGTTCTTTGCAGCGTCCCTTCGGCCCCTAGCTGCAACTCCTTGTGTTACTTTTACTGTACCTCCGTTCATATTCTCTTTCTTCCATCTTACTGTCCACCCTCTCTTAACAATTGATTCTGAGGTTTTCCTCCTGTAACATCTTTCAAACCTATTACAGTCAGTTTCCGTTTCAGTGCTGAATGACCTCGATTGCTCCAGTGCTTGGCATAATGCCAAAAAAATCTATATAAGTCAAATTTATATATAAAAATCAAGATCTATGAAAATGCATTAGAGTCTACATGAATAATTGGAAATAGATGTCCTTAGGTAGTCTAGCTAGAAACTGCCTATACCATGTCCTCGCAAATAGGCGTTAGAACTTGGCAGGTAATGAATGCTCAGTTCTCAGAAAAATGGAAAACTGGATGGAGACTGGAAGCCTCCATATTTTCCCCATTCTTACGTCCTCCACGAATTACTGATAGTGTCACTTTTACCTGATACGTTCCGAGGGCATTGTGGAACTCCGGAATTCGTTTGCAATATATACCTCTGTTCCAGCGTCTCGATCCGCAATTTATAATATGCGAAATACCAATTTTTCCCCTGAAATATTTAGTTCCTTCACTGATGACACATCCCATTTCTTTCTCTGCGTTTGTCCTCACGCTGCTAAACGACTCGTAAACTGTCAAGATAGCCCCGGATAAATTCCTATTATTACCTAACATGACAAAGGGAAAGTTGAGATTGAACTCAGTTCTTAGTGAGGAGAGAATGATAAAGCTGCTTACTTTCTTTTATTTTTTACTTTTCAAAAACTCTTATATTTCTGATATTGCTGCATGTTATCGATCTACTACATCCTTCGACCTCAGTACTAACTTACCAGTTCCCTTTCTTCTTCTACTTAAAAAAAAAACGTAATATCGGAATCATTTTATAGAAAAAATAATCAGAATAATTCTGTAAAAATATTCGGTTATTGTCAATACCTTACAGGCCCAGTGAATTCGGTAATGTGGAGGAGAGTGGTCCTTGGTAAACATTAATATTTCTTGGAAGATTTACTGTCCTTAAATCTCCAAATGTTGATGTTTCAAAACCCAAGATCTGCCTTCATGTCTATTGCTTTCTCTATAACCCCCAATCCCCCATTAATGATATATAATATCCTTCCTCAGATATCTGAATGATTGTCTTAATTCGTTGTAATTGCATACATCAGCTGAAATACTCCACCTCTTCCCTCTTAGAAGATTCTATTTGACATTAGACCTTCACCCTGAGGCTAATCTTAAAATTTGTATGTGTAAAGACCTCCACGTTATTTACCGCCTGTGCTTGTAAAATATGCGCAAATACGACCAATCTAGTGTCGATAATTAAATGAATTGAACTGAATACAATATTGAGGCCAAGGGCCAAAAACAGGGATCTATGAGATCACTCAGTGCTGAAAGTGAAATCGACAGTAAAAGGTTTGAAAGGTGTAACAGGAGGAAAACATCACAGTAGTTGACTCTGAAGCAATTGTTAGGAGAGGGTGGAAAGTGAGATGGAAGATAGAGAATATGAAAGGAGGTACAGTAAAAGGAACGAAAGGGGTTTGCAGCTAGGTGCCGAAGGCTCGCTCCAAAGAACCTGAAGTAATGCATGCAGTGCACCGCATGAGGTGTACTGACGGCACTAACACTCTACCGGGGACGATAATTAAGCTCATTCGCACAAAACTAAACAAAAACGGTCTACACGAAAACAATATCACCGCATTGTAAACCTGAAAGCAAGAGAATCCATCATCTCTCAAACCAATTTTGCCGATAAAAGCTGATCTCTCGAGCCACAGAAACTAAATAACGTTATCAAATTAAGCTGCCGTCAGATAAACCCCAAAAATCATATCCCCCAGGAACCACGAGTTTGTCCAAAATGATTCTACCATTTCCTCTCCTTTTTGGGGAGGGCTTATTTTCTGCCGGTGTTCTCTCTGTAAAGGAAGTGAGTCTTTACATCTTCCGGGAGATGAAATGGCTTCCATTATTTTCATGGGTTATTCAGGAACTTGTTCTTCTGGGTTATTCAGCTCAGATGGCCGGGAAGCAAATTCCCTGACTGTAACCGAGTACCGAGACCTTCCCTGGTAAAAGCGGGACGCCATAATTTAAAAAAAATAACCATAGAATCTTCTTGAAAATAATGTATATATATATATATATATATATATATATATATATATATATATATATATAATATATATGTAAATGCGAGGCAAATGGGCTTGTAGCTTGCATGGTGTTTTTTTTTACATTGCATGGAACCAGTGGTTATTCAGCAACGGGGCCAACGGCTTTTACGTGACTTCCGAACCACTTCGAGAGTGAACTTCTATCACCAGAAATACACATCTCTGACCCATCAATGGAATACCCGAGAATCGAACTCGCGGCCACCGAAGTGGCAGGTTAAGATCATACCGATCACGCTACTGAGTCGCTAGATAGATGGGAATCATGATTCTAATAACTGAAAAGCTCTGAAACCCACATTCGCCACAGTGATTAGTTTGGCAAATGGTTAGGAATACATGATATTCATAACTATTAATTGGTATTATATTTCAATTACTGTCCAGAGTAGACTAATATTGGTTGGGTTTATGCATTCGGAGCACAATTGAATATAAGCATCATATTATAAAATCATTCTGGTATATTTAAAACCTCATAAGGATATTACGAGTAACCCATGTTTAATATGGTATACAGGCTTTTTTCCACTAATTGGTTTATTGCCTACGCTTTTTAATAGTATATTTTATATATTATAATTTTTGTATGACAAGAAAATATTCTTTTATTATAAGGAAATATGTTACAGTCGAAATTGCGATGCAATTGATGGGAATTTGTTGTGCAATAATGTAATCTAAAGTAATCTGAAATGGTTTGTGTCCATAGATTTGATGTTGTTTCAGAATTTCATGCCTCTAGATTATTTTAATACATATATATATATATTTATATATATTATATATATATATATATATATATATATATATATATATGTATATATATTATATGGACTGATTTTATCACATCACCGTGATTCATATACAAGCATTAAGCTACAAATGTCCTTTAATATCCAATTCGCTCTACCTCGGAATAATATATTTTCATGTGTGTTAACCGAAGGGGAGTTATTTTAGTTGATAATAATAAGTCCGTTGTCTCGGGATCGAACCGCCGAGCACAAGAACTCAGGACAACCAGTGATATTAAAGGACACTTCTAACAATATATATATATATATATATTATATAAGATATAGATATATATATATATATACACCATGACAGGACCATACATACATATACATACATAACAGTATACATACATACTATATATATATATATATATATATATATATTATAACATACTATATATATATATATATGATATATATATATATATATATATATATATATATATATATATATATATATAGATAACTGGGTATTTGAATTTGATATTCATCATTAGGCGTCAACTTTGCAATGGAAATTACGAATAATCTCTCGATTATAGTTACCAATATTCATTTATTTATAACTTGACTGTGACTAGTCAATTCGAGGACATTTAACTTTGGCGCATTTAGAATGAATAAACAGTAAAAACTAAGAAAACAGGTATGTGTGTTACTTGAAAAGACATATACAATAAAACCAGTTCTAACCTGATAATAATTCTGCGACATGAGACCATTACCTTTTCCTTGTACACGCAAATATTCCGAGATATTTGAGAAGAAATGCCTGGTTCCCATTCAAATAGCAACCTCAAATCCCATGTTTAAATTTTAATATTACGTTTAATTCCTTTTGAATTCGACCTGACACAAAGCTCAAAGCAAAGACTCTGGCAGCTTACACAGGCGTTTTTCACTTAATACTTTCCTTGTCGGTCTAGAGATTTCATTTGAATTCAAAAGAAAATTGAATTAGCCGTTACCAGATATAGAAATGAATGAAGATGTAAATGTAAATACAAACAAGTAAAAAAAAAAAAAAAAAATGCACCGAAGTTTCTTTGGGGCAATCGACTTTTCTGTACAGCGTATAATCCAGTCCACATAAATAGATCTATCTTTCGGTGGCCTCGGTTATAATGTTGTTATGACCTGCAGCCCATGAACTTTCACCCGGCCAAGTGGCTGGCCTGTGTTAGTTGCGTGTAAGAAGCACGATCATGGCTAGCTTTAACTTTAAATAAAGTAAAAAAAAACTACTGAGGCTAGAGGGCGGGCTGCATTTGTTTGATTTGATGACCTGGAGGGGTGATGATCAACATACCAATTTGCAGCCCTCTAGCCTCGGTAGCTTTTAAGATCTGAGGGCGGACAGAGAAAGTGCGGACTGAAGAAGTCCAGATT
>NC_087204.1:17014552-17024552 GCF_015104395.2 Macrobrachium nipponense | reverse complement strand
AGGTCAGTGATTTTCAAGTGACATCACTGCTAGTATGTTGTTATTCAGACACTTTATGGAGGAGTTATCGAGTTCCATTTGACAGCGTCTGTGTGTGTGTATGAGAGGAGAGAGAGAGAGAGAGAGAGAGAGAGAGAGGGTGTAATTGCTGTATTGGCAACTGTATTGGCTGTTGGTGAGTTCTAGGTTGTCTGCTGGTGCTGTTGATTGTTAGAGTTCTGTGTTTTGAGTTTTTATTGGTCAGTCTTTAGTCTTTACTTTACATAAATAGATGAAAGTAAACTCTCATGACCATTTTAAGATTTTCTTTTATCTAAAAAAAAAAAAACAGTTAGTTCGTCACATCCAGATAAAAAATCAAGAGCTTAACAGCGTATAGAGTTTCGACTTTGCTATCAGATCCTGTATAAACCGTTTTCACACTGGAAAGGACAAAATAAATCTTTTATATAGTAAAAAGTGATGGAAAGTTCGTTTCTATTCAGATTCAGTTTATATACTGTAATATTATTGTCACTGTTAAATTATATTTACTATTATCATTAAAAGTGATAAAGTCAGATAAGAAAGAACACAACTGATATAATGACTTAGGAAAGCGTCATTTAATTTACTGACTGGTGTTTGTCATTATTTGAAAATAGTTATGAACTTATGACAGACAGAAACAAAGAAACCTTGTACTTCTAACATCCGCGTCAAAAATCATTTGCAGGACAAAGAGTTGTCATCAAAGAGCTGTTAGCAAAATTCCCACAGAGTCTATAAGTCGTAAATAGAAGCCGAGAACCCCAAGTCGCCACAGTAAAAAGTGGTGAAGACTTTAAATTCCCACGACTGAAAAATCTATCGACAAAAGTCCCTGAGAAAATGTTGCCGACAAAAACCGGTCGTTCGAGGGAACCTATACAAAGGTATCCGACATGAATTCAGCGTCAAAGAGACTTCGAGGAAAATAAGCAGACATTTTCATTAACATTTCCATAGAGGCCATTTACGAAAAACGTCAAAATCATCGGTTATTAAAGCTCATTTCTGAGCAATGCTGCCACATCTCATCAAATATATCCCTGTACCAAGATCGAACTGTACGAATGTCAATAAATTGAATGTAAAAATGGACAACTTCTGAAGCTAAGAGTGCTTGAATCTCAGTATCGTTACATGTCAAAATTAATAATAAAAAAATATATTTGAATGTAAAAATGGACAAGGCACTATTTGAATTTAAGATTGCTTCAATATCAGTATTATTACATCTCAAAATTAATAATAATAAAATAAAACACTGAAAAATATTTGAATTTAAAAATGGACAAGGCAAAATCTGGAGCTAAGATTGCTTTAATCTCAGTATCATTACATCTCAAAATTAATAAAGAAAAACAAACAAATTGAATGTAAAAATGGACAAGGCAATATCTGAATTTAAGATTGATTGAATCTCAGTATCATTACATCTCAGAATTAATAATAAGAAAGAAAAAACTGAAAAATATTTGAATGTAAAAAACGGACACGGCAACATCTGAAGCTAAGATTGCTTGAATCTCGGATCATAACATCATCAAAATTAGTTTACAAGAGATAAAAAAAAAAAAACATCAAAATACAATCATAAGAGTTCGGTTCAGTCATTTCGAAATTTTGTTTTGATTGCCATGATTTTATAACTTTTAAAATTTTGTTTTAATTGCGATACTTTTACACCAAACCTGTCTCTCTCTCACTTGAACGATCGTTACAAAAATGAGTATACATTTCTTTATACATCTTCCAAAAGCTCTCGGCTTAAGTACGAAAACAAAGGCGGAGAGAGAGAGAGAGAGAGAGAGAGAGACGAGGAGAGAGAGAGAGAGAGAGAGAGAGAGAGAGAGAGAGAGAGAGAGAGAGAGATAATGCTGTCACTTGAGTTATAGAGCCTATTTCATTTCCATATATCTTAGTCCTATCAATTCCCCGTTTGTCATGAAGATCATTTTCCTGGTTTCCTCGGAGTAATCATGAGAATGGGGACTAATTTTGGCTCTCAAAACATCAGAGAATCTCCGTCACTTCATTCGGATGAACTGCGACGTCCTTTGAAGAGAACAGAAGTACATTTTTATTACGACTGAACGTGATGTTCTCCGCTAAGTCAGTCGCCAAAAAGGACTAACATTGAATTCAAGTCTGGTAGTTATGACAAAAGAAAAATGAAAGTCTATAAACAACCAGACAGTAGACAAAAATAAAGCCTTCATTTCGATTTCTATTTCATCCCGTAAGGATATTTGGTTCGTCGCTCTTCTCGGGCTGGAATGTCCTAGAATGTCCATTCGGCATGAACCCGTGACTCTTTTAACGGTTCAGCAAATTAAGACATCCGAAAACAATGGCCGTCGGGGAGGCAGGGTGGAGGGGTGGGGGGGAGGGGGGATAGAAACGAAACGACGACCTGTGAATTGGAGCTGGCTTTTCGTGCAAGATCTGATGGAGCCCAGTGATTTAACAAACGCATTTGATTTAAAAAGCAATAGTATACGAGTAAAAAAAATGGGGAGAACTTCCCTCTTAGCCACGGCCCATGGAACTCAGCCACGGTTCCAGTCCGGTGGGTCTATGTGTTGGTACCTATTGCACTGCCAGATATAGATTATGGCTAATTTTTTTTACCATAAATAAAATAAAAAACTACTTAAGCCAGTTGCTCACTAGATGTGGTAGAATGAGGGTGCATCTCATGGCTCCGGAAAGCGCTACTAGATGCATGATCCATGGCTAGCCTTAACCTTAAATATAATAAAAACTACTAGGGCTAGAGGGCTTGCAATGTGGTAAGTTGATGATTGGAGGGTGGATGATCCGACATACAATTTGCAGCCCTCATAGCCTCAGGAGTTTGTAAGAGCTGATATTTTACCTTGAATAAAATAAAAACTACTGAAGCTAGTGGCTGATATTTGGTATGTTTGATGATTGGAGGGTGGATGATTGACATACCAATTTGCAAGCCCTCTAGCCTCAGGAGTGTTTGTAAGATATGAGGCTGACGGGACAGACAATAGTTTTCTTTTATGGCAAACTAAGATTTTATTTTGGTTTTCCCATGCAATATTTCGATTAACAAATATATAGTAGGTTAGGTTTGGGCCTTTTGAAGTACACCTGTTTATTGCATTCTGCAGAACAGCTCATCCTAAATGCAGCAGATTAATGGAATAAATAACAAAACTAGTAGACCTGACCGCGAATAACAATGACCCCCATAGATCGCGCTTAATGTCACCCGTGCATTAAGCCGTAAAAAGGGGCCAACCAATTTACGAAGCATACCATGTTTAGTGTATATGTGAGCGGTTTACACATAGCCAATTGAAGCTCGGATGGAACTTACTATTTCCAGACAACATAAGCATTTTAAGAAGGACTTTACCATCATTCTGAACCAGTCGCCTCATTATATGATGTTGAGCTCTCTCTAAAAAAAAAAAAAAAAAAAAAAAAAAAACTAAAAGTAATCTTTCTTGAGGGCTCCTGCAGAGGAGCTTGAAGCACAAACTCCAGCGGGAAGTTTGAATGTTGAAAAATATCCATAAAAAAAATAAAAAATGAAAAATAAATAACTCGAAAAATTCAATCTCAAGAGTCTCTTTGATCCGTTATAAGGATTCACTAAAAGTTGCAAGCTGAATTCTAATCACGGAACATACTTCATAGGGACAGAGAGAGAGAGAGAGAGAGAAAAGAGAGAGAGACCGAAGGATGAGAGAGAGAGAGAGAGAGAGACTGCCTTAACATATACGTTTGCATTTGCAGTTATGATGACATCCGCGAATAGATGCGAGTTCGCAATTCGCGCCTTCGTAACTGCAGTATCTTTGAGATGTGGCCCCAAGGATCCCTTGTATAAGTAGTATTTACTATAGCAGGAGGACCTACTAAATTTTAAACACCTATGACATCAGGGGAAACGGCGTTCTTGGATATCATTCTTACTCTGATTCAATGTTCTCAGCTGAAATTCAAACTAACTTCTGCGGTTTTTTCTTTCGGTTTTTTATGCATTTATGGGTTAATGCGACCTTTTTTTTTTCCCCTAAACATTCTAGGCTACACAGTAAATATTATTGATTTAATAAACATATTCAGTTTCCTTCTTTGAAACATTTATAACTACGAGACAATTCTTGCCTGGTTATAGGAAACCACCATGCTCTCTCTCTCTCTCTCTCTCTCTCTCTCTCTCACACACACACACACACACACACACACACACATACACAGACACACGCAAGCAAAAACACACAACACACAGGCAATATAACTGACAACGTAATTACTCTTCGGCTAAAGTTATATTATAACCTAGTACGTTTCCCCGAACCAGTACCACAGCCACAGGTCCACATAACGCGGACGCTATTTTTGGATCATATTCTCTCTTCAACAGATAATGTATCGATAAAAATGTTTACGGCACCAGTTCGCAAACAACAAACGCCAATAAGTTGTTTTGCGTGGCTCTCTCTCTCTCTCTCTCTCTCTCTCTCTTTGAAATGACGTACCTTTTTTTTTTTTTTTTTTTTTTTTTTTTTTTTGTTAGGACAACCTCATAATGTATAGACGTTTTTCGTCGATTTTATCTCTATTATATCAGTGCTGTGCTGTCTATTTTCTCTAATGTTTTCTCATTATATCAGTGCTGTTTTATATTTTCTATAAATCTCTCATTATATCAGTGCTGTTTTATATTTTCTATAAATCTCTCATTATATCAGTGCTGTTTTTATATTTTCTCTAATGTTCTCTCATTATATCAGTGTTGTTTTATATTTTCTCTAATGTTCTCTCATTACATCAGTGCTGTGTTTTATATGTTCTATAATGTGTAAAGTTTTCGAGAAGTTAAGAGGGTACTGTATATATTTGTAGGTACATGTGTGTGTGTGTTGTGTGTGTGTGTGTGTGTGTGTGTAAAGATACAAGGTGAGAGAAAACCACTACATAAATCGTCTAATGATTTTCTAAAAAACCCAATTTCCAATCGCAAAGGCTTCAGTTGAAAGTATAATCGCTTAAAATTAAATTGACAATGCATCTAATTACAAGAGCTTTATATTACATCATCGATAGATGAGTCAGTGAATGGGATGTATTGAAAAAAAATTAAAAGAGACATGGAGCTGAAAAATATTGATGATACTGAATGAGATATATTTTTTTAAAACATGAAAACAAATACGCAGCTTGAAAATATATGGATCACCATGACACAGGAGGATTAACTGATTCTCGTCCTGAGTGCTTCAGATTGCAAGGACAGACAGTAGAAATTGGCAGCAGCCACATAGCAAGACATCACCTGTAACAGAAAAGCAGATCCACATTAAGAACAGGACCTAGCCATCAAATGTTATAGTTTAATGATGTAAACTGAAAAGTACAAGAGAAAAAGTTAATGGTGCGAGTTTAATGTCCCTGATCAGATTTCAAGCATATTCCAGATAAAAACATAAAAGTGGCGACCTTGCCAGAATCATTGCAGTCTGCAGTGTTGCAGTTTGAATCCTTGCCCCCTTGCAACGTGCAAACTGTAATGACTGTTTTCTCATTAGTTATGTCGAGTTACACTGCGAGCAAATATTGGTGTCACATCTTCATTTAAATCATTTAAAAGTGTTGATAGCATAGTTGGTCAAATGACTTTACTGATATTAGAAACCGTGAATTATCTTGACAATGGAGTGGTATATAGAATTTAGTCCAAAGGCCAAGCACTAGCACCTATGAGGTCATTTAGCGCTGGAAAGTAAATTGAGAGGAGGTAGGATGGAAAGGTGTAAAAAGAAGGAAAACCTCAAAGCAGTTGCACTGTGAAATAATTATTAGGGGAGGGTGGATAGCAAGATGGAAGAAAGAAAATGCCTGCTACAAGCGCAGCCCACGAGGTGCACTAATGGCACTTTAAAAACGAGCGAAGTCTGCCCGTGACCAGGGACACGCTAAAAGAAGAATGTGAAGTTATTTAGTTATTTATAAATTCTTCTATATTAACATGCGAATCAGAGGTCTTGCCAAATCTTGTGAATTGCATCATTCCTCATCTCACTTCCCTTTGTCCATAAGTTTCCCATCATCCGTAAGAAGTGGACCATTCCATAAAATCAAGACAAAGTATCTTAATAAACCCAGATTAGAAGGGATACCTCATTGTAGAGTGAAAACAGGAAAGTTAAAAATGACCAATCAGGGGAGGGAGAAGCACATAAGATGACTTTCCAATCCATCATTAATAAGAAGAAGGTTAGAATAATCCGCATGAGAATACGCAAGAAATGAGATCGTTAGCATGTAAATATGATTAATACGCGTAAGGGCAACACGAAAGATAATGCTTTCTTTTATGATGTATATATATACACACACGCACACACGCACAACACAACACACACACACACACACACACACACACACACACACATATATATATATATAATATATATATATATATATATATATATATATGATATATATATATATATATTATATATATATATAAATGGATCTCGCGGCGCTGAGCATAATCCGTTAGTTATGAGTTTGGTCGCGAGTTACGGGGCGGTGGCCGTAGAATAGCTTTTGGGGCAATTTAGGGATCTCGGACGCTGAAACTTTGGTTACGATGCGCGTATTCTCACAATGAAGAAGTTATGGTGTCTCAGTTATCGCTTTGCAGAAATAAAATGCTTTTACACCAATCACTTTATGTGTCCATATATATACATATATATATATATATATATATATATATATATATATATATATATATATATATATATATATAGTATATGTATGTATGTATATATATATATATATATATATATATATATATATATATATATATATATATATATATATATATATATATATACATATATACATATATATATAATATATATATATATATATATATATATATATATATATATATATATATATATATATATATATATATATATATATATATATATATATATATATATATATATATATATATATATAATCAATAAAATATTATCAAACTGACAGATAAAACAGAAAGAAGTTTTCAGATAACAAGACAGATAAATAGACGGACATCCTCTCTCTTTAGCGGATGGTATACACTGATTCGAATAAATATTAGGTTTGCTTAGGCCTCGTTCCAGGCCTATTTCTCAAGGAATGGAACGTCAGCATAAAACGGAAAACATGAACTCACAGAGCACTATAATACATTTTCGCTCCTAATACACAACGAAAAGAGAGGAAGTTCCTATGCAAACCTTCCATACACTTAGCTGGTACTCTCCCCTCGAGAGGTCTCGACGGTTTCCAATAAGAGTACTTGAATAGTTGTGTTTATTTTCTTATTGTTTACACGCTATTACTGGCCCTAAGGCATCTATGAAATAGAGATCTCGCTGGAGGAATAAAATGTTTCTACGAATAAATATTTTCTTGGGGCGACGCTTGAGAAAAGGACCCTCACTTGAGGAATTTTTGATAGAGATGTCTTCATTTTTATTCATTTTTTTACGCTCCTCTGATTTGACTGTGATTCTAGAAGTTTTGAAAACAGTGCTGTTATGATTTTAAAACGTCATTTTTGACATGAATGCTATTGGAGTAGATTCATTTTCTTTAACTTGTATCTAAATATTTCAAAAATCTAAAATAAAAAAAAAATGAATGAACTTGTAACCGTATATTTTTAGACAGGGATCAACTTCATTGGATGAAGGCCATAATTCCTATCCTTGATTTCTACTCGCATTTTTTTCATATTTGAATAGGCTGCATGCCATATACAATATTTATATGATACCAGCCTTAAATCCACAATGAAAAAAAAATTGTACATACGTACAAAAAGTTCAAGAAACAACCTCGAAAAACCCCGCCCCGACCATTAAAATGATCTCTGGAAGTCCAGATATGCTCTCAGGATGCAAGGTAAACAGGCAATGAGTTTTCTAAGCATAACATGGCATCATTAAACATCTGCATAACGATTCGAACAGTAAAAAAAGTGAACCAGTTTTACCTTAATTATGATGTCTATTAATCATAAGAATTTAGTTGGGAAAAACTCTCTATACCGAGAGTATATAATATTCTAAGAGGTCCTTTTTATTTTAACTGAGGATGAACCCAGGTAAGGGTTCGAAAGCTTTGTAAGGGATTTTTTAAATTACACACGAATTCGCATAATTTTTTTATTATTGTGGACCTCTTAGAAAATCATAAGATAGAGACGAATCTGTGAATTTCAGTCTGTGTATGGAATTCAACTTACAAAAATTAGAGATATTCTCTCTCTAAAACATAACAAAGCACGAGCACATTGGAATTCCGTTGGAAATGCTGCACGCACAGGCAATCCTCCCCCCCAAAAAATGCACGAATTTTCCCAGTAGCTAACGTAATATATTCATAAAATGATTTAGTGGTTCATGAATAAAAAAATGTAAAAAAATCAAAAAACCTCGTCAAATAAAAAGCGGAGCGCCATAAACTGCAAGGGCGCAGGAAGAAAAAAAAAAGCCTGAGAATATATGGTACGTTGAAAACAATTTCGGACCATCTGTAGATTTATTTGCCCGTAACCTTTGACCCTAAACTGTAAAAAACACAAAATGGTAAATGCAAACAAGGAAAAAAATGAATCTATGAAAGGAAAGAATTATTATTACCGTTGGAATGCAAAATAAACTGGAGGAATAAAAATATTGATATGAGAATTATTATATATATATATATATATGAATAGAGAGAGAGAGAGAGAGAGAGAGAGAGAGAGAGAGAGAGAGCATTAGTAATATATTACGAAATTGCTTTATCGCACGACTTCTGCAGAAATAATCGAAAATGAGATATAGCTATTGGCGAGGAAGATGCGAAGCAGCTTAGAAGTCTTTTATACCCAGGACCCACTTGAGCTCGGAGGTCCACGACCGGAAGCATAATTCCCGAACTGTAACAGAGTACTGGGTGGGACATTCCCTGAAAAAGGCGGGACGCCATATCTTAAAAACTAACCATAGAATCTTCTTGGAAATAATCTCACTATGTTTCCCACAACCAAATTACCACCGTCTTTCCTTCAAACTAACCTAACCTAATCTAAATCCACCTAACCTAACCTGACCCAGGGTCATGGCAAAAAAAAAAAAAAAAAAAAAAAAAAAAACCAGGGGCAGCTGCAATATAGTATAACCTAAACCTAATCTAACCGCACCTAACCTAGCCTAACCTAGGGGCATGGCAAAAAGAAAAACGGGGCAAGTGTCAGTACTAGTATACATCTCGGGAATCTGCTTACTTGAAACGAGTGGTTGGATGGAATTCCTTTCAATAGTTTGTAAAAAAAAAAAAAAAATAAAAAAAAAAAAAATAAATAAATAAAAACATAATTGAGTGAGTTTACCCTAAGTGATGAGTAGGATAAGGAAAGCAGTTGAAGGCACGAGGTAAATTTTAATGCATTAAAAGTCGAGGAGAAAGCAAGCAATGATTGACTAGCAACAAATTTTGTGTTATTTATATCCAAGACATTGACGATGAACTGAGCATATTTGAAAACCGGAGTTAGTATATTTCAACCTCTGACGTCCTTCAATCTGTAGCGTCCTTTTAACGTGTTTTTCTCGCTCAAATCATGTGTGTATTATATATATATATATATATATATATATATATATATATATATATATATATATATATATATATATATATGTATGTATGTATGTATGTATGGAATTACAACAGTGTCACACGGGCTGCATGCGCAGATGAAGAGTGTCTCTATAACGGTGAATTACAAACATATGTGCAGAATAGTCCAGAATGCCATTCGCAAGTGTGAAAGCCATTTAGTTATATTATTATTTTTTCACTTTCTTACACTTTTCCTGTCCTTCCTCCTTTCGTAATGCCGACGAATGACCACCATTGCCCTGCTAAGTGGTCCCATACG
>NC_087204.1:16987753-17012753 GCF_015104395.2 Macrobrachium nipponense | reverse complement strand
CTGAAGTTATGATAAATCAGCGTCAGTACCTGAGTTCTTTAAAGATCAAATCATATTATCTGGGCTGGAGTTGCACTGTGCTGTTTTATTGATAATTTCTTAATTATCTAAGCATACAAGATCATTCGTCCTGATAAAACGGCCAGTCATATCTATAAGCGCTTGATCAAAAGGAACCTTAGATAAAGTATTGTAGAAAAATTCATGATAAAGCGCTTTTATATTTTTGTTAGGATCTTAATTGTAAAAAGGTGCTTGTTTGCTAGATGGAATGTTTAATTCAAAAGTGTATTTGACCATGACTAATAATAATAATAATAATAATAATAATAATAATAATAATAATAATAATAATAATAATAATAATAATAGCCTTCTCTATTTTTCTAACAATTGCTTACTCTCTGCTATACAATTGGCGAGTATTGCGCAGATATGATTAATCAGGAGGAGTGAATTTCAGGGATATTGATAAAAAATTCACTTATCACAGTAAATAAATAAATAGATCAAAATTTAAGTCAATTTTGGGTTAAAACTCCCTTGTGTGTGTGTGTGTGTGTGTGTGTGTGTGTGTGTGTGTGTGTTTTCGATAGATCGGTCGATATATTATACGGGACATCTGTAAGAAGTACTTTATTACTCAAAAGCTAAGCCCCATCTAATCTCTACATCTGCCAGCGACAATGAAATTGACGGAGCTGTCAGCTGTTCGGATCAGCTGCCAAGGTCAATAAAAAGGAAGGTTCTTCTGGACCCTTTCTTAAAGGGAACAAGGGCGTCTTACTATTTTTCATTGCGACAGTGTCTTCTGTATTAAAAAAAATGTAGAGAGACGCATTGGGGATTTTGTTACTGTTAGCCGTTGTTTTATTTTCCTCTATTTGATATATGTATGAGTCTTATCACATCTCCGTTATTCATATATATAAGCATTAAGCTACAAATGTCCACAAATATATAAATATATATATATATATATATATTATATATATATATATATATATATATATATATATATATGCAAAACAGGAATCAATTAGCAATTATGTGATAGGCTTCTTTCGACAAATCTGTATTCCTGAGTAAAAAACCCAGACTGATCAACAAGGCGTTGTTTCTGTACAGCTTAAAATGTCAAATACATAAAAAGAAATTTTTGATTTAGAATCAATGGATAGCAACTTAAAATAATCATCTTTATCCATACCATATTTCTTCAAGCAAAAGACAAACGTAACCATATGCAAATTTATGCCATTGTGGTATCATGGGGGAGGTAAAATTACCCCACTAACGATGGGTAAACAAATAGGGCGAATTCGGCATGAACTTATACCTCTCTTGATGGCTAACGTGGTTTGACGTCGACATTCTTAAAAAGGAAGACATTAGGGATAAACATTCTTCAAGAGTAATAAAATAAAAGATAACTTATTCCATGAAGTAAATCAATTATGCGTTGCGTAGGTCTGACGTAATTTGCAAAAGCACGAGACGTTATAAGTCATTTACTTCCAGGCATGATATAAAATTAACAGATAATGCATCCCTATTCCAACATCTCTCATTCGCCCAGCATAATTTTCCAGCCCAATCTTGAATTATCTGGGGACCTTCTGCTGAATTCTCCCCCGATAAGTATGAGTTTCCAATTTCGGGGAAGGAAATGGAATCATATCCTTGGGGCAAAAAGTAATTGTCCGGTTGAATTCGCGTCCGTGGTAATGGAGATAAAGATGGAATGATTCCGCTTCGAATACGGGGCCATTTATTCTTTATTTCCCAAGTCTAGATTTTCGGGTAAAACAAGGCTTTGAAATGCGTCCTGGAATTTTCCTCAGGGGATGCAGCAAATTCCACGTTCACTTCGTGACTGAGGGAAGGTCGTTGGACGAAACATTTCCAATAAACAGGAAGAGATATTTCGAGTGGATTGTTTGTTTTATTTTATTATTTTTTTTTTTTTTTTTGGGGGGGGGTGGGGTCGAGATAAAATTTTTTGGGCGAGATAAAATATGCGGCAGTGGTTTTCGTCACAGAAAATTTCCTGTATATAATAAAGAAGTCTATGATATAAAGACAATACCTGGACACAAAATTCTGAAAACATGAGACATTCTGTGCTACAGTTCAGGTGCCACAAATAACATCAATTGGGTCAACTGGGTTATACTGTATCTGATAAAAGACGATCATCGCTGCCGACCAATAAGGAAACAGCTCAACACAACTGGATTTTGACAGTTACGTGGTTATACAGTACTTTAAATTCTACGTCTCCCGCTGCCATAGCGTGTGGATAAATTAACAGAACGATAAAGTTAATGGCAGATTGCTGATACACCAATCAGAGGTCTTACTATAAATTGATGACAGTTGACGCTGCAAACATAAATCACGATAAACATACAGAACATATAGACAGGCATAATGGTCCAAAGTATATATTTCCATGCCATATATATTTTTAGTATATATATACATAACATACTAACATACATACACACACACACACACACACACACACACACAACACACCACACACACATATATATATATATATATATATATAGATATATATATATATATATATATATATATATATATAATGTTAAACTAAACGCCTTGATGAATTAATTTTAATGTGTTAGTTTTAGTAACCTTATCAATACAAATACCAATTTAATCAGTAGCGAAGGTATTTACGTAGCAGAAAATACTAGAAGTCAGTTTGGTAAATATTGAAGTCCGATTAGATAATATCCCAAAAAATTCAGTTCAGCAAAGTTAGGAGTCCTCTTGATATATATAAAAGGACCATTGGCCACGAATAAAACTCTCTCCCTGTAGAGCAATTACAGCTGGATTCCCGTGTTAACAAAAGAGGCACTCATCAAATAACACTACACACCATTTACCCCGGATATTACAAATAGGGATTCGCCTATTTCCTTTATTTCTGCGGCAACCAGTTTTCTATTTTACGATCTCGACAATCATGTATGTTTTCAAATTGGGTCAGGGTTATGCTGACGGACACGAGAGAGAGAGAGAGAGAGAGAGAGAGAGAGAGAGAGAGAGAGAATTTGAGATCTGATTACGTTGTTGATTTCGCATGATTTCCAGGAAGTTTTTTTTTTTTTTTTTTTGCCCGGGGGGTTTGATTTATTTATTTTATATTTTTTATTTTTTTGCTAACAGCTTTCCTCATCTCATTCACCATTCACGCTCAGTTCTCTGTATTGGATTCAGCAGCTATAATGAAATATTCCTTCCCTGCCCCTGCCATATGCTCTTTCGTAATGTCAAGGCGTATTGTTTGTATTGAAATATTTCATTCTCAGTTATGTGGTTCATCTTCCTTCCACTCCATTCTTGACAGACCTGGAATCATGAGAAATTCATTCACCAGATGCGGTAGAGTGAGGGTGCGTCCATTGGCTCCGGTAAGTGCTACCAGATGCACGATCCATGGCTAACTTTAACCTTAAATAAAATAAAAACTACAGAGGCTAGAGGGTTGCAATTTGGTACGTTTGATGATTGGAGGGTGGATGATCTAAATACCAATTTGCAGCCCTCTAGCCTCAGTAGTGTTTTAGATCTGAGGGCGGACGGGCGGACAGACAAAGACGGCTCAATAGTTTGCTTTTACAGAAAACTAAAATGCGCGCTCACTAAGTGCTTCATCACATTAACGAGAGGATGAAGGTTGGGGTGGGTTGTGGGTGGGGGGGGAAAGGGGGGTGGGAAAGGGGGGAGTCAAAACAAACAAAATCTTAAGGGGCGGAAGGGATGGAGGAAAAGTGTACTCTTTAAGTTATAAAACTTCCACGACTTTTCCGAGAAGCTTTTAGCAATAGCTTCTGGCTACTCGTTGTCAGGACTGAGGCGAAATCGCGGGACTGAAAAGGAAGTATTGGGTATTTTAATTGGCTTACAGCGAAGATGTCTCTACATAAAATTGCCAAGCTGTAAACGACGGGGGGATCTTTGTTAGAATGGCTTTACTTATTATCGAAAAAGGTTCCCAAAAGAGGACCTGAGCCTACCTTCGTCACTGATGAAATATTAGTAACCTTCCAGTCCGTGATCTGGATTAACTTTTCGCTCCAGCCAATATATTCGCAAAAGGATCCGGGTAAAGTTAAAACGAAAAAATCCTATTAAATGAGTGACCAGGCTCAAATTACTGTACTCTTTGGAGTAAAGGCGAGATATATAAACGCTATGAAAAAAGACTTTAGAACGATATCAGACTTACATAGACAAATGATGTCATACTTCTTATGATTACAAACGTTGTTGCTAGGCCTATCGGGAATATATTGAATTTACAAGGAACGATCTCCATCTCATATAATGGATTAGGATAAATTCTGCTCCGAGAGGTAAGTGTGACAATGCAATTGCCACAGCTAGATAAATACATCGTCATTTAACGATTAACAGTATAGCTAAACGAAACAAAGAAATCTTAAAAAAAACGATATGAATAAAAATGGCAGAACCAGGCTTAAGAACTTCTGAGTGAATAAAAGGAAAAAAATACTGTAAAAAAAAAAACTTATATAAAAATGAACCAAAATATCGACAATTAAAGGAAATCGATCTATGGGTGAGATACTAACATGAAAAGTGTGGAAGGAATGGATGAACGAAAAAAATTGACCGCCGCTAGATAAATAGTTTTTTATGGGTGGAAGATATAAAGGGAATTTTATCCGCAAAAAAAGGGTGATTAATGAAGACTTTGGGTGCCATGGGAACTCGTTTTATCGTTGAATATAAGCAAGCCTGTCCATATCTAACTAATGATTTATAAGTATGGAGTTGCGGTTTCGCTTATCATATCATATTCATTGGTAAGACTATGTTTCTTGACGCTATGAAGACTTGACACAATGTACGCATTTCTGTACACCACATACACACACACACACACCCACACACACATATATATATATATATATATATATATATATTATATATATATATATATATATATATATATATATATATATACGAGTATATATATATATATATATCCTATATATATATTATATATATATATATATATATATACGAGTATATACACGTGTATGTGTACCCATACCCATATGTGTACCATAACCATACCAATAACCCTTCTGCACCCATACCCATATCTGTTCCATACCCATACCCATTCTGTACCTAAACCATACCTCTGAGCCTGTACTATACCCTACCCACACCTGTACACAAATCCATTCCATACCCATATATAAATAATTCATTTTCTCAAATAATAACTATTACGTTTACTTACCACTTTAACGTTTCACTGGAAGCAGATCTTCCAGACTTCTGCTTTAACGTTTAAAGTTGAGAATCGATGGACGCCTAATATTTCAACTGAGCAGTAATCAATCTGGTATTTAACACAAAATATCTATGAAAGGTGAAAGTTTTTCGTTTTGTAATAGCAAAGGAAAACTTCATCTACTCCTGAAAAGCAAAAGCGAGTTACTTCCTATATAAAAAGATATGCTGAACTTACGAGCTATTGGTTGATTTTGTTACTTTTCCATTACTGTGATGTACTTGAGAAAGATCCGAGTGGCCGTGGAAAGGATTCTTGCTTGAATAAACTTAAATGTTTCTGGTTTAAAAAGAGTGTAATAAGAATTTATCTTGGAGAATGAGTCTTCACCAATCAAGCAAAAAAGCGAAGAAAAAAATGGCATCATTTGCTCAGATGGCAATCGGCTTCATTAGGCAATTAAAAAAACGAAAAAAAAAACACTCACTTCCTATATATGAAACCATATATCCAATTTAAACTTCTATATTTAAATTCCAGACAGAGGAAGCTCGTTTACGAAGAACTGGGGAATGATTTATTTGTTTTTTTATTTATTTTTTTTTTTAATTGGCGAATTCCATGACTGGAATAAGACGCCGTCTTCCAGCTTCCAGCTGAAAATATGGAATAATATTTGTTCCGTAACTGATTGCCTATAGAACTTCCGAAGCATTCTGTCAACTGAGCCGGCCGTTGGCTCTTGATTGCATATTTAAGAGATATAGACGATAAAAAAAAAAAGGTAGTTTAACGCTGGAAAAATAGTGGCTTGTGACTTACTCCTGGGTGCGCACAACATAATATATTCATACTTTCACAGTATTTACTATATATTCTAAAAAACAAATACTGATCGCTTTATTGTATGTGTCAGGTGATGAGACAGGAATGCCATTGGGGATTACCAGTTCCTATTCATGGGAGCCTTAAGCAAAGATGAGTGTAGTAATGATACAGAAGAGGTGCGTCAGTTGTATTGGACCCAGAAATGAAGGATGCTTCTAAGTAGTCCAGCTTTAGTAAGAAGTCCAGAGAGATAAGAATAATAGACTCATGAAATATGAAAACGCGCAGGAAAGACCCTGCATGTAAATCCGACCGAGGTGGATGGGGTGGGGAGGGTGGGGGTGGGGGAGAGACTTTTTTTGGGTTAGATGAGCCCACTCGTCCGGGGGTTTGGGGGTTTTCCAATCTTCGCGCGGGGAATCTGGAAAATGATTGGGCGCCAACGTCTCGAGATCTTCCTGAATGGGAGATTCGTATTGCAAACTGCATTCAAATATAAGTACGAATATGAGGGCACATCATAAAATAGACTGAGCTAGCTTGAATCGGAGTGAGAGAGAGAGAGAGAGAGAGATAGAGAGAGAGAGAATCTGAGGCGTTACGAATAATTTTCATTTATATAATTGTATATTAATGCAGACCAAAGTTACAGTCTTCCATGCACTTTTTATAGGAATTTTTCGAAGGTTACCTAAGGTACCATCTTGTGTTTTAACTTAAAAAAAAAATATGTTGGCAACTTAAACCAGACAATTAACAAGTACCATTAATGTCAGCTATTCTGGAACAGCTTCTCTTAACCATTTTGTTCTTATCGTGACAATGAACATGCAAAACAAAAGTAAACAAAAAAATAAATAAAAAGTAAAAAACTATTATCCTCGGTATAACAACCTTTACAAGAATCTCTTCCAGTCTCGAGCTCAACCAGTATTCCAGCAAATACATATTACACAGATGGTGTCATATGCAAATTCGGCCGCTTGCTTTCCAAATACATTGAGCAGAGCAAACCCACTACATGTCACAAAGCAGCTAAGAACGGAAGCAGAGTATTTCACTAATGGACGGGAAGTGAATTCGGGTCTTTTTTAAGAATAAAAGGTTCTATGGGATCACAAATTGCTGTTATTAACAACATACAGGGCACTTTCATATCGAAAGAGTCATACATTATTATTTTTTTTTTTTGTGGGGGGGGGGGGTGCGGGTGGGGGGGAGCTATTTATTTTTCCTTCTGTTTTATAAAATACATTGTTTTCAAATACGCAATTAAACGTTCTCAACTTAATGAGGTTTTCTATATGTACCTCAGCTGTGCTAAAAAACAGGGGAATGAGAAAAACGTATAAGATTATTTTATCTGTACCGAGTTTTGTGAAAGAATGTGTTCCCAGTTATGCAATCATACTTGTTTTTCAATCCTGTGATCTTTTAGTGAGCGCCTTACATAACCTTATTGGCTCTTTTATTTACAAAACACAATATATAATTTTTTACAAAAGTTGTAACATTACAACTCAACGAAGCACGACAATAAAACGGCCGTTTTTTTTTTTGAACATAGATTCCTTAAACTAACACAAAAATGCGAACAAGGTTTACATTGTATTTAGGAGCGCAACTTAAAGAAACCACAATAAAGACTTACTATAACCAATGAACCCATTCAATTAAATTTATAATATATAATCATTACATTTATTCGGAAAGTAATTTCTCAAGTGTTCTTAATATTTATCAATAATAGCTGTTTCCTTATTTGCCATTTTGATTACCTTACGTAACTGAGTTAATGAGAAACTTAAAAAGAGCAAGTGGAGTCTATGAGCTCAGGAAAAACACGATGGTTTATCTAAATCTCCTTATCCAGTTCCTTTGATATTTGGTCTGCAAGGAACTCTCTCTCTCTCTCTCATCTCTCTCTCTCTCTCTCTCTCTCTCTCTCTCTCTCTGTATTTCATATCATCATCAATATCATTATCAGCATTTGTAAGGTAATTTCTGTACCTTTAGCATATATACTTTTGACTCTTTATCATAACTGTTGGTACGATGCCAAGTAGTACGTAGTTTAGTACTCGTCTTTTGATGGCTTAATTTTGTATATTTCTAAAATTAACTTCGCGCAGTCTGTATGTATGTATGTATGTATAATGAATTAAGAACATATGGTACGTGATGAATGTATAAACAGACTAATGCCAGGCCTTTTTCGACTTACTGCTTAAGTAAAGGACGGTAAGTCGAAAGACCTGGCATTTGTCTTTATATATATATATATATATATATATATATATATATATATATATATATATATATATATATATATAATCATTCGCATTTCGCTAGATGATCAACACCAAGATGTCCCATGTCACTTGCAATCTCAGTCAGCTAATTGCGCCCCCAGCAAACAGCCCCTTTCTACGGGAAAAGTGAGGGAGGGGTTTATAATCATAAAAATGGGTAATGAAGCAGAAGGGGTGGGAAATGAAACATATGCAACAGCAGTTACTTGGGATCTCTCTATGAAAAATTGGGAAACCTTCAGTGATGGTGGTAATTGGGTTCTGTAAATGTATGTGATTATACCCAGCAAAATAGGATTGGATACTTAAAAAATTGTAGCAAAATAGGATTAGATACTAATAAATTGTAGCAAAATAGCAGTAAATACTTAGTAGACGTGCAGCATATAGAGCAGATACTTGTAAAATTGCAGCCAAATAGTAGCTACTTATAAAATTTGTAGCAACTAAACCATAGGAGCAGATACTTATAAATTTATAGCAAAAAAGGAGAAGATAACTAATGAACTGCAGCAAAATTCAGGATAGATATTTATAAATTTTAGCAAACATACGAATATATACTTATAAATTGTAGTAACATAGGAGTAGATACTTATAAATCCTAGCAAAATAGTAGTAGATACTTATAACCTGCAGCAAAATAGGAGTACATACTTATCAATTTTAGCAACATAGGAATAGATACTTATCAAGTTCAGCAAAATAGGAATGGATGCTTATAAATAGTTCCAAACAGGAGTAGAGACTTAAAAATGTTAACAAAATAGGAGTAGATACTTATCAACTTAAGCAACATAGGAGTTTGGCAAAACAAGAGTAGATACTTATAAATTTTGTCAAAACAGGATTACACACTTATAAATTTTAGCGAAATAAGAGTACTTATAAATTTTGTTAAAATAGGAGTAGATACTTATAACCTGCAGGAAAATAGGAGTAGATATACTTATAAATCACGGTTTATTCCAGCCCAAAGCTCTTAAAGGATAGATCCTATTAGTGTTGTGGAAAAACAGAGATGAAAAGGGAGTTCCAAAGCTTAACAGGGGAGGAAAATAAGCAGTTCCCTAACCTTGCAGTGTGACAGTTACTGATTGAGGCTAATTTAACAAAGGCTACATTTGGTAAAATGGTTTCTTCCTATAACAGTCCCTTTTCGCCTTCTAGTCGCTGACCCTTGCAGATATGTTCCAGCTATATGTATTGAAAAAATAATTAAAAGCCTTCAATTATTTATTCCATAGATAAATGTAAGTATTGTGACAGGAACATGGTGTGATCCGACCTCCAGCTTACTCGATATGCGTGCAAGATTTTCTCCTCACTCATAAGTTGTAAGCATTATAGTCCTAACTTTTAAAGTAAATTAGAATGTGCTAAAATCTATGGTCAAATAGAGCGTTGTTTCACCAACGAAAAATAAGATAAATATGCTATATTTTATTAAGAATAGTTTTTCTGTACTGTTTAACATGCATATTATTTATTTTTTACAGTATCATTCTAACAAATAAATCATAAATATCCTATCCTATAATTCCTGCATCTTTAACTCAACGTGAAACACTTTCTTCAGACCTTTTTAGGCTTTTCCATAAAGCTTTCCTAATCCCTAACAACAACAACAACAACAACAAAGTAGTTTGTAGGCTTACTCCCCGAATAAGCGAAAAATATCCGAGGTAAATAAAGCCAAGACAGGATGGGTGGAAAATACCAATTTCAGTTTCATCGCCTCTCGTCTCTTCTTTTCTCTTGAGCGACTGGTTCCAGGTACTGGAATGAGCAGAAAAAGTAATTCCGTTGACGCTTAATCGAACTGGAAACCAGAACTGGAAACGAAGCCATTTCCGCTCCAGGAATTCTGCGGTTCATTCTTTCTCCCTCTTCCTTTCTTTTGCTGGTGTCTATAAAAATCAACTCCGTAAGGGGGATAGTGCCGTCGGTGCACCTCATTCGGTGAAATGTAGGCATTATTTCAGGTTCTTTGCAGCGTCCCTTTGTCCCCTAGCTGCAACCCCTTGTGTTACTTTTACTGTACCTCCGTTCATACTCTCTTTCTTCCATTCTTACTGTCCACCCTCTCCTAACAATTGATTTCTGAGGGTTGCCTCCTGTAACACCTTTCAAACCTATTACTGTCAGTTTCCGTTTCAGCGCTGAATGACCTCGATTGCCCCAGTGCTTGGCATAATGCCAAAAAAATCTATATAAGTCAAATTTATATATAAAAATCAAGATCTATGAAAATGCTTTATAGTCTACATGAATAATTGGAAATAGATGTCCTTAGGTAGTCTAGCTGGAAACTGCACTGCCTATACCATGTCCTCTCGCAAATAGCGTTAGAACTTGGCAGGTAATGAATGCTCAGTTCTCAGGAAAATGGAAAACTGGATGGAGACTGGAAGCCTCCATATTTTCCCCATTCTTACGTCCTTCATGAATTACTGATAGTGTCACTTTTACCTGATACGTTCCGAGGGCATTGTGGAACTCCGGAATTCGTTGCAATATATACCTCTGTTCCAGCGTCTCGATCCTCAATTTATAAATATGCGAAATACCATTTTTTCCCTGAAATTTATTTAGTTCGTTCACTGATGACACATCCATTTCTTTCTCTGCGTTTGTCCTCACTGCTAACGATCGTAAAAATTGTCAAGATAGCCCCGAATAAATTCCTATTATTACCTAACATGACAAAAGGAAAGTTGAGACTGAATGATAAAGCTAATTACTTTTTTTATTTATTACTTTTCAAAAACTCATTATATTTCTCACACTGCTGATTTGTTATAGATCTACTACCACCCTTCGACCTTCAGTAATGACTTACAATTCTTTCTTCTTGTTGTTGTTCTTCTTCTTAAAAAAAAACACGCTAATATCGGAATAAATTTACAGAAAAAAATAATCAGAATAATTCTGTCAAAATATTCCCTTATTGTCAATACCTTTCAGCCCCAGTAAATTCGGTAATGTGGAGTGGGTGTCCTTGTAAACATTAATATTTTTCTTGGAAGATTTACTGTCATTAATCTCAAATGTTGATGTTTCAAAACCAAAGATCTGCCTTCACGTCTTTATATTCTCTATAACCCCCTTTAATGATATATAATATCCTTCCTCAAATGCCTAAATGATTGTCTTAATTCGTTGTAATTGCATACATCAGCTGAAATACTCCCCCCCCCCCCCATCCCCTCTCTCTTCCATTAGAAGATTCTATTTGACATTAGACCATGTGCCTCCTCCTCGGGGCTAATCCGAAATTTGCATGTGAAAAGACCTCCACGTTATTTACCGCTTGTGCTTGTAAAATATGCGCAAATACGACCACTCTAGTGTCGATAATTAAATGAATTGAATTGAATACAGAATTTAGGCCAAAGGCAAAAACAGGGACCTATGATATGACTCAGTGCTGAAACGGAAATTGACAGTAAAAGGTTTGAAACATGTAACAGGAGGAAAACATCACAGTAGTTGACTATGAAGCAAATGTTAGGAGAGGGTGGAAAGTAATCTGGAAGGAAGAGAATATGAAAGGAGGTACAGTAAAAGGAACGAAAGGGGTTTGCAGCTAGGTGCCGAAGAAGTGACGCTGCAAAGATCCAGAAGCAATGCCTGTAGTGCACCGCATGAGGTGTACTGACGGCACTAACCATCTACCGGGGACGATAATTAAGCCCATTCCCACTAAACTAAACAAAAACAGTCAACACGTGAGAAACAATTTCACCGCATCGTAAACCTGAAAGTAAGAGAATCCATCATCTCTCAAAGCATTTTTGCTGGCAAAAGCTGATCTCTCCAGCCACAACTAAATAACGTTATCAAATTAAGCTGCCGTCAGATAAACCCCCAAATTATAACCCCCAGGAACCAGGAGTTTGTCCAAAATGATTCTTCCATTTACTTTCCTGTTTTGGGAGGGCTTATTTTTTTTTTACCGGTATTCTCTCTGTAAAGGAAGTGATTCTTTTCATCTCCTTGGAGATGAAATGTCTTCATTGTTTTATGGGTTATTCAGCCCAGATGGTCGAGAAGCATATTCCCTAACAGTAACCCAGTACCGAGCCAACGGCTTTACGTGACTTCCGAACCACGTCGAGAGTGAACTCCAACACCAGAAATGTACATCTCTGACCCCTCAATGGAATGCTCGAGAATCGACTTTCGCGGCCACCGAGGTGGCAGGTCAAGACCGTACCGATCACGCCACTGAGGTGCTAGGTAGATGGGAATCATGATTCTAATAAGTGAAAAGCTCTGAAACCCACATTGGCCACAGAGATTAGTTTGGCAAATGGTTAGGAATACATGATATTCATAACTATTAATTGGTATTATATTTCAATTACTGTCCAGATTGGACTAGTATTGGTTGGGTTTATGCATTCGGAGCACAATTGAATTTACGCACCATAATATATAATAATACTGGTATATTTAAATCCTCATAAGGACATTACGGGTAACCCATATTTAATATGATATACAGTTTTTTCCACTAATTGGTTTATTGTCTACGCTTTTTAATAGTGTATTATAATATATTTTATTACAAGGAAATATGCTACAGTCAAAATTGCGATGCAATTGAGGGGAATTTATTGTGCAATACGACTCCTAAAGTAATCTGAAACGGTTTGTGTCCATAGATTTGATGTCGTTTCAGAATTTCGTGGTCAAAATTCATAATCTATTAACTATAATTCTATATATTCCTGTATATATATATATATTATTATATATATAATATACTATATATATATCTATATGCCTCTAAGTTCTTATATATATATATATATATATATATATATATATAATATATATATATATATATATATATTATATATATATTATTATGTGTGGTGTGTGTGTGTGTGTGATATATATATATATATGATATATATATATAATATTATATATATATATATATATATACCATATATATGATTGAATTTTATGACATCATCGTAATGCATATACAGGCATTAAGCTACAAATGTCCTTTAATATCCATTCGCTCTACCTCGGTACCTCGGAATTAATATTTTTTCATGTGTGTTAACCGAAGGGAGTTATTTTAGTTGATAATAATAAGTCCGTTGTCTCGTGGGATCGAACCGCCGAGCCACAAGAACTCAGGGACTGCAGTGATATTAAAGGACACTTCTAACAATATATATATATATATATATATATATATATATATATATATATATGTGTATACAATACGAAATACATACAATAATATTTATATATATATTATTAAGTAATGATATATATATAATATATATATAATATTAGACCTATCTATAATTAATTATATATAGATTAGTTATATATATATATATATATATATATATATATATTATATATAGATATATATATATACTAAAATACTTTATAGATTATTAATAACCTACATATAATATATATATTAGTATCTATATATATATATATAATAATATATATATCTATATATATTATTTATAAACCTGGTATTTTGAAATTTGATATTCATCATTAGGCGTCAACTTTGCAATGGAAATTACGAATAATCTCTCGATATAGTTACCCAATTATTCATTTATTTATAACTTGACTGTTGACTAGTCAATTCGAGGACATTTAACTTGGCGCATTTAGAATGAATAAATAGTAAAAACTAAGAGTATATCTGAAACAGGTACATTTCACTTGGCTCATTTAGAATGAATAAATAGTGAAAACTAAGAAAACAGGTATGTGTGTTACTTGAAAAGACATATACAATAAAACCAGTTCTAACCTGATAATAATTCTGCGACATGAGACCATTACCTTTTCCTTGTACACGCAAATTATTCCGAGATATTGACAAGAAATGCCGGTTCCCATTCAAATTGCAACCTCAAACCCCTGTTTAAATTTTAATATTACGTTTCATTCCTTTTGAATTCGACCTGACAGAAAGCTCAAAGCAAAAGACTCTGGCAGCTTACATAGGCGTTTTTCACTTAATACTTTTGCCTTGTCGGTCTAGAGATTTCATTTGAATTCAAGAAGAAAATTGAAGCCGTTAACAGATATAGAAATGAATGAAGATGTAAATGTAAATACAAACAAGTAAAAAAAATGCGCCGAAGTTTCTTTGGGGCAATCGACTTTTCTGTACAGCGTATAATCCAGTCCACATAAATAGATCTATCTTTCGGTGGCCTCGGTATAATGTTGTATGACCTGCAGCCCATGAAACTTTCACCCGGCCGTGGTGGCCTGTGTTGTTGCGTTGTAAGAAGCACGATCATGGCTAGCTTTAACTTTAAATAAAGTAAAAACTACTGAGGCTAGAGGGCTGCAATTTGGTATGTTTGATGACTGGAGGGTGGATGATCAACATACCAATTTGCAGCCCTCTAGCCTCGGTAGCTTTTAAGGTCTGAGGGCGGACAGAAAAAGTGCGGACTGAAGAAGTGCGGATTGACAGAAAAAGCCATCTCAGTAGTTTTCTTTTACAGAAAACTAAAAGGACGAGTTCTCTCTCTCTCTCTCTCTCTCTCTCTTTAAACGAGTATGAGGGGAAAACCTTGCACGTTTCCCAAGTAAGCTGGAGGTCGGATCGCGCCTTGATCTTTTTGTTTTCCATTTTGATCCTTTCTTACTTTTCTGTCCAACTTCTTTAATTTCAACTCATTCCCTTTTCAACGTTCAATTCAGTATTACTCAAGCACTTTCCCAAATCATTGTTGATTTTAGAATATATAATTTTAAAATACTGTCTGTCGTCATTCTAAGTCCTTTATTCAATTATTATCCTGGAAATCCGAGAAAGGATCTTCAGTCCTCTACATTTTGTGCCTCTCTCCACCAGTGAGTTCATTAGCACCCAAGAAAAAATGGGTAAATGAAAGCACAAGAAAACGTAGCATCTCTGAAGAGGAAGACAGATAAGAATGAATGAACGGAGGGTCACACTGGCGACATCCCAGGACATGAAACCTGATTCTCTCTAAAGGAGATCCCTCATCGAAGCAGCTCACCTGCTGGGAGCTGACTTCGAAAAAATAAACAATTTGAGCGCTTAACTTTTATGTCCGCCTGCAACATTTACTGCCCGCCCCTCAGATCTTAAAACTACTGAGGCCGTTGAGGGCTGCAAATTGGTATGTTGACATCCACCTTCCAATCATCAAACGTACCAAATAGCATCCATCTAGCTTCAGTAGTTTATTTTTATTTCATTTAAGGTTAAAGTTGGTTATGATCTTACGTCTGGCATCGCTGGAGGTGCCAACAAGACCGGCCACCATCGGGCCATGGCTGAAAGTTTCACGCTGTACAGAAAAGTCGACTGCGCCAAAAAAACTTCGACCCATTTTTTACTTGATGACTTATTATTTGATTCAACTCCTTCGGCATAACATTTAAGTCATACAAAATTGCTGACACAGTTTCTCTTGAAATATCTTAGAAGCGTTTGAATAAAAACTATTTTATATCATGTTCTGTAGTTTGAAAAACAGAAAAGGCTCAGCCAGTGTTTAAAGAATGTCCTTCGATACAACAATAAAAGGATGATAATGGACTTGTCATATATATATATATATATATATATAGTATTATATATATATATATACTATATATATATATATATATATAATATATATATATATATATATATATATATATATATTATATATATAAACTTTTGTATCTCCTTGCTCATGCGTGGACAGGATAGGTATACAACGCTGGGATGCTGGACGCTGTTTGTCCTCTCCAATTTGTTGCAATTCAGACTAGGGAGGAAAATTGATTGGAGGAGATTTAAAAGTCTCCGGTGGAACGCGACCAATGCGAGAGGGGGGAGAGCAGAGAGGGTCCAAAGGCAATTTACGGTCGTAGAGGAATGTGGATGGAACAGTTGACGGGCGACGGAGGAAATATTAACAACGGAAATTCCCCGAACAATTGCGTCCTAGGAATTACTTAACGCGAATATATATGAATTATATTTATTTTCTGAAAAAAAATATTTTTTTTTTCTTTTTATGTGAAACTTTTCCACGGGTTGTGCTATTTTTCGTTGTGGACCGAGCTTCATAGATATGAACCCTCATTATAATTGACAAATTCTATATCATTTATTCGTTTCTAAATGAGCATTCTCATGATTAAAGACAAAATCGATGTCATTTACAAGTTTCTGAATGAACACTCATTATTAAAGAAAAGTTCAATGTCATTTATTCGTTTGTGAATGAAAATTGTCTTTATTAAAGACAAATTCTGTCATTTACTCGTTTCTGAAAAAAAAACATTCTCATTAAAGAAAAAATTCGGTCATTTACCCGTTTCTAAATGAACATTCTCTTGATTAAAGACAAATTCTATGTCATTTACACGTCTCTGAATGAACATTCTTATGATTAAAGAAATATTCTATGTTATTTACTCGTTTCAAAAAGGATTCTATTTTAAATTAAATTTTGCTTCATAAGTAATCTTTGAAAGTTAATTATTTCTTATCTAATCACTACTAATAAAAAAATCGCACATTGAAGAATTTGGAGTATTCGCCGGTAATGTGACGCGTGTAATTACCAGAACAAATAAAAAAAAAATGAAAGGGATGTCAGATGTTTTCTCTATCATTCTTTTAGATCCCGTCGTGAGTCTCCTATTCTTGTGGCTGATAAAAAAAAATGAATAAAAGATGTTTACAAACTCGGCAATAGCCTGTGTTGCTCTCTTTGATCCGCGCAAAAGTCTGCCTTAATAAGTCCTGTTGCCTTTTGTGTCAGGACCTTTACTTAGGACTTTCATCTGTTTTCCCGTGGACGACGTTTTCATTACCTGCAAAAGCTCTTTTCGTATTGCCTTTTGTGGTAAGATCTTATTGGAATTTTCTTCTGTTGTTTTGTGTTATCTGATTAGCAGTCATCCACTGAGAGGGTTTTCTCTCAAAGGCCAGTTGGCGAAGCTTGTATTAACTACAAAATGAGCTTTTCTTTTGTGGTAGTCTCTTTTTCGCTTGCTCGGGAAGTAAGCCTACAAACTAATTTGTTGCTGGTGTAGGGGGGAAGGGTAGGAATGTCCTACGGAAAAGCCTAGAAAGGTCTGAAAAAGGTGTTTCGCGTTGAGTGAAAAAAAAAAACAGGAATTTTAAGATAGGACATTTCTGATTTATTTATTAGGATGAAAATGTAAACAATAAATAATGCGCATACTAGACAGTACAGAAAAATTATTTCTCATAAAGTGTGGTGTATTTATTTAAATTTTCGTTGGTGAAACAACGATCTATTTGACAGTAGATTTTAGCACGGGGTGTATCTCATAAATATTAAATGAAACGAAATGAATAATTACAGAACGCTATTTCCAGCTTTATTCACTTCCGTTCACTGAAAATGGGTTACAGATGAGACACAATACATATAGTTATGTATGTATATGTATTATATATCATATATATATATATATATATATTTATATATATATATATAATATATATATTATTAGCTGTGGAGGCTTAAACTACACGCAAATACGCATCTACATAAACATATCTACAAATTATCGTCTCAGGGTTCTGCGTATGTGCGCGTATATGCAAATGATAAGTCGCTTTCCTGGCGTTGCATAACATCTACCACAACATTCAGGCATGAGCCATGGGGGCAAAATCATGAAAACCATGTGCGATTCTGTATTACAACAAAAATTGGTGTCTTCTAGTCGTCCCCATTGATGTTTTTACGTCGCATGGAACCAGGGGTTATTCAGCAACGGAACCAACGGCTTTACATGACTTCCGAACCACGACAAGAGTGAACTTCTATCACCAGAAATACACATCTGTGACCGCTCAATAGAATGCCAGAGGATCGAATTCGCATAGAAACAATGCAGTAGGCCGAGAATCATCCAATCAGTGAACAGGAGATACACATGAACAATTTGGTTTGAGTAGCTCGTACTGATTCATAGCCGCCAGCATATCAATGAGAATATGTTACTCTAAAATCATATCTTTCAGTACGAACAGCTGTTCTATTCACAACATCGCTTTGTATATTCCCACGCAATAGCGCTATTGAGGATTCAGTTAATGGCCCAGTTTATATAACGTATCATAACAAAAGGCTTATTTGAATGCATCCCACGCCTGACAACGATATTTGAAACAAATGAGAGGGAGAGAGATATGACTACGTTCATAGTAGACACCTAATTTGAGCGCATGGTTATCGCTTACTCGGAGACTAAGCCTGCAAACTGCTTTGTTGTTGTTGATATTGATGTTGATGTTGTCGTTGGGGGTAGTAAGCCTACAAATTACTTTGTTGTTGTTGTTGTTGTTGTTGATGTTGGGGGTAGGAAGGGTCTATGGTATGAGCCTAAAATGGTCTGAAAAAGTTGTTTCGCGTTGAGTTAAAGTTACAGGAATTTTATGATGAGATATTTATGATTTATTTATTAGAATGAAAACGTAAAAAAATAAATGGTATGCATGTTAAACAGTACAGAATATTTATTTCAAATAAAATATAGCGTATAAATATTAATTTTCGTTGGTGAAAACAACGCCTTATTTGACCATAGACTTTAGCTGTGATTTTTTCCTCGCCACATCTGAGCGGCATGTCATGACACTAGCGACCATACCAGCAGACCATCAAACGGAGGATAATCAATAGGTTACACATTATAATTGCCAGGAAGACAAGCACAGAATATCCAGCATACTCCCGAAGACAAAGAGTAGTAAAGAACAAGTTCGTTTGAAACAGGACAACAGAATTCAGCTCCGAACCCAACAATTCTATTTGCTTACCAAAGAACCCTCGCCGATGGCATAATGAGGCAGTCTGAAACAAAGGAGCCATTAGCGAGTTCATGAGCGAGTGCCACTCTCTTTGAAAAGTTTGTTGCCACTGCAAACCAGAGAGAGACTCATTAGCAGTTAAAAGCGAAATTTTATAGTTCGGTTCTTGACCCAACAGGATTTATGCTGAATACTCTTGTTTAATAATTTCATACACTGTTGGTGAGTATTGTTGGCGAGGTCAGTGATTTTCAAGTGACATCACTACTAGTATGTTTGTGTTATTCAGACATTTGAATATATTTAATCTTCTGTTACGATCGTCAGAATGTCAAGCTGGCTAGGTCTCATTCAGACATATATCAAATATATTTAGCCTTCTGTTACTACTGTCAAAATGTCAAGCTGGCTAGGTGCCATTCAGACATATACATACATTTATTCTTCTGTTACGATTATCACAATGTCAAGCTGGCTAGGTGCCTTTCAGACATATATCAAATATATTCAATCTTCTGTTACAATCGTCACAATGTCAAGCTGGCTAGGTGTCATTCACACATATATCAAATATATTTACTCTTCTGTTACTACCATCACAAGCTGACGAGACTAAGCGCTCACGGCGATATTTTGATTTCTGGTGAAATCTTTTTTAAATATTCAGACACAACTTTCCATTTTCTTTACATAGGTATATGAAGGTAAACCCTCATGCCCATTTTAAGATTCTTGTATATCTAAAAAACAAACAATTATTCGTCACAACCATATGAAAAATAACATATATATATATATATATATATATATATATATATATATATATATATATATATATATACATATATATATATATATATAACATATATATATATATATATATATATATATATATATATATATATATATGTATATATATATATATATATATATATATATATATATATATATATATGTATAGGATATATACATATATATATATAATATATATACATATATATATATATATATATATATATATATATATGTATATATACATATATATATATATATACATATATATATATATATATATATATATATATATATATATATATATATATATATATATATATATACACTATATAGCAAAATTATTGTCACTGGAAGATTATATTTACTATATTAGAAGTGATAGTCAGATAAGAAAGAACACAACTGATATAATGACTTAGGAAAGTGTCATTTAACTTACTGGCTGGTGTTTGTTATTATTTGAAAATACTTATGACAGACAGACACAAGGGCATCTTGTACTTCTAACGTCCGCGTCAAAAATCCTCTGCAGGACAAAGGCTTGTCATTAAAGAGCTGTTGACAAATATTCCCACAGAGTATAAAAGTCGTAAATAGAAGCCCAGAACCGAAAGTCACCACAGTAAAAAGTGGTGAAGACTTTAAATCCCCACAATTGAAAAAGCTACTGACAAAAGTCCCTGACAAAATGTTACCGACAAAAACCGGTCGGTCGAGGGAACCTATACAAAAGATCCGACATGAATTCGGCGTCAAAGAGACTTCGAGGAAAAGTAACAGACATTTTCATAAACATTTCCATAGAGGCCATTTACGAAAGTCGTCAAAATCATCGGTTATTTATGTTCAGTTCTGAGCCATACTGCGACATCTCATTAAATATACCCATATACCAAGATCGAACTGTACGACTGTCAATAAATGTGAATGTAAAAATGGACAACTTCTGAAGTTAAGATTGCTTGAATCTCAGTATCATTACATCTCAAAATTAATAAAAAATAATATTTGAATGTAAAAATTGACAACGCAATAGCTGAATTATAAGATTGCTTGAATTTCAGTATCATTATATCTCAAAATTAATAAAAAAAAAATGAACAATATTTGAATGTAAAAATGGAGCTAAGATTGCTTGAATCTCAGTATCGTAACATCTCAAAATTAATTTACAAGGAAAATAAACCAGTGAAATACAGTCATAAGAGTTCGGTTCAGTCATTTCGAAATTTTGTTTTAATTGCCATGATTTTATAACTTTCAAAATTTTGTTTTAATTGCGATACTTTTACACCAAACCTGTCACTCTCTCATTTGAACGGTCGTTTACAAAAGGAGTACACATTTCTTCATACATCTTCCCAAAAGCTCTCGGCATAAATACGTAACAAAGACTGAGAGAGAGAGAGAGAGAGAGAGAGAAGAGAGAGAGAGAGAGTGCTTTCACTTGAGTTATAGAGCCTATTTCATTTACATACATCCTCGTCCTATCAATTTTACGTTTGTCATGAAGTTAATTTTCCTGGTTTCCTCAGAGTAACTCATGGAAATGGGGACATAATCTTGGTTCTCAAACACCAGAGAATCTCCGTCACTTCATTCGGAATAAATTGCGATGTCCTTTAAAAAGAGCAAAAGTACAATTTTATTACGACGTGAACGTGATGTCTCTAAGGTCAGTCGCAAAAAGGACTACATTGAATTTCGAGCTCTTGTAATTATGACAGAGGACAATGGAAGTCTATAAACGACCAAACAGTCGAGAAAAATAAACCTTCAATTCCATTTCCATTTCATCGGGTGAGGGTTTTTGGTTCGTCGCTCCCCTCGGACTGGAATGTCCTCGAATGTCCATTCGGCATGAACCCGTGACTCATTAACGGTTCAGCAAATTAAGACATCCAAAAACAATGGCCATCGGGAAGGCTGGGGGGGGGGGGGAGGGGGGGGGGGGGGGGGGGGGGTGGGGGGGGGGGGGGGGGGGGGGGGGGGGGGGGGGGGGGGGGGGGGGGGGGGGGGGGGGGGGGGGGTAAACGAAACGACGGCCTGGGTATTGGAGCTGGTTTTTCCGTGCAAGTTCTGATGGAGCCCAGTGATTTGACGAAGGTATTTTGATTTAAAAAGCAATAAAGAAGTAAAAAAAAATAAAAAAATGCGCATCAATTTGTTCTTAGCCGCAGCCCATGGAACTCAGCCACGGTCCGGTGGTGGCCTACGTTGTTGGTATCTATTGCACTGCCAGATATACGATTATGGCTGATTTTATTTTGCCTTAAATAAAATAAAAACTACTTAAGCTAGTGGGCTGATATTTGGAATGCTTGATGATTGGAGGATGGATAATCAACATACCAATTTGCAACCTTCTAGCCTCAGGAGTTTGTAAGATCTGAGGGCGGACGGCTACACAACCCGGTACAATAGATTCCTTTTATGGCAAACTAAAATTTTGGCTTTCCCATGCAATATTTCGATTACCAAATATTTAGTAGGTTAGGTTTGGGCCTTTTGAAGTACACCTGTTTGTTGCATTCTGCAGAACAGCCCATCCTAATACAGCAGATTAATGGAATGACTAACAAAACTGGTAGACCTGACCGCGAATAACTCCCCCGTAGATCGCACTTAATTTCACTCGTCCATTAAACGTAAATAGGGCCAATTTACGGGCATACATGTTTGTTGTATCCGTAATCGTTTACACATAACCAATTAAAGGTCGATGGAAAAATATTCCAGACATAAGCATTTTTAGAAGACTCAGATCATTCTGAATCATTCGTCTCATTATATGATGTTGAGCTTACTCTCTCTAAAATAAAAATAAAAATAATAAAAATTAGTATATTTCTTGAGGGGTTCCAGCAGGGGAGCTTGAAGCACTAACTCCAGAGGAAGGTTTGAATGTTGAAAACTCCCCATTAAAAAAAAAAAAAAAAAAAAAAGGAGTCGAAAACTTCAATCTCAAGAGTCTCTTTGATCCGTTATAAGGATTCACTGAAAGTTGCAAGCTGGATTCTAATCATAGAACATACTTCATATGTGATGAGAGAGAGAGAGAGAGAGAGAGAGAGAGAGAGAGAGACTACCTTAATATATACGTTTGCAGTCGCAGTTATGATGACATCAGCGAATAGATGCGAGTTCGCAATTCGCGCCTTCGTAACTGCAATACGTGCAGTATTTGAGATGTGGCCTCAAGGATCCCTTGTATAAGTAGTATTCACGATAGCAGGAGGACCCACTAAATTTAAACACCTATGACATCAGGGGAACGGCGTTCTTGGATATCATTTTTGTTCTGAATCGTGTTCTCACTTGAACTTCAATCTAACTTAAGCGTTTTTTATTTCTGTTTTCATACATTTATGGGTTAATGCGACTTTTTTTTCCCTTGTCAACAATCTAAGCTACTAAGTAAACATATTGATTTCATAAACATATACAGTTTCCTTCTTTGAAACATATATAACTAAGAGACAATTCTTGCCTAGTTATAGGAAACCCCCATGCTTTCTCTCTCTCTCTCTCCTCTCTCTCTCTCTCTCTCTCTCTCTCTCTCTCTCTCACACACACACACACACACGCAAGCAAAACCAAACAACAAACAGGCAATGTATCTGATAATGTAATTACTCTTCGGCTAAGGTTATATTATAACCTAGTACGTTTCCCCGAACCAGTACCACAGCCACAGGTCCACATAACGCGGACGCTATTTTTGGATCATATTCCTTCTTCAACAGATAATGTATCGACAAACATGTTTACTGCAGCAGCTCGCAAACAACAAACACCAATAAGGTGTTTTGTTTGTTTTTGTTTCTCTCTCTCTCCTTGAAATGACGTTACCTCTTCGTTTGTTTTCTTATTTTGTAGGGATAACTTCGTAACGTATGGACGTGTTTCGTCGATTTTATCTCATTATATCAGTGCTGTGCTTTCTATTTTCTCTAATGTTCTTTCATTATATCAGTGCTGTTTTATATTTCCTATAAATCTCTCATTATATCAGTGCTGTTTTATATTTCCTATAAATCTCTCATTATATCAGTGCTGTTTTATATTTCCTATAAATCTCTCGTTATATCAGTGCTGTTTTACATTTCCTATAAATCTCTCATTATATCAGTGTTGTTTTGCATTTTCTCTAATGTTCTCTCATTATAGCAATGTTGTGTTTCATATTTTCTCGATGTCAATCCTTTTAGTAAATAAAAATTTGATGGAATATTTCCAATGATATATAGGTGTGGTTGTAGGTTTTTTTTTATCTATTTCATTTTTTTGTATATTTATTTCTTTATTCTTACAGCGAGGACATTGCGTTTTTTTCTCTTTTTGCAATGATGCTTAATACTCAAATATAATGAAATAATAATTCCGTAATTGTGAGATATATAGACTCATACTTTACGTATTTATAGATAACAGAACGCCTAAGGATATATATATATATATATATATATATATATATATATATATATATATATATATATATATATATATATATATATTGACGCCGTGTATTATATCAACAAGATTTACAAATGTAAGTATATAATTCTATGTTTAATGCTTTTACTTCGAAATAACAAAGGAAATAAGTAAAAATTATAATTACGGACCTTGAGAATTACTTCGTATATTCTTGCATTTGGATCTTAGGCTCTGTAGTCAGAAGTGTTACCTACAAAGTGTAAAGAATTCGAGAAGTTAAGAGGGTATTGTATGTAGGTACGCGCGCGCGCGCGTGTGTGTGTGTGAATGTGTGTGTGTAAAGATACAAGGTGAGAGAGAACCACCGCATAAATCAACTAATGATTTTCCGAAAAACCAATTTACAGTTGCAAAAGCTTCAGTTGAAAGTATAATCGTTTAAAATTAAAACGACAATGCTTCTAATTGCAAGAGCTTTATATTAGATCA
>NC_087204.1:16960253-16982753 GCF_015104395.2 Macrobrachium nipponense | reverse complement strand
AAGTAGACGAAGACCCAGAAATACAGAGACAGGAGAAAGACAGACAGAACAGAGGACTGGCACAACAAACCAATGCACGGACAATACATGAGACAGACTAAGAACTAGCCAGCGATGACAATTGGCAATGGCTACAGAGGGGAGAGCTAAAGAAGGAAACTGAAGGAATGATAACAGCGGCACAAGATCAGGCCCTAAGAACCAGATATGTTCAAAGAACGATAGACGGAAATAACATCTCTCCCATATGTAGGAAGTGCAATACGAAAAATGAAACCATAAACCACATAGCAAGTGAATGCCCGGCACTTGCACAGAACCAGTACAAAAAGAGGCATGATTCAGTGGCAATAGCCCTCCACTGGAGCCTGTGCAAGAAACATCAGTACCTTGCAGTAATAAGTGGTACGAGCACCAACTGAAGGAGTGATAGAAAACGATCAGGCAAAAATCCTCTGGGACTATGGTATCAGAACGGATAGGGTGATACGTCCAAACAGACCAGACGTGACGTGATTGACAAAGTCAAGAAGAAAATATCACTCATTGATGTCGCAATACCATGGGACACCAGAGTTGAAGAGAAAGAGATGGGAAAAAAGGATAAGTATCAAGATCTGAAAATAGAAATAAGAAGGATATGGGATAATCGTACCCATAATCATAGGAGCACTAGGCACGATCCCAAGATCCTTGAAAAGGAATCTAGAAAAACTGAGAGGCTGAAGTAGCTCCAGGAACTCATGCAGAAGAGTGTGATCCTAGAAACGGCGCACATAGTAAGAAAAGTGATGGAATCCTAAGGAGGCAGGATGCAGCCCGGAACCCCACACTATAAATACCACCCAGTCGAATTGGAGGACTGTGATAGAGCCAAAAAAAAATAAATAATAATAATAATAATAATAATAATAATAATAATAATAATAATAATAATAATAATATTATTATTATTATTATTATTATTATTATTATTATTATTATTATTATTATTATTATTATTATTATTATTATTATTATTATTATGGTCATCCCACTCTTAGAACGAACATAAACACCCAAGCTGCATTTCCAGTGACAATATTAATGACAGGTGCTTTTACCCAGAAACGAAGAAAGCTCAATAATATTACGTCACAGATCAACAATTACGTTATAGATTTCGTGATCAGAGAGGCAGTGTGGAAATAAACCGCAGGTTATATTAATTAATTTGATGACTTGAATAAATGGCTGTGGTTTGAGAGCAAAGACTAAAGACATGATTATAAATGCATACATACATACATCTAATAAAAAGTGCCCATAAAAACGCCAAAATATAGAGAGAAAAATACTATATTTCAGATTCTTATCCTTTGCCCTTATGCCAGACCGTAAAAACAATCTAGAATTCATAGTGGCTTTTGATAAATTCATATCGGACAAATATTACAGCCGTGAAGATATATGTTTAAAAGGAGTGTTACTAAATGCTTTAACTGGCCTTAATAAGAAATATCCTGTTCCCCGTAGATTTATGATAGCCATCCGCTTGCTAAAAAAGTTAGGAGAGGGAGACAGCAGACTCTATATTTTGGCGTTTTTATGGGCTCCTTTTATTAGATGGAATTCTGTTATAACAGAACATTTTTACCAGTCACATACATACACACAGAGAGAGAAAGAGAGAGAGACCAATCGCTCCTTCCGTGAAGCCCATTCCGGAGTCCTCCCTGGAATGAGGACATTGTCTCCAGGAGCTCTTTCTATTCTCTCTTCTTCAGATCCCGAATCCAGTGACCGTTTGAAAAACTAAGCATGGAGACAGCGAGAGTGATAAATATAGCATTGAATCATGTTTGCTTCATATTGCATAATCCTAACAGTCTTGTACTTGTACTTCGTGTGTTGTGACCTGTATGCTCCAACCGTTGAGGACTCCGCGCCTTTGTTTGGGTCTCAATCGGTTCATGTTAGCGTACAGGATACCACTATTAATTATAATATGGCGGATTCTGTTCATACAGAAATCGTCGTGGAAAAATCCAACAGCTTTGGTACGTCAGCCTTTGCCGTCGCCATCCCTGGAATGGCATTGTTGGCAGGCTTGGCGTTTGCTCTGTACTGGATTTACAATCTTACAAGAACCCCCCGACATTTTGATCTACAAGACGACTTGGAAATTAATAGCGAGGACGAGGTTATATTAGATGACAGTTTAGAAACTGAGGATCTCGAAGAGGAAGAAATGTACTTTGACGAAGAAGACAGTCTGGATATGGAGCAAATCGATGAATCTGATGTTGACTTAGAAACGGATATTAATGAAGAAGCTAGACTGGAAGGCAGTCTAGATATGGAACTATTCGATACTGATGACTTGGATAAGGACCTTGAAGATGAATCTAGATTGGAGGACTGGCTATATATGGACATATTTGAGGATACTGCAGATACTGAAGATACTGAGTATACTGAGGAGGAGGAGGAGGAGGAGGAGAAGGAGCCGTGTTTAGAAGTTTACTTACTGAGACAAGGTCTGGAACAAATGGAAGAAGAAAAAAGGAAGCTTAAGAAGATTTGGATTTTGGATAAATGCCAAGATCATCACGTAAAATGGAAAACCTCTGGATCGGAGCTAAGGAAGAGATCGAACTGCTCCGACGTCAGCTAGTGGAGAAAATCTACTGCTTGAAAAGAGAGCAGAGGAGGAAAGGATATGAAAGGTAAATTTGAAAAGGAATTGGGCGACAGAGGTAGAAAAATCGATAATCTGCTCCAGCAAAATGAACAACTTGCAGATGAAAAGAGGCAGCTGGAAATGGACTTGAAACTGGCTTTAGCTCAAGTACCAAAAATGGAAGAGGTCAACAGAGAACACCTGGAGGAAGGAATGTCACTGAAGGGAGCAGAACTCAGAATCAAATTAAAAGAAAGTGAAAACCTCAAAAAGTTGCTTGACCTGGATTATGTTGGTGTGAAAACCTCTGTATGCTGAATGGAAGACTTGAGGAATTAGTATAGTTGAGAAAAGGAATAGAGCTGGAGCGCACTTTATTAAAAAAACACAGGGAGCAGACTCAGCCTCAAATTCCCAAAGCAAAGTGAAACCAATGCATCCAGTTGTTAGACCTGGAGAATGGAGACCTCTGTAGGCTGAATGAAGACTTGGCAAATGTTTTATATGAGAAACAAAGAGACCTGGAGCGCACTTTACACTGGGGAGCAAAACTCATCCTCAAATTAAAAGAAAGTGAAAACCTCAACCAGCTGCTTGACATGGAGAATGGAGACCTCTATAGGCGAAATGAAGACTCGAAGATTGTTTTAGTTGAGAAAGAGAAGGAGGCAGAGCTGCTGAAAGGAGAAAATATAAAGATCGACAATACTCTTGCCGAAGAGACGGAAAGGCTGCATAGAACAGTCGAAGAGCAGGTCAGTAACACTGCAACGCTTGCTAGAACGTCAAGAGGAAGACATCATCTCTTTCAGGAAGGAGAGTGAAACCCAATGGGATAGAATGAAAGATGTTATTAATGGAGATGAATGAAGAACTTTATAGGAGGCTGGAAGACAAGCTCTCAGTTTGAGAGTCAACAACTGTATGGAGGTTGGAGGACAAGCTCTCAGTTTGAGAGCGACCAGCTGTATGGAGGTTGGAGGACAAGCTCTCAGTTTGAGAGCCAACAGCTGTATGGAGGTTGGAGGACAAGCTCTCAGTTTGAGAGCCAACAGCTGTATGGAGGTTGGAGGACAAGCTCTCAGTTTGAGAGCCAACAGCTGTATGGAGGCTGGAGGACAAGCTCTCAGTTTGAGAGCCAACAGCTGTATGGAGGTTGGAGGACAAGCTCTCAGTTTGAGAGCCAACAGCTGTTTGGAAGGCCAGAAGGACAACAGAAGACATAGTGTAGGAATAATCTAGAAAACCGGCTCTGCAGAAAATTAAGTATGCTATGTCTCTTGATGCAGACTTCTAGAAGAAGATCTCTGTCAAAGCGGGCAAATAGTCGGATATCTAGATCTATTCTAACAGATGTCTTCCTGAGGCAGGAGGACCAACTCTCAGGGTGAAAGCCAATTTCCAGGGATCTTCCTAATCACCTGGTCAGGCAGACGAACTCTTACCCAGTGAGAGCCAACCGTTGTTCAGCCGACTCTCTCAGTGAAAGTTAATGGTTGGTGAGATCCCCCTATCTCGTCAATCAGTAAAACTTTCCCAAGGAAAGTCAACAACTGTTCGGCAGATGACCTCTCAGGGTAAGAGTGACAAGCTCTTAGTTTGAGAGCCAACAACTGTATGGAGGTTGGAGAACAAGCTCTCAGTTTGAGAGCCAATAACTGATTGGAAGGCCAGAAGGTCACCAGAAGGTCACCAGAGGACATAGTGTAGGAATAATCTAGAAGACCGGCTCTGCAGAAAGTTAAGTATGCTATGCCCCTTGATGCAGACTTCTAAAAGAAGATCTCTGTCAAAGCGGGCAAATAGTCGGATATCTAGATCTATTCTTGTAGATGTCTTCCTTCTGGTCATTCTGTTGGAGTAATCTAGAAGACTGGCTCTGCAGAAAATCAAGTATGCTATGTCCCTTGATGAAGACTTCTAATAGAAGATCTCTGTCAAAGCGGGCAAATAGTCAGATATCTAGATTTACTCTTGCAGATGTCTTCCTTCTGGCTATTCTGTTGGAATAATCTAGAAGACCGGCTCTGCAGAAAGTCAAGTATGCTATGTCCCTTGATGAAGACTTCTAATAGAAGATCCTCTGCTCAAAGCGGGCAAATAGTCGGATATCTAGATCTATTCTTGCCGATGTCTTCCTTCTGGTTATTCTGTTGGAATAATCTAGAAGACCGGCTCTGCAGAAAGTCAAGTATGCTATGTCCCTTGATGCAGACTTCTAGTAGAAGATCTCTGTCAAAGCGGGCAAATAGTCGGATATCTAGATCTATTCTAACAGATGTCTTCCTGAGGCAGAAGGACCAGCTCTCAGGGTGAAAGCCAAAGTCCAGGGATCTTCCTAATCACCTGGTCAGGCAGAGGAACTCTTACCCAGTGAGAGCCAACCGTTGTTCAGCCGACTCTCTCAGTGAAAGTTAATGGTTGGTGAGATCCCCCCATCTCGTCAATCAGTAAAACTTTCCCAAGGAAAGTCAACAACTGTTCGGCAGATGACCTCTCAGGGTAAGAGTGACAAGCTCTTAGTTTGAGAGCCAACCACTGTATGGAGGATGGAGGACAAGCTCTCAGTCTGAGAGCCAACAGCTCTTTGGAAGGCCAGAAGGTCACCAAAAGGTCACCAGAGGACATAGTGTAGGAATAATCTAGAAGACCGGCTCTGCAGAAAGTCAAGTATGCTATGTCCCTTGATGAAGACTTCTAATAGAAGATCTCTGTCAAAGCGGGTAAATAGTCGGATATCTAGATCTATTCTTGCAGATGTCTTCCTTCTGGTTCTTCTGTTGGAATAATCTAGAAGACCGGCTCTGCAGAAAATCAAGTATGCTATGTCCCTTGATGCAGACTTCTAATAGAAGATCTCTGTCAAAGCGGGCAAATAGTCGGATATCTAGATCTATTCTAACAGATGTCTTCCTGAGGCAGGAGGACCAGCTCTCAGGGTGAAAGCCAATGTCAAGGATCTCCCTAATCACCTGGTCAGGCAGAGGAACTCTTACCCAGTGAGAGCCAACCGTTGTTCAGCCGACTCTCTCAGTGAAAGTTAATGGTTGGTGAGATCCCCCCATCTCGTCAATCAGTAAAACTTTCCCAAGGAAAGTCAACAACTGTTCGGCAGATGACCTCTCAGGGTAAGAGTGACAAGCTCTTAGTTTGAGAGCCAACCACTGTATGGAGGATGGAGGACAAGCTCTCAGACTGAGAGCCAACAGCTCTTTGGAAGGCCAGAAGGTCACCAAAAGGTCACCAGAGGACATAGTGTAGGAATAATCTAGAAGACCGGCTCTGCAGAAAGTTAAGTATGCTATGCCCCTTGATGCAGACTTCTAAAAGAAGAACTCTGTCAAAGCGGGCAAATAGTCGGATATCTAGATCTATTCTTGTAGATGTCTTCCTTCTGGTCATTCTGTTGGAGTAATCTAGAAGACTGGCTCTGCAGAAAATCAAGTATGCTATGTCCCTTGATGAAGACTTCTAATAGAAGATCTCTGTCAAAGCGGGCAAATAGTCAGATATCTAGATTTACTCTTGCAGATGTCTTCCTTCTGGTTATTCTGTTGGAATAATCTAGAAGACCGGCTCTGCAGAAAGTCAAGTATGCTATGTCCCTTGATGAAGACTTCTAATAGAAGATCTCTGTCAAAGCGGGCAAATAGTCGGATATCTAGATCTATTCTTGCCGATGTCTTCCTTCTGGTTATTCTGTTGGAATAATCTAGAACACCGGCTCTGCAGAAAGTCAAGTATGCTATGTCCCTTGATGCAAACTTCTAATAGAAGATCTCTGTCAAAGTGGGCAAATAGTCGGTATATCTAGAATCTATTCTAAGCAGATGTTTCCTTCCTGAGGCAGGAGGACCAGTTCTCAGGGTGAGAGCCAATGTCAAGGTGGATCTAATCACCTGGTCAGGCAGAGGAAACTCTTACCCAGTGAGAGCCAACCGTTGTTCAGCCGACTCTCTCAGTAAAAGTTAATGGTTGGTGAGATCCCCCCCATCACGTCAATCTGTGAAACTTTCCCAAGGAAAGTCAACAACTGTTCGGCAGATGACCTCTCAGGGTAAGAGTGACAAGCTCTTAGTTTGAGAGCCAACAACTGTATGGAGGTTGGAGGACAAGCTCTCAGTTTCAGAGCCAACAGCTTTTTGGAAGGCCAGAAGGTCACCAGAAGGTCACCAGAGGACATAGTGTAGGAATAATCTAGAAGACCGGCCCTGCAGAAAGTTAAGTATGCTATGCCATTTGATGCAGACTTCTAAAAGAAGATCTCTGTCAAAGCAGGCAAATAGTCGGATATCTAGATCTATTCTTGTAGATGTCTTCCTTCTGGTCATTCTGATGGAGTAATCTAGAAGACTGGCTCTGCAGAAAATCAGGTATGCTATGTCCCTTGATGAAGACTTCTAATAGAAGATCTCTGTCAAAGCGGGGCAAATAGTCAGATATCTAGATTTACTTTTGCAGATGTCTTCCTTCTGGTTATTCTGTTGGAATAATCTAGAAGACCGGCTCTGCAGAAAGTCAAGTATGCTATGTCCCTTGATGAAGATCTCTGTCAAAGCGGGCAAATAGTCGGATATCTAGATCTATTCTTGCAAATGTCTTCCTTCTGGTTATTATGTTGGAATAATCTAGAAGACCGGCTCTGCAGAATGTCAAGTATGCTATGTCCCTTGATGCAGACTTCTAATAGAAGATCTCTGTCAAAGTGGGCAAATAGTCGGATATCTAGATCTATTCTAACAGATGTCTTCCTGAGGCAGGAGGACCAGCTCTCAGGGTGAAAGCCAATGTCCAGGGATCTTCCTAATCACCTGGTCAGGCAGAGGAACTCTTACTCAGTGAGAGCCAACCGTTTTTTAACCGACTCTCCCAGTGAAATTCAATGGTTGGTGAGATCCCCCCATCTCGGCAATCAGTAAAACTTTCCCTAGGAAAGTCAACAATTGTACGGCAAATGACCTCTCAGGGTAAGAGTCACAAGCTCTTAGTTTGAGAGCCAACAACTGTATGGAGGATGGAGGGCAAGCTCTTAGTTTGAGAGCCAACAGCTGTTTGGAAGGCCAGAAGGTCACCAGAGGACATAGTGAAGGAATAATCTAGAAGACCGGCTCTGCAGAAAGCTAAGTATGCTATGTCCCTTGAAGCAGACTTCTAAAAGAAGATCTCTGTCAAAGCGGGCAAATAGTCGGATATCTAGATCTATTCTTGCAGATGTCTTCCTTCTGGTTATTCTGTTGGAATAATCTAGAAGACCGGCTCTGCAGAAAGTCAATTATGCTATGTACCTTGATGCAGACTTCTAATAGAAGATCTCTGTCAAAGCGGGCAAATAGTCGGATATCTAGATCTATTCTTACAGATGTATTCCTTCTAAGGACGAGAGCCCACAATTGTTTGGAGGCAGGAGGACCAGCTCTCAGGGTGATAGCCAATGTCCAGGGACCTTCCTAATCACCTGGTCAGGCAGAGGGACTCTTACCCAGTGGGAGCCAACCGTTGTTCAGCCGACTCTCCCAGTGAAAGTCAATGGTTGGTGAGATACCCATATCTCGGCAGTCATTAGAACTTTCCCAAGGAAAGTCAACAATTGTTCAGTGGATGACCTCTCAGGGTAAGTGACAAGCTCTTAGTTTGAGATCCAACCGCTGTATGGAGGTTGGAGGACAAGCTCTCAGTTTGAGAGCCAACAGCTGTTAGGAAGACCAGAAGGTCACCAGAAGGTCACCCAGAAGACAGTGGAGGAATAATCCTAGAAGACGGCTCTGCAGAAAGTTAAGTATGCTATGTCCCTTGATGCAGACTTCTAATAGAAGATCTCTGTCAAAGTGGGCAAATAGTCAGATATCTAGATCTATTCTTGCAGATGTCTTCCTTCTGGTCACTCTGTTTGAGTAATCTAGAAGACTGGCTCTGCAGAAAGTCAAGTATACTATGTCCCTTGATGCAGACCTCTAATAGAAGATCTTTGTCAAATCGGGGAAATTGTCGGATATCTAGATCTATTCTTGCAAATGTCTTCTTTCTGGTCATTCTGGTGGAGTAATCTAGAACACTGGCGCTGCAGAAAATCAGGTATGCTATGTCCCTTGATGGAGACTTCTATTAGAAAATCTCTGTCAAAGCGGGCAAATAGTTGGATATCTAGATCTATTCTTGCAGATGTCTTCCTTCTAGTTATTTTGTTGGAATAATCTAGAAGACCGGCCCTGCAGAAAGTCAAGTATGCTATGTCCCTTAATGCAGACTTCTAATAGAGGATCTCTGTCAAAGCGGGCAAATAGTCAGATATCTAGATTTATTCTTACAGATGTCTTCCTACTAAGGATGAGAGCCCACAATTGTTTGGATGTAGGAGGACCAGCTATCAGGGTGAGAGCCAATGTCCAGATATCTTCCTAATCACCTGGTCAGGCAGAGGAAATCTTACCTAGCGAGAGCCAACCCTTGTTCAGCCGACTCTCCCAGTGAAAGTCGATGGTTGCCAAGATACCCCCATCTCGGCAGTCAGAGGAACTTTTTCAAGGAAAGTCAAGAGCTGTTCGGCAGATGACCTTTCAGAGTAAGAGGGATACCAGAAGCCAGAACAATGGGCTCCAGAAGTCCTCCAGAGGGATACCAGAGGGATACCAGAAGATAATTCTGCTGAAATAGTTCTCGAAGGCCGGCTCTGCAGAAAGTCAAGTATGCTATGTCCTTTGATGGAGACTTCTAATAGAAGATCTCTGTCAAAGCGGGCAAATAGTCGGATATTTAGATATATTCTTGCAGATGTATTCCTTCTCGTCATTCTGTTGGAATAATACAGAAGATGGCAAATGCCTCTTAACTCTGACAAGTGTTGTGTTATAAAGAGGAACAAACAGCCATCACAGCAAATACATACTTGGGAATGACAAAAAAAAAAAAAGTGTAGAACAAGAAGAGGACCTTGGAGTCATTATTACCAAGGACTTAATATCCACAAAACAATGCATAAAAGTTTAAAAGAAGGCACAGAAACTGGTTTGATACATAAAAAGGAAGTTAAATACAGAAATAAGGAAACGATGCTGCAGCTTTACACGTCAATAGTTAGACCTCATCTTGAATATGCTGTACTGTCACCAACACTAAGAAAGGACATAAATATACTGGAAGGGGTGCAAGCAAGAGCCAAAAAGTTAATTCTATTTCATCAGGCAAATAGGTTACCAAAGATGACTAGAAAGCCTGAACAACATGTACGGCTCAGAAACACGACGATTGCGAGGACATCTAATAAAAACATTCAAAATACTGAAAGGTATAACCAGAGTGGACAGTAACCTATTTACGTTAAACGAAAACCAGACAAGAAATAATGGATGGAAACAGAACTGAAGAGATACAACACATCCCATTGTGGTAACTTCTTTACATACAAGATATGTGATGCATGGCATAAACTGCCACCAGAAGTTGTAAACAGCAACAATTTCGAAGATTTTCAAAGAGAGCCAGACAAAATAATTGGGACATGGGACACTCTAAATGGACAGTACAACCTGCTCTTAGAGATAAGTGAGCGCACGATGACCCCTCGGATGGACCAATAAGTCGTTGAGACATCCTAATCCTTGCAACTCCTGAGAGCACCAATTGATTTCAGCCATTCATTCAAGTCACCAGATTAATATAACCTGAGGGTATTTTTTTGGTTTATTTCCGCACTGCCTCTCTGATCACGAATCTACTATGACGTAATTCTTGATCTATGACATAATTTTCAATGAGCTTTCTTCGCCTCTGGGAAAAAGCATCTGTTATTAATATTTTCTGTCACTGGAATACTGGAATACTCTTTGGGTGTTTATCTTCGCTCTAAGAGTGGGATGATTCTGGTGCGTTTTGAAAACAGAAACGTAAGTAACGACAAAGACAAATGAATAATAATAATAATTATTATTAATATTAATGTTATCATTATTATTATTGCTGTTGTTGTTACTATTATCATTATTATAAAATCTGTAGTATAATAATAATAATAATAATTGAAGGGGAAGACGGTCAGGTACTTGGAGGTCGTCATCCAGCAACTGATCACCACAACGACAGTAATCAACAGCCTGAGATTGGAGCTACAGAAGCAAAAAGGAAGAAATGGACAAGAGAAGAAAATAAGGAAATATGGAGATGCTACATCAGAAGCAACCCGACGGAGAGAGGATATAGAAGAAGATTGGTCAACATCTGGAATGAGAGAATAACACCCCCAAACAGAGCAGAGGCTGGCAGACCAAGTAAGGAACATAAAGAAAAGAACTGGCTCTCCCCAACAGAAAGAGAAGAACTGGAAAGGGAAATGTCACACGACAACGAATTACACGAAGACGAACTGAGAGACGATGCCACAGAAGATGACAGGGAGGATGAGGTATCAAACACCGACACACGAAGAAACACCGACGAAGTAACAGAGAGGACGGAATGGGTAGAAAAGATTAGACAATGGATGGAGCCAGATACAGAGAGAACAAAGATCCCCTCCATGAAAGCCTACAACACCAAGAAATTAAGGGAGAAAACAAGTGAGGTCAATGAAATAATGGCCATAATACACACCACCAGTATCACAGAAACAAATAATCTTGCCATATGCAGGAGCAAGATTAGTAGCAGAACTGATGGGGACTCGAAACACAACACCACCAGCACACCCAACCCAACAGAAACCAAAACAGCAACCTCCTTGAAAAAGGCGCCTGGAAAAGCAAATCATGGTGATGAGATCTGACTCTAATAAACTGAAAGAGATTGCAGAAAAAAAGGCTAAGAAGCAAGAAAACAAGGGAGGAACTCAACGAAAAATACAAAGTACAAGAGAGGGGACTAAACAAACACAATAGAAGATGTAAAACAGAGGCTTAAGGCCAAAAGCACATAAGATCCAATGGTACATGAACAGGAATAATGGGATACCAACAGAACAAACTATTCGGAACCAACCAGAACAGAATATACAGCCAACTAAGAAGGGAAGACAACCACCCAGAAATTCCTGAAACCGAACCAAGTAAGAGACTCTTGGAAAACATATGGAGCAATCCGGTATCACATAACAAACATGCAACATGGCTCCAGGAAGTCAAGGAAGAAGAAACAGGGAGAATAAAACAAAGATTCACAGAGATCACGACAGACACAATCAGACACCAACTAAAGAAAATGCCCAACTGGAAAGCCCCAGGTCCCGATGAAGTCCATGGATACTGGCTCAAAAAACTTCAAGGCCCTTACACCACGAATAGCAGAACAGCTCCAGCATTGTATCTCAAATCACCAAGCACCCATATGGATGACCACAGGAAGAACATCCTTAGTACATAAAGACAAGAGTAAGGGAAATATAGCAGTAACTACAGGCCTATCACCTGCCTACCAATAATGTGGAAGTTACTAACAGGTATCATCAGTGAAAGGCTATACAACTACCTAGAGGAGACAAACACATCCCCCACCAACAGAAAGGCTGCAGAAGGAAGTGTAGGGGCACAAAAGACCAGCTCCTGATAGACAAAATGGTAATGAAGAACAGTAGGAGAAGGAAAACCAACCTAAGCATGGCATGGAAAGACTATAGGGAAAGCCTTCGACATGATACCACACACATGGCTAATAGAATGCCTGAAAATATATGGGGCAGAGGAAAATACCATCAGCTTCTCAAAAATACAATGCGCAACTGGAATACAATACTTACAAGTCTGGAATAAGACTAGCAGAGATTAAATATCAGGAGAGGGATCTTCCAGGGCGACTCACTGTCCCCACTACTCTTGTAGTAGCTATGATTCCCATGACAAAAGTACTACAGAAGATGGATGCCGGGTACCAACTCAAGAAAAGAGGCAACAGAATCAACCATCTGATGTTCATGGACGACATCAAGCTGTATGGTAAGAGCATCAAGGAAATAGATACCTAATCCAGACTGTAAGGATTGTATCTGGGGACATCAGGATGGAGTTTGGAATAGAAAAATTGCGCCTTAGTCAACATACAAAAAGGCAAAGTAACGAGAACTGAAGGGATAAAGAAACCAGATGGGAGCAACATCAAACACATAGATGAGACTGGATACAAATACCTGGGAATAATGGAAGGAGGAGATATAAAACACCAAGAGATGAAGGACACGATCAGGAAAGAATATATGCAGAGACTCAAGGCGATACTCAAGTCAAAACTCAACGCCGGAAATATGATAAAAGCCATAAACACATGGGCAGTGCAGAGTAATCAGATACAGCGCAGGAATAGTGGAATGGACGAAGGCAGAACTCTGCAGCATAGATCAGAAAACCAGGAAACATATGACAATACACAAAGCACTACACCCAAGAGCAAATACGGACAGACTATATATAACACGAAAGGAAGGAGGGAGAGGACTACTAAGTATAGAGGACTGCGTCAACATCGAAAACAGAGCACTGGGGCAATATCTGAAAATCAGTGAAGACGAGTGGCTAAAGAGTGCATGGGAAGAAGGACTAATAAAAGTAGACGAAGACCCAGAAATATACAGAGACAGGAGAAAGACAGACAGAACAGAGGACTGGCACAACAAACCAATGCACGGACAATACATGAGACAGACTAAAGAACTAGCCAGCGATGACAATTGGCAATGGCTACAGAAGGGAGAGCTAAAGAAGGAAACTGAAGGAATGATAACAGCGGCACAAGATCAGGCCCTAATAACCAGATATGTTCAAAGAACGATAGACGGAAATAACATCTCGCCAATATGTAGGAAGTGCAATACGAAAAATGAAACCATAAACCACATAGCAAGCGAATGCCCGGCACTTGCACAGAACCAGTACAAAAAGAGGCATGATTCAGTGGCAAAAGCCTTCCACTGGAGCCTGTGCAAGAAACATCAGCTACCTTGCAGTAATAAGTGGAATGAGCACTAAACCTGAAGGAGTGATAGAAAACGATCAGGCAAAAAATCCTCTGGGACTATGGTATCAGAACGGATAGGGTGATACGTCCAAACAGACCAGACGTGACGTTGATTGACAAAGTCAAGAAGAAAGTATCACTCATTGATGTCGCAATACCATGGGACACCAGAGTTGAAGAGAAAGAGAGGGAAAAAATGGATAAGTATCAAGATCTGAAAATAGAAATAAGAAGGATATGTGATATGCCAGTGGAAATCGTACCCATAATCATAGGAGCACTAGGCACGATCCAAGATCCCTGAAAAGGAATCTAGAAAAAAACTAGAGGCTGAAGTAGCTCCAGGACTCATGCAGAAGAGGTGATCTAGAAACGGCACACATAGTAAGAAAAGTGATGGACTCCTAAGGAGGCAGGATGCAACCCGGAACCCCACACTATAAATACCACCCAGTCGAATTGGAGGACTGTGATAGAGCGCACACAATATAATAATAATAATTATTCATTCTTTATTGTTATTATCATTATTATTGGAGAGAGAGAGAGAGAGAGAGAGAGAGAGAGAGAGAGAGAGATAACGAGCTTGAGTGCTCAATACTCCGGCAAAATATAGACCATTACCTCGTAATTAAAAAAGGAGAGGACCTAGAAGAGGCAACCCTCGCCGAGAGAGAGAGAGAGAGAGAGAGAGAGAGAGAGAGAGAGAGAGATCTTTCAGATATAAAAAAAATCCTCAATATTTACATAAAAATTCAGATCCTTCTTCATATGGACGGGCAACAACCCACTTACGCAAATCTGAAAACGGAACTACCCAATTATACGCAAAATATACGCATGAAACGTATTGCGCTGCGTGACCTTCAAAACATATAGCTCTCTCTCTCTCTCTCTCTCTCTCTCTCTCTCTCTCTCTCTCTCATTTAGCACGATTACGACGATAATTTTCGCCAGCGCAATTATAGATTAAATACCTAAGCAATTGGGTGTTGAAATCAATGGCAATAGCAATTGAGAGAGAGAGAGAGAGAGGAGGGGAGGGAAGTAATGGACCACTTCGCATAAACATTAAATTTTCATTCATAAAAGAAAGACCAAATAGTAATAGGGAGAGAGAGAGAGAGAGAGAGAGAGAGAGAGAACTTCTCACGATACCCCAAATGGCATTTGGACCACTAAATGTCAGTTTCACCTTCGGAGAAGCAAATTAAATATGTAATATCGATAATGAACCGGAATTCTTGAGAGGTTTCTAAGGAAATGGATAAAGACGCAATCAAAGGAGGTTATACGTGAGGCTTTAAAAGTCATCTAAAGTGCTTATGACGTAACCCCAAAGAAGGTCCATAGAAAAGGGATTTTGACGTAGGAAAAATCTATTTCTGGGCGAGGAAGCCGTGTCGCCCAGTGAAATAGGTTCCTTCAGCACTATTTCTAAGGTAAGATATTGCTAAAATACCAGAGAACTGCTAAATTGGACCTGCCAGAATATTCCAGCTCGCTCACCTTCATTAAAAAGGTGTCGGTATACGCATGCTAATCTAACCTATATGGACTTATATCAGACCTGAAAGACTAATTCAGACACCAGAGAGAGAGAGAGAGAGAGAGAGAGAGGAGGTATTCTCTCACTCTTGTAATAACATTAGATTGTAATTCACAAAATCATAGCAATTGATAACAGAGAGAGAGAGAGAGAGAGAGAGAGAGAGAGAGAGAGAGAGAGAGAGCCTATTTTCGTAAACAAGACGCGAGGAAAACATTAAACACGACAAAACTGTCACGATACGACGAATATGGATTCGTCAGTGAGAGAGAGAGATACCAAAGGCCAAAGATTTCTTATAGGAAGTGAAAGGTGTATTTTTGATTCTCAATCATTAGAAGCACTAACTCCAGTGGAAAGTTTGAATGTTGAAAACTCCATAAAAAAAGTAAAAATTAAAAAAAAATAACTCGGAAACTTCAATCTCAAGAGTCTCTTTGATCCGTTATAAGGATTCACTAAATGTTGCAAGCTGGATTCTAATCACGGAACATACTTCATATGAGAGAGAGAGAGAGAGAGAGAGAGAACTTTGCTCACGATGTGCGTATTCTCACAATGAAGGATTTATGGTGTCTCATTTATCGCTTTGCAGAAGATAAAGTCAATGCTTCTTCTTTCTTTGGAACAGTCCTTCGTGGAATGTCTTTAAACTGATCACTTTCATGCTATGTATATGTTATATATATATATATATATATATATATATATATATATATATATATATATATATATATATATATATATATATATATATATATATATATATATATATATATATATATATATAATATATATATATATATATATATATCCTAACATTTTGGGATAATAGGTGGGGCAATTTTAATGAATTCTCTCGAAATTAAACACATTAGTGCCCAGCATCAAATTTAAAGTTGAATGGAAACAAACAACAAAATTCCTTTTCTTGATGTTTTAATAATCAGAGATACGACAGAATACAAATTTACATATACAGAAAACCAACGTTCTCACTTTCATACATTCACTACTTTAGCTATCACGACATTACTATCAAGATAGGTGTAGCTAGTAACTTGTTCTTAAGAGCCTTACGAATTTGTTCCCCAGAATTCCTGGAAAAAGAATTTGAACTAATTCGCAAGCAACTTTCGTCTTTAAAATATCCTGACCATATAATTGAGAAAGCAATTCACAAAGCAAACGTAATTTTCTACCGATCCCCTAAAGACAAGACCAGAGATACACCCAACAATAAAATAATAATCCCCACTGGACACGATTAAGAGAATAACCAAACCCCCTCGGAAAATCGAACCCTTTTGTATTTACTTACCCAAATACCTTAGCCAATCCCTGATTAACGTCCAACAAAAGACATCTCCAAAGGACTCTGGGGTATACGAAATCCCATGCCAGGACTGTGACCAATCTTACACCGGATTTACAGGTAAATCCCTTCCCCAGAGATTAATACAACACAAACGGTCAGTTAAGTATGGACAACAGAACTCGGCTATTTTCAACCATATAAATGAACATAACCATAGAATAAACTGGAATTGTCACATGTAATTTATAGCAGCAACTGCCGGTACAAGAGTCAAATGATGGAATCGGCCTAAATAAAAGAGAGGCAGGTAATGAACATCTCAAAAGGAGCATGGATTTCAGATACGATCGACAACGTCTTCATTCAACCAACACTTTAGAAGATTAAAGGAAGATTATCAGCGGGGGTGACTTAAATTGGCTTGTTTGTGGATGGACCTTTTGGTATAAATACCACCTTTTCTGTAAACTTTTCTCATTCATCTACCTGAAGAGGGAGACAGCAGTCTCTGAAATATAGTACTTTTTTCTCTATATTTTGGTGTTTTTATGGGCTCCTTTTATAAGATGGAATTCTGTTGTTACAGAAACATTTTTACCAGTCATTTTCAGCCCATATGGAATTCAACCGCCTTTCTAGGATTCTTCATCACTTCCAGAAGTCAAGCCAATTTTTCGCAAGTTTGACGAAAGAACTGATCAGACTACACCGGCTGAAAAACCAAAAACACTTTTTAGAAGAATGCCTCAAAGAACAAGTACTACCAAAAATGTACGGATTCGGGAGATGGACTCTGCAATCGGACCCCCCCTTCCCTCTCACACAAGATTTTCCTGGAAGAAAGAATCACCGATACGAAAAACGACATCTTCGTACTACGCAGAGTGATATATGGAACCCAGTCTAATCTTCGCCTCCTCACTACGGACCACATATACAGGTACCTGATTTCATTCTGTTCCGACATTGCTGCCTATAATAGCGTGATTCATTCCAACAGACTTCTACGCAAGTTAAATACCTAATAGACAATAGTGCATGGAATAATCTTGAGCAACAAGACAAAGTTTTAAACTTATCCAACACCCCCCTTACTGTAAATCAACATTTAGTTTTAAATTTAGGCTTATCCTTCGCCCTTATGCCAGACCGCAAAAACAACCTAGACTTCATAGTGGCTTTTGATAAATTCATATCTGACAAAAACTACAACCGTGAATAGATATGTTTAAAAGGAGTGTTACTAAATGCTTTAACTGACTTACATAAGAATATCCTGTTCCCGCAGATTCATGATAGCCATCCACTCGCTAAAAAAGTTAGATGTTATAATAAGTAGATCCGACAAAGACGGCAAAGTAGTAATAATGGACAAAGACTTCTACCTTGACAAAATCAACCAGCTCCTTAGCGACACAAACACATACGAAAAACTGACGAAAAATCCCCTCCAAAACGTTCCCACAGAATTTTTTCGGAAAGTACGATTAATTGGCAAAGACAAAAAGAGTATTGAACTATTAGAGAAATTTAAAGTAATTAATCCTAAATTACCCTACTTTTATGGCCTTCCCAAAACTCACAAAGACAATCTTCCATTCAGACCCATCGTTTCATGTGCCGGAGCTTTCAATTACAAAATTTCTAAATGGTTAACTGGCCTCCTTTCCCCTTTTTTAGGCACTTTTTCTCCCAGTTACATTAAACATTCGGAAGATTTTTGTCACAAATTCAGAGAAGCACATATACCACTTCACAACATAAAACTTTTAAGCCTTGACGTAGATTCCCTGTTCACTAAAGTACCAGTACAGGACGTTCTTCAGTTTTTAAGGGTAAAATTATCCCTCTATTCAGATCATTTCCCATTGGCGCTTGACAAAATAATAAAGCTAGTTGAATTATGTGCATTTAATAACGTATTTTCATTCGGGGAATCATTCTACAAGCAAAAATTCGGGTGTAGTATGGGTAGTCCTTTAAGTCCTGTTCTAGCCAATCTGTACATGGAATACTTTGAAACTACAGTAATAAATGCAATAAAACCCAAAAACATGCTGTGGATGAGATACGTGGATGATATCCTAACATTTTTGGATAATAGGTGGGGCAATTTTAATGAATTCCTCTCGAAATTAAACACATTAGTGCCCAGCATCAAATTTAAAGTTGAATGGGAAACAGACAACAAATTCCTTTTTCTTGATGTTTTAATAATCAGAGATACGACAGAATACAAATTTACCATATACAGAAAACCAACGTTCTCACTTTCATACATTCACTACTTTAGCTATCACGACATTACTATCAAGATAGGTGTAGCTAGTAAACTTGTTCTTAAGAGCCTTACGAATTTGTTCCCCAGAATTCCTGGAAAAAGAATTTGAACTAATTCGCAAGCAACTTTCGTCTTTAAAATATCCTGACCATATAATTGAGAAAGCAATTCACAAAGCAAACGTAATTTTCTACCGACCCCCTAAAGACAAGACCAGAGATACACCCAACAATAAAATAATAATTCCCCACCTGGACACGATTAAGAGAATAACCAACCCCCTCGGAAAATCGAACCCTTTTGTATTTACTTACCCAAACACCTTAGCCAAATCCTGATTAACGTCCAACAAAAGACATCTCCAAAGGACTCTGGGTATACGAATCCCATGCCAGGACTGTGACCACCTTTACATCGAAATTTACAGGTAAAATCTCTACCCCAGAGATTAATACAACACAAACGGTCAGTTAGGTATGGACAACAGAACTCGGCTATTTTCAACCATATAAATGAACATAACCATAGAATAAACTAGAATTTGTCACGTGTAATTTATAGCAGCAACTGCCGGTACAAGAGTCAAATGATGGAATCGGCCTTAATAAAAGAGAGGCAGGTAATGAACATCTCAAAAGGAGCATGGATTTCAGATACGATCGACAACGTCTTCATTCAACCAACACTTAAGAAGATTAAAGGAAGATTATCAGCGGGGGTGACTTAAATTGGCTTGTTTGTGGATGGACCTTTTGGTATAAATACCACCTTTTCTGTAAACTTTTCTCATTCATCTACCTGAAGGGAGGGGGACAGCCAGTCTCTGAAATATAGTACTTTTTTGTTTTCTCTATATTTTGGTGTTTTTATGGGCTCCTTTATTAGATATATATATATATATATATATATATATATATATATAATATATATATATATAATATATATATATATATATATATATATCAAATAAGATATCCTCAAACTGGACAGAAAAACAGACAGAAATTGTCAGATAACGAGACAGGGCAACTAGTCCGACATCCTCTGCCTTTAGCGGATGGTATACACTGTTCGAATAAATATAGGTTTGCTTAGGCCTCGTTCCAGGCCTATTTCTCAAGGAATGGTGGAATTTCAGCATAAAACGGAAGAACTCACAGAGCACTATAAATACATTTTCGCTCCTAATACACGAACGAAAACAGAGGAAGTTCCTATGCAACCCTTCCATACACTTAGTTGGTACTCTTGCCTCTAGAGGTCTCGACGGTTTCCAATAAGAGCACTCGAATAGTTGTGTTTATTTTCTTATTGTTTACACACTATTACTGGCCCTAAGGCATCTATGAAATACAGATCTCGCTAGATGGATAAAATGTTTCTACGAATAATTATTTTCTTGGGGCGACCCTTGAGAGAAGGACCCTCACTTGAGGAATTTTTGTTGGAGATGTCTTCATTTTTATTCATTTTTTACGCTCCTCTGATTTGGCTGTGATTCTAGTCAATAAATAATTTAAACGTTTTGAAAACGGTGCTCGTGATTTTGAATATCATTTTTGACATGAAGGCTACTAGAGTAAGATTAATTTTCTTTAACTCGTCTAATATTTCAAAAATCTAAATGAAAAAAAATGCATGAACTTGTAACCGTATATTTTTAAACAGGGATCAACTTCATTGAATGAAGGACATAATTCCTATCCTTGGTTTCTACTCGCATTTTTTTTACATGTTTGAATAGGCTGCATGCCATATACATTATTTATATGAAACCAGCCTTAAATTCACAATAAAAAATGTACTTATGTACATAAACTACAAGAAACACCTCGAAAACCCCCGACCACTTAATGATCTGTGGAAGTCCAGATATGCTCTCAGGATGCAAAGTAAACAGGCAATGAGTTTTATAAGCATAACATGGCATCATTAAACAGTTTTACCTTCATTATGATGTCTATTAATCATCAGAATTTAGTTGGGAAAAACTCTCTATCGCGAGAAACTTTGTAAGGGGTTTTGAAATTACACATGAACTCGCAACATTTTTTATTATTGTGAACCTCTTAGAAAGTCACAAGAATATTCAAGATGAAGATAAGGCTGTGAATTTCACTCTGTATGAATTCAAAACTCACACAATCAAAGATATTTTCTCTCTAAAACATAACAATGCACATTGGAATTCAATTGGAAATGCTGCACGCACAGGCAATCCTCCCCAAAAAATGCACGAATTTTCCCCACTAACGTAATATATTCATAAAATGATTCAGTGGTCATGAATAAAAAAAATGTCAAAAAACCCCGGCAAATAAAAAGCGGGTCTATAAAATGGAAGAGCACAAAAAAAAAAAAAAAAAAAAAAGTCTGTGGATATATAATACGATGAAAACATTTCGGATCATCTGTAGATTTATTTGACCCTAAACTGTAAAAATTAATAAATAAATAAATAAATAAAAAAAAAAAAAAAAAAAAAAAAAAAAAACAAACAAACAATAATTTATTACCGTCGCAATGGAAAATAAACTAGAGAAATAAGATATAGATATGAGATCGGATGAATTATATGAGAGAGAGAGAGAGAGAGAGAGAGAGAGAGAGAGAGAGAGAGAGCATCAGAAATACATTACGAACTTGCTTTATCACCACGACTTCTGCAGAAATAATCGAAAATGAGATTGCTATTGGCGAGGAAGGTACGAAGCAGCTTAAAAGGTCTTTTATACCCAGGACCCACTTAGAGCTCGGAGGTCCACGACCGGAAGCATTATTCCCGAACAGAGTATTGGGACCATCCCTGAAAAAATCAGGAGGCCATATCTTAAAAACTAACCATAGAATCTTCTTGGAAATAATCTCATTATGTTTTCCACACCCAAATGACAAAAGTTTAAATCCTATAACTAACCTATCCTAATCTAACCCCATCTAACCTAAACTAACCCAGGTGCAATACTATAGTAGATTCACATCAACCGTGCATCTGATGTCTAGGCCCGTACCTTACAATGCCCCTGATTGGCTGCTGATAAGCCAATCACAGGGCTAGAACTCTCAGTCTCTCTCGAGAGAGTTCACATAGGCAGGATGTATGTTCCACGTCTCCTAAGGGATACTTTTGAAAGACGCATCATTCAGGAGAGATGGAACATACATCCTTCCTATAAGAATTCTCGAGAGAGACTGAGAATTTCCAGTCCTGTGATTGGCTTATCAACAGCCAATCAGGAGCGTCATAAGGGAGTGACCTAGATATTGGATGTACGGTTGATGTGAATCTACTATAGTATACCTCTCGGGAATTTGCTTACCTTCAAACGAATGGTTGGATGGAATTCCTTTTAATAATTTGTAAATAAAATAAATAAATAAATGAATAATTGGGTGAGTTTACCCTAAGTTGATGAGTAGGATAAGGAAAGCAGTTGAAGGCACGAGGAATATTTTAATACATTAAGAGTCGAGGAGAAAGCAAGTAATGATTGACAAGCAACAAATTTTGTCTTATTTATGTCCAAGACATTGACGATGAACTGAACATATATGAAAACTGGAGTTAGTATATTTCAATTTCTAGCGTCCTTATGATAAGAATTCACGAAATTAATTATAAGCAAAATTTTTTTTTTATTATCATGTCCAAGACATTAACGATGAAATGAACGTATTTGAAAATGGAGTTAGTATTCAATCTGTGCGTCCTTTTAACATTTTTTTCTCTCTCAAATTATATATATTATATTTTCTAG
>NC_087204.1:16940724-16959753 GCF_015104395.2 Macrobrachium nipponense | reverse complement strand
ACCTAATCTGAGTGTATGGTTATCGCTTACTCGTGTTAGTAAGCATGCAAGCTACTTTGTCGTTGATGTTAGTGTTGTTGTTGCGGGAGTAAGCCTACAAATTACTTTGTTGTTGTTGTTTTTTTTGTTTTTTTTTTGTGGGGGTGTAGGAAAGGACTGTGGTATGAGCCTAAAAAGGTACTGAGAAAGGTGTTTCGCGTTGAGTTAAAGAAACAGGAATTTAGGATAGGATAGTTATGATTTATTTATTAGGATGAAACCGTAAAGATTAAATATTATGTATGTTAAACAATACAGAACAAGAATTTCAAATAAAATATAGCGCATTTATTTTAATTTTCTGTAGGCGAAACAACGCTTATTTGACCGTAGTGTTTAGTGGTGATTTTTTTCATTGCCTTGGAGAAGGCGCGAACTCTCGACATCTAGGCGAGATATCACGAACACTAGCAATCATACCAGCGATCCAGCAAACGGAATGTAATCAATAGGTTACAAATTATAACTGCCAGGAAGACAAGCACAGAATATCCTATCCAGCATACTCCCGAAGACAAAGAGTTGTAAAGAACAAGTTCATTTGATAAAGGACAATAGAATTCAGCTCCGAACCCAACAAGTCTATTTGCTTACCAAAGAACCCTCGCCGATGGCATAATGAGGCAGTCTGAAACAAAGAAGCCATTAGCGAGTTCTTGAGCAAGTGCCACTCTGTTTGAAAAGTTTGTTGCCACTGCAAACCAGAGAGAGACTCATTGGCAGTTAAAAGCGAAATTTTACAGTTCGGTTCTTGACCCAACAGGATTTATGCTGAATACCGCGTGTGAAATAAATAATTTTTATTCACTTTTTGTGAGTGTGTTGGTGGGTCAGTGATTTCAAGTGACATCGTGCTAGTATGTTTGTGTTATTCAGACATTTGAATATATTTAAACTTCTGTTACGATCGTCAGAATGTCAAGCTGGCTAGGTGTCATTCAGATATATAAATACATCAATCTGTTACAGTTATCACAATGTCAAAGCTGGCTAGGTGTCATCAGCATATAAATACATTTAATCTTCTGTTAACATTATCACCAATGTCAAGCTGGCTAGGTGGCTTACAGACATATAAATACATTAATCTTCGGTTCGATCACACAATGTTCAAGCTGGGCCTAGGTGCCGTTCAGACATATATCAAATATATTCAATCTTCTGTTACAACCGTCATAATGTCAAGCTGGCTAGGTGTCATTCACACATATATCAAATATATTTACTCTTCTGTTGCTACCATCACAAGCTGGCGAGACTAAGCAGTTCACGGCCATATTTTGATTTCTGGTGAAATCTTTTTTAAATATTCAGACACAACTTCCATTTTCTTTACATAAGTATATGAAGGTAAACCCTCATGCCCATTTTAACATTTTTTTTTATATCTAAAAAACAAACAATTATTCGTCACAACCAGATGAAAAATAACAGCTCATCGGCGTATCGAGTTTCGCCTTTGCAATCAGATCCTGTATAAACCGTTTTCACGTTCGAACGAATAAATAAACAGATTTAGTTTCCTGGGCAGTTTCTGGCTTGCCTGCTAGATGAGACAGCATCAAGTTATTGTTATTTTATAGGATTATGTGGTGGTATACTACTTACCTAGAAAAATGTGCATTAGTTTGTAAATCAATATATAATATATATATAATATACATATATATATATATATATATATATATATAGGATATATATAAATGTATAAAGATATAAATATATAAATATGTAAATAAATAAATATATATATATATATATATATATATATATATATATATATATATATAATATATATATATATATATATATATATAGCAACATTATTGCACTGGAAGATTATATTTGCTATATTAGAAGTAATAGTCAGCTAAGAAAGGAACACAACTGATATAATGACTTAGGAAAGCGTCATTTAATTTACTGACTGGTGGTGTTTGTTATTATTTGAAAATACTTATGACAGACAGACACAAAGGAACCTTGCACTCCTAATGTCCGCGTCAAAAATCATCGGCAGGACAAAGAGTTATCATCAAAGAGCTGTTGCACAATATTCCCACAGAGTATAAAAGTCGTAAATAGAAGCCCATAACCGGAAGAAGCTACAGTAAAAGTGGTGAAGACTTTAAATCCCCATAATTGAAAAAGCTACTCACAAAAGTCCCTGACAAAATGTTGCCGACAAAAACCGGTCGGTCGAGGGAACCTATACATGAATTCGGCGTCAAAGAGACTTCGAGGAAGGGTAGCAGACATTTTCATAAAAATTTCCATGGAGGCCATTTACGAAAGACGTCAAACTCATCGGTTATTAATGTTCAGTTCTGAGCAATGCTGCGACATCTCATCAAATATTCCCTTATACTAAGATCGAACTGCACGACTGTCAATAAATTTGAATGGTAAAAATGGACAACTTCTAAAGTTAAGACGACTGCATGAATATCAGTATTATTACATTTCAAAATTAATAAAAAAAACAATATTTGAATGTAAATAAAAACGGACAATATACGATTGCTTGAATCTAAGTATCATTATATCTTAAAATTGATAAAGATAAAAAATACTTGAATATAAAAATGGACAAGGCAATATCTGAATTTAAGATTGCTTGAATCTCAGTATCATTACATCTCAAAATTAATAATAAAAGAAAGAAAAAACTGAAAAATATTTGAATGTAAAAACGGATAAGGCAACATCTGAAGCAAAGATGCTTGAATATCAGTATCAACATCTCAAAATTAATAATAAAAAAATAAAAAATAGTGAAATACATCCTAAGAGTCCAGTTCAGTCATTTCGAAATTTTTTATAATTGCTGATGATTTTGTAACTTTCAAGATATTGTTTTAATTGCGATATTTTTACGCCAAACCTGTCACCCTCTCACTTGAACGATCGTTTACAAAATTTGTACACGTTTCTTTACACTTCTTCCCAAAAGCTATCGGCATAAGTGCATAAAGAGAGAGAGAGAGAGAGAGAGAGAGAGAGAGAGAGAGAGAGAGAGAGAGAGAGAGAGAGAGATAATGCTGTCACTTGAGTTTCAGAGCCTATTTCATTTACATATATCCTAGTCCTATCAATTTCCCGTTTGTCATGAAGATCATTTTCCTGGTTTCCTCAGAGTAACTCATGAAAATGGGGACATAATCTTGGCTCTCAAACACAAGAGAATCTCCGTCACTTCATTCGGAATGAACGATGTCCTTTGAAGAGAACAAAAGTACATTTTTATTACGACGTGAACGTAATGTCTCCGCTAAGGTCAGTCGCAAAAGGACTACATTGAATTTCGAGCTCTGGTAGTTATGACAAAGAAAAATGAAAGTTTATAAACGACCAGACAGTCGACAAAAAATAAACCTTCATTTCGATTTCTATTTCATCCGGTAAGGGTATTGGTTCATTGCTCTTCTCGGGCTGGAATGTCCTGGTCCATTCGGCATGAACTCGTGACTCTTTAACGGTCAGCAAATTAAGACATCCAAAAACAATGGAAATCAGGGGGGGGGGGGGGGGTTAGAAACGAAATGACGACCTGTGAATTGGAGCGGGTTTTTCGTGCAAGATCTGATGGAGCCCAGTGATTTGACAAAGGCATTTTGATTTATAATAGTAAAGAAGTAAAAAAATGCGTAGTTCTTCTTAGCCGCGGCCCATGAAACTCAGCCACAGTCCGATAATGGCCTATGTTGTTGGTACCTATAGCGCTACCAGAAATACGATTATGGCTAATTTTTTTACCTTGAATAAAAAAATAACTACTTAAGCTAGAGGGCTGCAATTTGGTATGTTTGATGATTGAAGGGTGGATGATCGACATACCAATTTGCAGCCCTCTAGCCTCAGGAGTTTGTAAGATCTGAGGGCGGACGGCTACACAACCCGGCACAATAGATTCCTTTTACGGCAAACTAAGATTGTGGTTTTCCCATGCAATATTTCGATTGTCAAATATCTAGTAGGTTAGGTTTGGGCCTTTTGAAATCCAGATGTTTATTACATTCTGCAGAACAGCCCATCCTAAATACAGAAGATTAAAGGAATGAATACCAAAACTGGTAGACCTGACCGCGAATAATCCCCGTGGATCGCGCTTAATTGCACCCGTGCATTAAACGTAAACAGAGCCAATTGACGGGCATGCATGTTTAGTGTATCTGTGATTGTTTACACATAACCAATTAAAGCCTGATGGAAAAAATATTCCAGACATAAGCATTTTAAGAAGACTTAGATCATTCTGAATCAGTCGTCTTAACTATATGATTTAGGACTCCTCTCTCAATAAAAAAAAAAATCAGAAATTAGTATATTTCTTGAGGGGCTCCTGCAGGGTAGCTTGAAGCAATAACTCCAGAGGAAAGTTTGAATGTTGAAAACTCTCCTTAAAAAATAAAAAAGTAAAAATAAAAATAAAAATAACTCGAAAACTTCAGTCTCAAGAGTCTCTTTGATCCGTTACAAGGATTCACTAAAAGTTGCCAGCTGGATTCTAATACGGAAACAAATACTTCATATGTGAGGAGAGAGAGAGAGAGAGAGACGAGAGAGAGAGAGAGAGAGAGAGAGAGAGAGACTGCCTTAACATATACGTTTGCAGTCGCAGTTATGATATGACATCCGCGAATAGATGCGAGTTCGCAATTTCGCGTCTTCGTAACTGCAATACGTGCAGTATTTGAGATGTGGCCCCAAGGATCCCTTTTATAAGTAGTATTTACGATAGCAGGAGGATCCACTAAATTTAAACACCTATGACATCAGGGAACGGCGGCGTTCTTGGATATCATTCTTACTCTGATTCGTGTTCTCACTTGAACTTCAATCTAACTTAAGCGTTTTCTTTTTTTTTTTCTTTTGTTTTTATACATTTATGGGTTAATGCGACTTTTTTTTTTTTCCTTAACCAATCTAGGCTACGAAGTAAAAATATTCAGTTTCCTTCTTTGAAACATTTAAGCTTGCTCTCTCTCTCTCTCTCTCTCTCTCTCTCTCTCTCTCTCTCTCGCTTACACACACACACACACACACACGCAAAAAAATGCACAACACACAGGCAATATAACTGACAACGTAATTACTCTTCGGCCAAAGTTATCATATTATAACCTAGTACGTTTCCCCGAACCAGTACCACAGCCACAGGTCCACATAACACAGACGCTATTTTTGGATCATATTCTCTCTTCAACAGATAATGTATCGACAAACATGTTTACGGCACCAGCTCGCAAACAACAAACACCAATAAGGTGTGTTGTTTGTATTTTGTTTTTCTCATTGAAATGACCTTAACTCTTCGCTTGTTATTTTATTTTGTTGGGATAACTTCGTAACGTAGTGTTTCGTCGATTTTATCTCATTATATCATGCTGTGCTTTCTAATTTCTCTAATGTTCTTTTCATTTATTAATCAGTGCTGTTTTATATTTTCTATAAATCTCTCATTACATCAGTGCGGTTTTGCATTTTCTATAAATCTCTCATTACATCAGTGCGGTTTTGCATTTTCTCTAATGTTCTCTCATTATAGCAATGCTGTGTTTTATATTTTTCTATGCCAATCCCTTTTAGTAAATAAGAATTTGATGGAAATATTTCCACTGATATATAGGTGCGGTTGTAGATTAATTTTATCATTTTCCACTTTTTGTATACTTATTTCTTTATACTTACATGCGATGGACATTGCATTTATTCTTTTTACAAGGGTGCTTAATACTCATATATAATAGAATAATAATTCCGAAATTGTGAGATATATAGACTCATACTTCATGTAAAAAGCTTGTTTTTTTTTTTACCTATTTAAAGGTAATAGGAGAACGCCTAAGGATATAGCTATTGACGCCAGCTATTATATCAACAATATTGATTCCTTATTTAAAAATGTAAGTATATATTTCTGCGTTTAATGCCGTTTTTACTTCGAAATAACAAAGGAAATATGTAAAAAAATAATAATTAAGGACATAGAGAATTATTTCATATTCTTGCATTTGGATCTCAGGCTCTGTAGTCATAAGTGTACCCACAAAGTGTAAAGAATTCGAGAAGTTAAGAGGGTATTGTATATATATGTAGGTACATGTGTGTGTGTGTGTGTTTATGTGTAAAGATACAAGGTGAGAGAAAACCACTACATAAATCGTCTAATGATTTTCTAAAAAAAACAAAATCCAGTCGCAAAGGCTTCAGTTGAAAGTATAATAGTTTGACATTAAATTGACAACGCATCTAATTACAAAAGAGGGTTTATGATTAGATCATCGATAGATGAGCCCGTGAATGGGATGTATTAAAAAAAATATGAAAACAAAGCATAGATGGAAAATATCGATGTTTCAATGAATGGAGATATATTTTCTAAAAGTGAAAATAAACACGTAGCTGAAAAATATAGGAATCTCAGTACACAGGAAGATTAAACCCATAAAGAGAAAAAAAGAAAGAAAAGTGTAACACTTCTAATGTTTGGGGTAAGACTGCAAAGAAAGCAATTGACCTGATTTACCTACTTACCTTACAGCAACAATTGATTCTCGGTCAGAGTGCTGCAGATCGCAAGGACAGACAGTAAGAATCTCCAGCAGCCACATAGCAAGACATTACCGGGTAACAAAAAACCAGATCCACGTTAAGAACAGGGCCTAACCATCAAATGCTATATATATATATATATATATATAATATATATATATATATATATATATATATATATATATATATATATATATATATTATATATATATATATACTATATATATATATATATATATATATATATATATATATATATGTGTGTGTGTGTGTGTGTGTGTGTGTGTGTGTGGTGTGCATATGCATCTCGCGGCGCTCAGCATAATCCGTCAGTTATGAATTTGCTCTCGAGTTACGGGGGCCGGGTCATAAAATAACTTTTGGGGCAATTCTGGGATCTCGGACGCTGGAACTTTGGTTACGATGTTTGCGTATTTCCACAATGAAGGAGTTATGGTGTCTCATTCATCGCTTTTCAGAAGAAAATTGTAAGTCAATGCTTCCTCTTTCTTTGGAACAGTCGTTCGTGAAATGTTTTAAATCGATCATTTTATTCTTTTTATATATATATATATATATATATATATATATATATATATATATATATATATATATCTATATATATATATAAATATATACATAGATATATATATATATATATTATATATATATATATATATATATATATATATATATATATATATTATATAAATCAAATACCAACAAACTGACAGACAGACAGAATTTCAGATAACGAGACAGATAAGTAGGCCGACATCCTCTTCTTTAGCGGATGGTATACACTGTTCGAACAAATATAGGTTTGCTTAGGCCTCATTCCAGGCCTATTTCTCAAGGAATGGAACGCCAGCAAAAACTGAAGAACTCACAGAGCACTATAAGTACATTTTCGCCCCTAATACACGAACGAAAAGAGAGGAAGTTCCTATGTAAACCTTCCATACACTTAGTTGGTACTCATGCCTCTAGAGAGTACTTGAATAGTTGTGTTTATTTTCTTATTGTTTACACGCTATTACTGGCCCTAAGGCATCTATGAAATAGAGATCTCGCTGGATGGATAAAATGTTTCTACGAATAATATTTTCGTGGGGCGACGCTTGAGAGAAGGACCCTCACTTGGGGAATTTTTTTATAGAGATTCCTTCATTTTTATTCATTTTTAAGCTCCTCTGACTTGGACTATGATTCTAGTCAGAAATTTATCTAACGTTTTGAAAACAGTGATTTTGAACGCCATTTTGACATGAATGCTATTTGAGTAAGTCAATTTCTTTAACTTGTCTAATATTCCAACCAAAAATCTAAAATGAAAAAAAAAAAAAAAAAAGGGCATGAACTGTGATCGTATATTTATAGACAGGATCAACTTCATTGGAATGAACGCTATAATTCCTATTCTTGATTTCGACTTCCATTTTTTCATATTTGGATAGGCTGCATGCCATATACAATATTTAATTGATACCAGCCTTAAATCCAAATTGAAAAAAATTTTTACTTACGTACATAAACTACAAGAAACACCTCGAAAAACCCCGACCACTTAATGATCTGTGGAAGTCCAGATATGCTCTCAAGATGCAAGGTAAAACAACCAATGAGTTTTATAAGCATAACATGGCATCATTAAACATCTGCATAACGATTGGAACAGTAAAAAAATTTACCCAGTTTTACCTTCACTATGATGTCTATTAGTCATGATAATTTAGTTGGGAAAAACTCTCTATTCGCGAGAGTATATATAATGTTCTTGTTCTAAGAGGTCCTTTTTTTTGACTGAAGATGAACCCGGGGAAGGGTTCGAAAGCTTTGTAAAGGGTTTTTAAATTATACACGAACTCGCAAAATTTTTTATTATTGTGGACCTCTTAGAAAATCATAAGAATATTCAAGATGGAGATGAAACTGCGAATTTCAGTCTGTGTATGAGATGAAAACTCACACAGATATTTTGTCTCTAAAACATAACAATGCACAAGCACATTATAATTCCGTTGGAAATGCTGCCCGAACAGGCAATCCTCCCAAAAAATGCACGATTTTTCCCAGTAACGTAATATATTCATAAAATGATTCAGTGGTCATGAATTAAAGAAAAATGCCAAAACCCAGGCAAATAAAAAGCCGGGCCCCATAAAATGGAAGGGCAAAAAAGAAAAAAAAAAAAAAAAAAAAAAAAAAGGTCCGTGGGAGATATGATACGTTGAAAACAATTTCGGACCATCTGTAGATTTATTTGCCAGTAACCTTTGACCCTAAAATGTGAAAAAAATCGGTAAATACAAACGAAAAAGAAAATTATCTATGAAGGGAAACAATTATTATTACCGTCGCAATGGGAAGAGAGAGAGAGAGAGAGAGAGAGAGAGAGAGAGAGAGAGAGAGATACATTACAAAATTGGTTTATCATCACGAGTTTCCGCAGAAATAATCGAAAATGAGATTGCTATTGGCGAAGAAGGAGCGAACGAAAACAGCTTAAAGGAAGATCTTTTATACACCAGGACCCACTTAGAGCTCGGAGGTCCACGGCCGGAAGCATAATTCCCGAACTGTACAGAGTACTGGGACCTTCCCTGAAAAAAATCAGGGAGCCATGTCTTAAAAACTAACTATAGAATCTTCATGGAAATAATCTCATTATGTTTCCCACACCCAAATTACAGAGGTATTTTTACTTTGAACTAACTAACCTAATCTAACCCCACCTAACCTAACCTAACCAAAGGACATGGCAAAAAGAAAACGGAACACGTGCAATACTAGTATACATCTCGGGAATCTGCTTACCTTGAAGCGAGTGGTTGGATGGAATTCCTTGCAATAGTTTGTTGTGAAAAAAAAAAAAAAAAAAAAAAACATAATTGAGTGAGTTTACCCCAAGTTGATGAGTAGTATGGGAAAAGCTGTTGAAAGCACGAGGATAATTTTAATGCACTAAAAGTTAAGGAGAATGCGCGAAATAAATATAGGCAACAATTTTTGTCTTATTTAGTCCAAGACATTAACGATGAAGTGAACGTATTTCAAAATGAAGTTAGTATTCAATCTGTAGCGTCTTTCTAACGTGTTTCTCTGGCTCAAATTATATATATATATATATATATAATATATATGTATATATATCTATTATATATATATATTATATATATATTATATATATAGTATATATATATATATAATATATATATAATATATATATATATATATAACATATATATATACACATATATATATAATATATATATATATGTAATATCCATATATATATATATATAGATATATATATATGTGTGTTGTGTGTGTGTGTGTGTGTGTGTGTGTGTGTGTGTGTGTGTGTGTGTATGAATTACAACAGTCATACGGGAGGCACGTGCAGATGTTAAGTCTCTCTATAACGGTGAATTACAAACGTGTGCAGATCACTCAAGAATGACATTCGCATTTGTGAAAGCCATTTAGTCTTTATTTATTTATTTTTTCACTATCTTACACTTTTCCTTTCCTTCCTCTTTTCGTAATGCCGACGAATGACCACCATTACCTGGTAAGTGGTCCCATACGTTACGCACGGACTTTCAGCGATGACGAAATGTAACTTTTCTTCTGGAAACATTAAACGCAGTGTTTATTTTTACGAGGTAGTTTTTCAATTAAAATGACGGCTAAGATGCGCACCGCAGAACTCGATTTCGACAAAATACAACCAACGCGGGAAGATTAGTTTAGCTCAAGTAAGTCATCTTGAATAGGGCAATTAGGGAATGGGTATTGGATATCATAAAGGTTGCTATGGAACAACTGATGGAAAGGCCACTACGGAACTAATCCATATTCCTAGGAAGAGCAAAAGTATATGAATTTATTGATTCAGTAAAAAAAATTAATAAAAATAAAATAATGACTGAATTACATTTTTTTGAAACCATTATATTTTTCTAGTCAGAAAACAGGGAAGTATTCAAGAGGTAAGTCCTTTAATAGCATGATTTTAATGAATTAGTACGAAAAATTAAAATAAAGACTGAATTACATTTTTTTCACATCATTACACTTTCTTGTCAGAAAACCGAGAAGTATTCAAGATGTAAGTCCTATAATAGCATGATTTTAATGATTCAGCAAAAATAAATAAATAAATAAAATAAAGTCGGAATTACATTTTTTTCGCATCATTACATTTTCTTGTCAGAAAACAGAGAAGTATTTAAGAGGTTTATAAGTCTTTTAATAGCATCTCTAGACCTTAGGCCTACGTGGCAATACTTTATATTTATCTTATTTAACCCATGGGAAAAAATTTTAATTTACTTTTTTTTGTTTCGAAGATTACTTTAAATAAAAATTTAATAAAACTTACATTTAATATAAAAAAGAAAAACATATACAAAAATATATTTCACCAAAATATCGAATAAGGCAGCGAGTCACATTTACACGCCATAATGTCATTGGGTATTTCGCCGACCATATCAATCAATACGAGGGAACTCGATAGAAACTCATACTATCAACGAATAGTTCCAAATCTTCTGCGTTTTTCTCCTTACCACAATCTAAACTGAATTTGCTCAAGAAACTGCTCCGAAAATAAATTCACGCAGATAATACTGAGGTTTTCTTGAAGTCTCCAATTCTAGAAGATATATTCTCCCTCAACACTTCCCTGCATACAGTACAACAAGGATGGCTGACCTTGCCTTCAAAGATAAAAAAATGTATTAGGAAAAATAATAAACGTTTGCAAATCCAGTCACCTCGCACGTCATTTCTCGGTCGGTTCCAGACGCTAAGAGACGCTGGAAGTGAAATGTATCTTTCCAGACGCTAAGAGTCGCTGGAAGTGAAATGTATCCTTCCAGACACTAAGAGGCGCTGGAAGTGAAATGTATCCTTCCACACGCTAAGAGGCGCTGGAAGTGAAATGTATCCTTCCACACGCTAAGAAGGGAGCTTAGAAACTCACCCTCGGCGACGTAAATTCCTTTCTACGAGATACGTCGACTACATAAGCGTGTTTGGTGGATGCTGGTGCAGAAACCGTCTTATTTGTTCATTTTCATTACTGAACAGAAATAAATTCATTCTGAGTTAAAAATGTTCAATGCATGTTTTAGTTTGCAGGAATGTGTGAAAAGGATTCCATGGCATTTCCAAACATACAAATATTTTATTTTTTTAGAGTTTTTCTTTATTCATATATGAAAAAGATTCCCTAGCATTTCCAGATATACAAATATATTTATTTCCAGATTTTTTTCTTTATATCTAATCCATATTAATCTTTAGGTATACTCGTATGTCTTAAGAACAGAATGGAAAATAGAATTTAAGCCAAAAGTCAGGCACTGGGACCTACGAGGTCATTCTGCGATGAAATGGAAATTGATAGTAAAAGGTTTGAAAGGAGTAACATGAGGAAAACCTCAAACCAGTTGCTCTATGAATCAATTGCTAGGAGAAGCTGGAAAAAGTAACATGGAAGAAAGAGAATATGAAACGTATATATGTCTTGAAGATTATAAACTGAATTTCAATCCAAAAACGTTCTTATACCCCCATAACGACCAAACTGCTATGACGAAATACGAGTATTCAGATCGGTTGAAAAATAAACTGAAATGAAAACGATGTTTCATCTCAACTAACGTTTCCATCTTTTTCCCTCTCCCCTCTTTTCAGCTGTCCTCTCTTTCACTTCGTTAATTCACCCTCTCCTGATCTCTTTCTTTCCTCTCCATGTGCAGTTTCCCTCCCCCCACCCTCTCTCTCTCTCTCTTACATACACCTTTTCATTTTCGATTCACTGAAGAAAGGTTAAATCTCTGGAGAAGGCCATCCAGGTCTGGGATTACAAAAGGGTCACCGAAGCGCTAAGTTACGATCGGGCATTGCAACACCTTCCCAATGCAAATAAAGAATATCTTTAGCTGTGGGACCCACAGTGGCCCTTTCTCAACCTTCTTTATATTTTGGTTTACGTTATAAGTTGCTTTCATTACGTATCTAAATTAACCTTACGAGATTAGGTCTTAAAATCTCTACTACGAGATTAGGTCTTAATGCCTCTGAGATGAAAAAAAACATTAACTTATCCTACCTTGAGATTTTAGTGCCCGCATAATAAATGCGTTGTCAGGATAATTAGCCTTTATGCACGTTGCATTTTTACGTTAGACATTAAGATCTTTATTTCATGGTCTCTTGTTATAACAAATTAATTGAAACGAGTAAGTTTTGCTTACTGCATGAGGTAGGGTACATATTCGTAATAGCTGATTTGCAAGCAGACATCATTCAGTAGGTTTCTCTGCAAGCACTTTACATATTACGAATGCAGGGCATAAGACATGAATTAAAGGAAAATATTCTTTATTTCCTTATGGCTATACATATGGGTATTATTTCCAAATACGTTTACGTCCTTCTATAGATTAGCAAAATCGTCAGAAACAAAATACGTATACTTCGCTGATAGTCAGTTCCTTAACATGGAAAGCCAGCGAAACAGAGGGAGAGAGAGAGAGAGAGAGAGAGAGAGAGAGAGAGAGAGAGAGAGAGAGAGAGAGAGAGATGGGAATGTGGAAATGAAAACAGAAGTGAAAGAGAACACTCAGAAACGGAGGAGGAAAAAGGTTGGATCAAAGAAGGACGCAGATGAGAAATCAACCGTGAGGGAGAGACATGGAGTGATTTCCATCGAGCCCTGGTTTCAGGAAATTGGCGAATTTAAATCTTTTTCCTATATATTTTTGTTTCTCATATAACAATGGGCTTTCAGAGCTATTTCATATTAACAAATGACGCGGGTCTTAATCATGAAAGGTCATTAATAAAGGGATCATTAGCGACGGACGATGCCTCGAGTTCGAAGAAGTTTGGAAGCAGGAGAATTTCTATTCATCTAGATGTGAACACAGGCGTTGTTTAATACTCAAAATTGTTCATGTTGTAACTTATCTGATATACAAAATTGTTCATGTTTTAACTTAATATACATATTGTTCATTAGTTAATTTAATATACATATTGTTCATGTTTTAACCTACTTAATGTACAAATTTTTCATGTTTGATCTTATTTGATATGCAAAATTGTTCATGTTTTAACTTATTTGACACACAAAATTGTTCATGTTTTAATTATAATATACAAAACATTGTTAATATTTTAACTTATTCAATATAAAAAAATTTCATGTTTTAACTTGATATGCAAAATTGCTCATGTTTTAACTTATTTGATATACAAAATTGTTCATGTTTCAACTTAATATATAAAAAGTTTTTCTTGTTTTAACTATTTGATATCCAAAATTGTTTGTTTTAACTTATTTGATATATAAAACTGTTCATGTTTTAACTTATTTAATATACAAAATTGTTCATGTTTTAACTTAATATTAAAACTGTTCATGTTTTAACTTAATATACAAACTGATCTTGTTTTAAATTAATATACATATTATTCATATTTTAACTTATTTGATACACAATGTTGTTCAAGTTTTAACTAATTAATATAAAAAATTGTTCATGGTTTTAACTTAATATACACATTGTTCAGGTTTAAATTAATATACGAATTGTTCGTTTAACTTGTTTAACTTATATATCAAAATTGTTTGTTTAACTTATTATTTGATATACAAAATGTTCATGTTTTAATTTATTTAATATGGAAAATTGTTCATGTTTTAACTTAATATATACAATTGTTCATGTTTGAACTTATTTAATATACAAAACTGTTCATGTTTTAACTTAATATTCATATTGTTCATGTTTTAACTTATTTGATACACAAAGTTGTTCATGTTTTAATTTAATATATAAATTGTTCATGTTTTAACTTATAATTAATATACGAAACTGTTCATGTTTTAACTTGATATATAAAATTGTTCATGTTTTGACTTAATATCATAACGTTCATGTTTTAACTTATTATATACAAAATGGTTCATGTGCTTAACTTTATTTATATAAAAAAATTTTTCATGTTTTAACTTAATTTTATAATATACAAAACGGTTCATGTTTAAACTTATTTAATATACAAATTGTTCATGTTTTAACTTATTTAATATACAAAACTGTTCATGTTTTAACTTAAACTTATTTGATACACAAAACTGCAGTAAACATACACAACGCGAAAGAAAAATTACATTTATTCTATGTAGCAAAGTGGGTAAAAAAAAAACTGCAAAATATATTGCCAACAAATAAATGTCATGAAAAACTCTTTTATCCCGGTCACTGTCTGGCCTCTTCTCTCTCGCCTCTCTCTTCCTCTCTCTCTCTCTCTCTATCTCTCTCTCTCTCTCTCTCTCTCTCCCTTTTCACCGCCGCAGACCGACAGCAGCAATTAGGGGTTTATTTCGCAGCTTGTAAATTGCGAAAATGAGAGAACTGTCTTCTGGCGCCTCCCAAAGACGTGGTGGTCCTTTTGCCAGAGGAGAGCACTATTCATTATTTATGATTTAGCTATTATTTTATAAATACGTAAACAAACATAATATATATAATATATATTATATATATATATATATATATATATATATATATATATGTATATATATATATGTGTATATATATACATATATTTATATATATATATATATTATGTATATATATATATATATATATATAGATATATATGATATATATATATATATATATATATATATATATATAAATATATATATATATATATATATACATATATATATATTATATATATATATATATATATATATATATATATATCTATATATATATATATATATATATATACTATATATATATATATATAGATATATATATATATATATATATATATATATATATATATATATATATATATATATATATATATATATATATATAGATATATATATATATATATATATATATATATATATATATATATATATATATATATATATATATATATATAACAAATATAACAGTATTCCATTTTTTTTTCGAACATAATATATTCATTTCAATCATATTTACCTCAGAAATACCTAGATATATGAAGCAAGAAGTAATATAGTAGTCAACAAGGAAATGAGAATATATAAAACAGCCAGAAACCAAGAGTAAGAAAAAGCACTGGACAACCTAGAATGCAGTATAAAACAATCAGCTATGACCCGCCGCAGCTCTCCAGTTGCTCACCAGATGTGGTAGAGTGAGGGTGCGTATCATGGCTCCGGTAAGCGCTGCCAGATGCACGAGCCATGGTTAGCCTTAACCTTAAGTAAAATAAAAACTACTGAGGATTGAAGGCTGCAATTTGGTGTTTTTGATGATTGGAAGGTGGGTGCGCAAAATATTTGCAGCCCTCTAGCCTTTGTAGTTTTTTTAGATCTGAGAGCGAACGGACAGGCAAAGCCGGCACGATAGTTTTCTTTTACAGAAAACTGAAAACGGTGCTAGCATAAAAGATCACTCATGAACAAACAACATTAAATACTGCGCTAGTCGTAGAATAAAACGCTAAGTATTAAAAAAAAAGAGAGAAATAAGATTTTTAAGAATAATAAATATTCATCCAGGTTTCCTTGCTTGCTACCAGCAGAGACACCAATCTATTCCACATTTTCTGAAAGAGTAAAGCTCTAATGTATTTGTGACGCAGGAATATCAAATTAGACTTTTTTGCTTGGGTGCTTTGGCTTGACCCGATGGCATTTTTAGCTTTTGTTTAACAACTTCCTGTCTTTACCGAACAGCATTCTTATTACTATTTACTGATTTTATTCAAGTTATGTTATGTACGATGATATATATGTGTTACCAGACACAGTAAAAAAACCTTTTGATAAGCAATACAGGAACATACCGTAATTCACCAATGACTGCTCAAAGACACTTTAGGCCAGACACAGGCCACTTAACGCAAAGCATTTTTGCCTGAATTATTGAAGAAATTCTTGAAAGTAAAATGTCACACCAAGCCGTTCCCTCTCTCTCTCTCTCACCTGAGCCCGGAAGGGATTTGTTTGTAGGTGAGAGGCCGCATTGACTTATACCTATCGTGATAACATCGTGGGTAAATCGCGTCACTGTATGTCCTGATTTCTGGATTCTGTGGTTCGAACCCACGAGCCAATGAATTTCTCATCAACTAAAAAATTCTCCTTTGGTTAACATACTGACAATGTATTAATTCCGAGGTAAAGCGAATTAGATATCCAAAGACATTTGTAGCTTAATGCTTGTATATGAATCACGGTGATGTGATGAGATTCATATATGTATATATATATATTTATATATATATATATATATATATATATATATATATATATATATATATATATATATATATATATATATATATACATATATATATATATATATATATATATATATATATAAAGATATCCATATGCAGCAATATATTGCACACAGTAATAAATGGCCTCTCATGGATAAACACAAGATTGATTTAGCGTCCCTCCCCTTTCTCTCCTTTCGTGTGAATAATTCTAATCCCCTTCTCGAGGCGTCGGTGCATTCAGTGAGAATTATCCCATCGCTAAATTTTCAAGAATAAATCTCAGAATTATTTTTAAAAAATGGATATTGACGAGACGCTATGGAGGAGACCGGGTGTTCAAAATGGGTGTTCTGGTTGAAGAAGTCAAATTTATGAAAGCTTCTTTGATGCAGTTGTGTATATTACCAACAGTAATGACCATAATAGCCTCTTTGCATTCAATACGGCTAAGGAAGGATATAAAATTTCCTTGTTATCTACCAACTAGAATTAGAACGTACGGCATATAATTAAAATTAAGGATATAGAATTTCTTTAGCAATCAGCTATAATTAGACCATACGGCATATGAATAAAATTAAGGATATACAATTCTCTAGTTAGCAATCAGCTAGAATTAGAACATATGGCATATAATTAAAATTAAGGATATAGAATTTTTTTGCAATCAACTAGAATTAGAACATACGGCATATAATTAAAAGTGAGGATATATAATTTTCTTGTTAGCAATCAGCTAGAATTAGAACATACGGCATATAATTAAAAGAATATAAATACTGATTGTTAAAAAAAATAAAAATAAATAAATATTTTTTGCCGTTCAATATTGTACACAAGGATTTCCTCTACCCTCCATCTGCATTATGAAGAGATTCCTCCACGGACACAGATATAATGACTCAATTACAGGGTCCAAATTGGCTTAATTTGTCATCGAACGAGACATTTAATGACTGCTTGCGCATGCGTACTTCTACGTGAGGTCATTACCATGCCGCGAGTACTGTAGTGGCTACAGAACTTGAAATGAAAAACTCTATTATAATGTACTGAAATAACTTTTTAATATACATATTCTGTAGTGATAATCTCGTGTTTTTTAAGTCCTTTCTATCAAGATTTATAATAAGGAATGTTCATTGGCAAAACAAAAAGTGTCCAATTACGCTAAAACAGCGAGGGACTGATGTACGATAATCTTCAAAAGCATAATCAGATTTAGCAGACGATGAATCTCTAGAAATAAAAAGACTATTGTATCCCAAAAGCGACAAACTAAACGCGTGAAGTTCAATATATTCTAAAATACGTGATAGATGAAAACTACATAAAAATTTAAAAAAATACAAAACCTGACTACACCTAAGCACGTGAAATGAAATCCGTTGCTAATAGAAACGACTTGTTCCAATTAGGCAGATTTATGAATATAACCATTTAACGGAAGCAAAAAATGTGCGTTGTGTGTGTGTGTGTATTAACCACGTATGACTGAATTAACCAACGCGACAGTCCAGTAGCACAGATTCAGAATTGCTATTAATATATCTAATTTTAATTTCATGTCCACAACGTTAATTTATTTTTAGTGGATTTTATATCTATCAACGGAAACGTGCCGAAATCCACACCCTTCCCCACCCAAGAATTCTGGTTTTAGCATCGAAAATTCTATCTCAAGGTACAACTCGAAATCCTCCTTTAGCGAGTGCATTCGGTGGAATATGTGACGATGTTTTTTTTTTTTTTTTTTTTTTTTGTTATCTGAAAAGGTTGAAATGAAATATTCCTCTTTTACCAATAGACCGTTAACGGATCGTGGACAGCGGGCGAGCCCAATTCATTTCAAACCCCTAATACAAAGATAAGTTATATACAGAACATATATATTTACTATACATATATCTTATATAGTTCTTGCATAAATCAGGTGTTTTTAGCTCGCTCTCTCTCTCTCTCTCTCCTCTCTCTCTCTCTCTCAAGTAAAAACACACCTCATTTCTTTATTCTTTTCATCATTCTCTCTCTTCTCGTCAGCAGTAACACTACCAGGTCTACAATGAATACAACGACAAGAATAATCCTCTCCCCTTATTTGCTTTCAAATTC
>NC_087204.1:16919908-16940224 GCF_015104395.2 Macrobrachium nipponense | reverse complement strand
ATTTGACAAAAACAGAAAAATGTTCCACGCCGTTCGGCTAAGATTATAGATATCGGCTTCTTCCTCTACTCCCAAAGTAGCTATAAATGATTTCGAATTTTTTCGTACACAAGCACATACACTCACACATTGTACTATAATATATATATATATATATATATATATATATATATATATATATATATATATATATATATTTATATATATATATATATATATCATATATAGTATATATATATATATATATATATATATATATACCCCACAGGCAGTCCCCGGGTTACGACAGTGTCGGCTTACGATGTTCCGAGGTTACGACGCTTGTCAATAGACGTTATTTCCAGGGTTACGACGCATGTTCCAGTGTTACGACGCCTACAACGCTCATCTGGGAGATGAAATATGACACCAAAAATGCAAAATAATCAATATTTGAAGGGTTTTTTTTATGAAAAATGCCATAAGAATGCAGTTTACATAGTTTTCAATGCACCCAAAGCATTAAAAGTAAGGTTTTCTTAGGATTTTTTACGATGTTCCGGCTTACACCGATTTTCGGCTTACGACGCGTCTCAAGAACGGAACCCCCGTCGTAACCCGGGGACCGCCTGTATATAACTATATATATATATATATATACATATATATATATATATATATAATTATATAATAAGGACATATTTACAAGTTGTGCTGAGGGCAAAATTATACACACATTTACACACAAACACACACATATGTATATGAAATTTGATAAAGTTTTACCTTTTGGAACTTTTTATGAATGCTTGTGATAGAGAGTTTAACCCATTAGTAGTAATGATATTGATAACAATAATAATAATAATAATGCATACATTCTTACATACATACGAACTAAAATAAAAAACATCGATAAAAAATTTACCCTGAAGTTAAACCTCTTCTCTCTCTCTCTCTCTCTCTCTCTCTCTCTCTCTCTCTCTCGCCGGTAACTACGTAACCATCTCCAGTTGCACACAGTCCACTAAATAAATAAATAAATAAATAATTAAAAATCAGAACAAGTTTGTCGACAAGACTTAATGGCAACCGTACCCAACTATTTTTTTCACTATTTTGAGTAAATATTAAGTATATCCAGAAAAAATAAGCAAACGTTTGAAAAGTTTCTCTAAATCTTTTTCTGTGAATCACAAAAGAAAAATTACTTTTATGCAATTCAAATTCCATTTCTTCTCTGATGAATATAAAACAGTTATTGTTCTTCCAATTTTTTTGTTTACGTTTCCAGTGTCATACTGGAAAACCATTGGAGTACTGGAAATATGAATAAGGTTTTGCTCGACTCGAAGTCTTAAAGTTTGCTATTTACAAATAAACTTGAATGTAGGCTACGTTATTGATTTAACGTGTACACAGAAGAATCCTTTTTCATTTATGCGAATAAATCATTTTTCTAAACGTATGTTGCTTGTTTAAGCATTGTCACCTATTAAACGGTGTTGTGTCAGATGTATTCATGATGTATTATAATGATTCGTGATGTGTTCATAATGTATTATAATAATGAGATGATTATCATTCCAGGCAAATTAATTGGATGTTAAAACTTTGTATTTAATTGTTATTTGTTAAAATGGTTTGATTTCTCTTACTGTTGCCTCAAGTACATTCCCCAAGTCGAAAAACAGTTACAGTTTCGTGTAGATTATGTCAATATTTGGAATGTGTTACATTTATTCATTTAAAATGGTAAAATGCTGAATTATGCGTCCACTATACATTCTTAAGTACCAATGGTATTATCATGAACTCTATCTATACTCAGTGGTGGATATATCCACGCCCCCCATGGATATGAATAATAGAACATTGTTTTCTTTCGATAAATCATTTTTAGGAGCAAACCTATGCTTACTTAATATTTGGATTCGGTTTTTTGTGTTACCTTGCTCTACCAGATAATGGATACTGACCATACTGATAACGTTTGGATGTGCTTAGCCACTAAAAAAAAAAGTAAAGATCATTGACACAAAAAAGTGCTAAGGAAACTCTCTCTCTCTCTCTCTCTCTCTCTCTCTCTCTCTCTCTCTCTCCTTTTTACAGTAACACACACACCCACACGTATATATATATATATATATATATATATATATATATATATATATATATATATATATATATATATATATATATATATATATATATATATATCTGTGACTATATCGCTTAGAAAATTAATGTAAATTACACATCTTTCTCCTCTGTGTAGGCATCCGTATTAAAGACTCGGAACAAATAATAAAATAATAAATAAATAATTAGATATGATTCTCTCGTCTCTTTGCTAGCACTAGTTATAGTAGATTCACATCAACCGTGAATTTGCTGTCTAGGCCCGTCCCTTAGGACGCTCCTGAGTGGCTGTTGATAAGCCAATCACAGGGCTGGAAACCTCTCCTAAAAGACGTATCCCTCAGGAGTAGTGGAGCATAGATCCTACCCATGTGAGCTCTCTCGAGAGACAGAGTTTCCAGCCCTGTCATTGGCTTATCAACAGCCTATCAGGAGCGTCGTAAGGGAGTGACCTAGACATCAACTGCATGGTTGGTGTGAATCTGCTATAGCTCTCTCTCTAGGCAGGTCACCAGACACAGCAGCTTTCATGTCGAGATTAACATGCTGTGAAATTGACCTTCATTTCCCGGACGTCTGCTGGAAGTTAAAAGAGAGAGAGAGAGAGGAGAGAGAGAGAGAGAGAGAGAGAGAGAGAGAGATTCTTCTTAAAAGACCCTCGTCGACGTAGTTTCCATTTTATTCATTGCTGTCGCGTTTTTTCATTTTTATTTTACGATAGAAATTCACACAAAAAATACCAGAAGAGGCTTCGTTTATTTTTTTTCATTCTGCACTCTCGTTGTATTAAATTTTAAACACGTCATGGACTTTTACAGATGAGATTATTCTTGATGGAATATGCAACAAGAAGCAGAAAATTAAATATGTTTATTTTTTTTATATGTATTTTTTTTTTTTGTAACTTCATAAGCACATATCACATCAAGAACCCACCAACAAAAACTTAACAGAGCTGAAATCACGTTTAAGAGCGCCATGAATTTCCGTATATTGAATGGAATAATTCAATCCAGTGGAATACATAAATATGCTTTGGACTACCTATTGCTAAATTTTCTTCATGCTTTGATGTATACTGTTTTATTTAAATGAATATAAATTACGCGATGCGTGGACGAATCGGAATTATTTATTAAAAAAAAAAAGGCCACGATTCTTTGCTGTTTACATCTACTTATGAGCTAAACAGTAAGATATATAAGATGCGCCGTAAGACATTATGTCTTTGTTAATAATTTTAGTTGAAATGTGCAATAAAATCAGCCCCTCTGGCGCGAAAATAAAGACCTTGGAAACAAGATCATCACCTAAAGAAGCAAGTGAAAAATACGCCGGAGAAAGGTTCTGTGCAACGTATAATGCCGTATAAAATCATCAGCTATGACCGGCAGCGTTTCAGTTGCTCACCGATGCGGTAAAGTGAGGGTGCGTCCCACGCCTCCGGAAAGTGCTGCCAGATGCACGATCCATGGCTAACTTTAACCTTGAATAAAATGAAAACTACAGATGCCAGAGGGTTGCAATTTGATATGTTTGATGGTAGGAGGGCGAATGATTAAAATACAAATTTGCAGCTCTTTAACCTCAGTAGTTTTCTACATCTGAGGGTGGACAGTAGAATATGCGGACGGACGGACAGACAAATCGGGACAATATTTCACAGAAAACTAAAATAAAAAAAAATAAAAAAACATTTTCACGCAGCGTTCCGTAAGGCCCACTCGTTCTGAAAACTTTATTTACCCAACACCAGGCGCTGGTCTCACAATTTAATCACAAATTCATATATTCATAACCGGCGCTACAAGGACAGAGAATGGCGTGTTTATATTCTCGCTCTCTCTCTCTCTCTCTCTCTCTCTCTCTCTCTCTCATAACAACAGGCTGTTGATGAAAATGAATGAGATTCCATGGTTTACGGATGGCTCATTCAATATCTCTGTTAATGTTGCAGTGAAAGTAAAACCGAGATGGGGAATAACATAATTTATTTCAATTTAGGTAATCTTCTTTTATTAGTATAGCAAACAGAGGAAGGCGTAAACAACTCATTAAAACTACTATTTCAACAAGAGAACGAAACCTTTCCGCAATTTCTATTTCTTTATATAGGATTCGGTAAAGGTTTTTGTGGTAAATAATATTTTTTACCAATTTATTTTATTCGTGGTACATTTTCCTTATCCTTCCTAAAGAATGACAATCCAGATTTATTTTTTAGAATAAATTCCTTCTTAAAGAATGCCAATCCAGATTTTTTTAAAGGAATTCCTTCCCAGAGAATGGCAAGCCAGATTTTTTTTCCTTTTAAAAATAGATTCCTTCCTAAAGAATGACATTCCAGATTTTTTCACTTTTGAAAATAAATTCCTTCCAAGAGAATGGCAATCCAGAGTTTTTCCTGTTGAAAATAGCTTCCTTCCTAAAGAATGGAAATTCAGATGTGTTTTCCTTTAAAAATAAATTCCTTCCTAAAGAATGGCAATCCAGATTTATTTTAAAAATAAATTCTTTCCTAAAGAATGAAATCCAGATTTATTTTAAAAAATAAATCCCTTCCTAAAAAATGGAAATCAATCTAGATTTTTTTCCTTTTAAAAATAAATTCCTTCCTAGACAATGACAATCAATCCAGATTGTTTCTTATAAAAATAAATTCCTTCCTAAAGAATTGCAATCAAGATGTTTTTTCCATTTAAAAAATAAACACTCTCTTCACTTTAATGAAGGCAGCATCAGGCATTGCCATTTAATTTTTTAAAACTTCCCTTGTTTTCTGTATCAGTTGCGACTGCCTTTTCCAACCAGCCTATTGCTCAACCAATTAACTCATTGCAATGCAGTGGCTCTTTTGACTGTTATTTACAGTTCGTGCATTCCAAATCAGCGATAGATTTGACCTTCCAGTGAAATGGGTCACATCCTGTGTGACTGGAAATGACTGTAAATCATCAAAATTTCCGAAAAAGATAATTTTTGCATATTCATTGTTTGTTACTCGCATTATGTTTCTAGGGCAAAAGGCGTATTTTGACATTTCAATAGTTTATGCCTATAATACATGTGACGTTAGCTTGGATGAATGATGTATGATGATGAATTAACTTGCATCATTTACGTCAAAAAGGTGGTAATGTGGCTTCAGTTTCTCTTACGAGTTTCAGTTGGATATTTTTCCCTAACGCAGATTTCCTAATGTTTTTACCAGGTAGTTGCTTTTGTCATAAGACCAGTCGATCGTGATAGTACTGGCTATATCTTTTTAGTATTTTTCTTAACAACTTGGGGACGTATTAGGGTATATACAAAACGAAATGTTTAATCATTTATTTTCACTATATAAATCAAGCTTAGAATTATGACGCTCGGCTGAAATTAGTCATTAATAAAGCGCTGAAACGTGGAATAGACAGATATAGCCTCTAATCCTTTAGAAATCGAAGTACTTATGCATCTCTCATAATCCTTCGGAGATTTTAGATTTTTAACGCACGCAACCGCGCTCCCTAATTGGGAAGGAATCATAGATCCCTGTGTTGTTAGAAGTTAGCTCACATCAAAGAGGTATTTTTGTTACTGGAAGGGAATATTGAGTTAAAGCCACGTGAAAGAAGAGATCAAGATCAACTTATTTCATATTCCTTTTTCATGCCGTTGTTGTAATGCCAACATAATCATTTAATAAGAACAAGGCGTAATCCGACTTCCAGCTTATTCGAGACGCCTGCTAAAATCTATGGGCAAATAGAATGTTGTTTCACGAACGGAAATTAAAATAAATACGCTATATGTTATCAGAAATATTTTTTCTGTACTGCTTAATATGCACGTTTTTTACATTTTCATTCTAATAAATAAATCATAGATATCCTACCCTAAAATTCCTGCATCTTTAACTCAAGTCAAACACCTTTTTCAGACCTATTTAGGCTTTTCGTAGGGCTTTCCTACCCCCCAACTAGAACAACAACAACAACAACAACAACGTAGTTTGTAGGCTTACCCCCGAGTAAGCAAGAAATGATAAGAAATCAATATAAAGTCTCTTCATTATGTCATTTTGTGTACTTTCATGTATTTTTTTTTTACTGTAAAGGGGCCACTGCTTTGCAATATTCATCATCAAATGAATGTAGCTTTGCCCTGATTAAACGTAAAGCAACGCCTTCTTCCTGGATTGCCTCAAAGAATCGATTGCATGAAGAATTATCAAGGTCAGGGCTCAAACGCACCACTCAAGCATAGACAAAGTAAACAAATCTGCGTAAACAAGCATTAGCGTTTACTTAATTAACGCTGGATAAACGCCTTTAAAAAAAATAAAAAAAAAATAAAACTTCTCACTAAAGTGGGAACAGTCCTATAAAGCAAAGATTCTTTATCTCTTGTCACTTTCTTAAAATGCCGACGTATATAAATTCCTGATTGCAATCCATATGCAATGATTTTACTTTTTTTAGTTTTCTGTAAAATAAAGCTATTGGCTTGGCTATTTGTCTGTCCGTCCGCCCTCAGATCTTATAAACTACTGTTGATCATCCACTCTCCAATCATTGAATTTTATTCAAGATTAAATTTATCCATGATCATGCGTACAACACAGTCCACCATCGGGTAGTGGTTGAAAGTTCCATGGACTGCTGCTGAGAGTTTATCACATCATTTATACGCATTACAGAAAACTCGATTTTTCACTTATTGAATCATGATATCGGCTTCATTATTCATTTGTTTTACATTAGTTGATGAGATATGTTACGCCGCGTCTGCTTTTTATACAATGACCTGTAAATAATGAATTCCAGCCTTTTCAATTTTGCGTAGCAATCATGTGCACAAATTCAATTGACTATAGGGGTATTTGTAATAAAATGTTTCTCTCTCATTATTCATATGAATATTTAATCCTGCCACCAGTAAGTGTACAGTACACACACCTCATGTTACGAAATATTGATTACTATGGTAGATACATATCAACCGTGGTTTTGATGTCTAGGCCAGTCCATTACGACTCTCCTGATTGGCTGTTGATAAGCCAATTACAGGGCTGGAAACTCTCAGTCTCTCAAGAGAGTTCACATAGGCAGGATCTATGTTCCACATCTCCTGAGGGATACGTCTTTCAAAAGTATCCCTCAGAAGATGTGGAACATACACTGCCTATGTGAACGCTCGAGAGAGACTGAGTTCCAGCCCTGTGATTGACTTACCAACAGCGAATCAGGAGCGTCGTAAGGGACTGGCCTAGACATCAAATGCACGGTTGATGTGAATCTACTATAGTAGGTTTTTAAAATAGCATTAGTGAAGAAAGGTCAAAATTGTTATCAATAAAACAGAATGACTACCCTTCTAGTAAAAGAAATGTAATATCCCCTTCACTTCTTATAAATTTGAGACATTATCTTAAAGGATTCGTCTCTTCATACAACAATGCGTGATCCAACCTCCAGCTTACTGGGGACGCATGCTAAAATCTGCGGTCAAATTGCGCGTTGTTTCACCAACGAAAATCAAAATAAATACGATAGATTTTGTCAGAAATAATTGTTCCGAGGTGTTTAACATTCACATTATTTATTTTTTACATTTTCATTCTAATAAATAAAACATGAACATCCTATCCTAAAATTTCTTTATCTTTAACTCAACACGAAACAACATTTTCAGATCTTTTATTAGGCCTTACTACCCCCACGACAAGAACAACAACAAAAACAAAGTAGTTGTAGGCTTACTCCCCGAGTAAGCCTAAATGTGATTCATTTCATAGACTGGCTTACCTTAATACATTATTTTCGTTTATATTACTCTTAAAATGAAGTGAAATGCTTCGTTTTATTATTTCCTGTCGTGAAAGTAATGATGATTCAGCCTACACTGAAAACATCGCACGCTTAGAAAATATTGTAATTTCTGTGCTGGCTATTTCCGTTGGGAATGCTGTGGCCTCACCGCTGCCAGTGGCTGCAATTCAGTCGCATTGATCAATTCATCCCTCATGATCGGATTATGTCGCGCTGCTCGACTGGGATCGTTTGTTGTTTAACTCCTACAAAACGAATGAAAACAGTCTGTTATAATATGTGCTGTTTATTCCCTGCTTTTTTCCATCTGCTTGCTTGCAGTATTGCCTCTTGACATTTATGCTCGCGTGTACAGATGGGCGGGTTCTCATGTAGGAGAATATGAGACTTGCTATGCATCATCTATTTGATAAACAGAATTAGCTCATTTTACAATAAAGGCGCACTAGGCACTTGGCAGAGTGATGCTTTGCATACTGACCTGTCAGTGTTCCTGAAAATTCCAAGGAATGGAACTGACGATTCCATGGGACTTGGTAGAGTAATGCTTTGCATACTGACGTATGACTGTTCCTGAAAATTCCCAGGATGGAACTGACGATTCCATGGCAATTGGCAGAGCAGCGTTTTAAATTTTGCATACTGACCTGCGAATGCTCCTGAAAATTCCAAGGAAATGTGGAATCAGTGAACATGGAATTAGGTCTGTGGGCATTTATGACTGCGTGGGTATGTATGAGTCTGTACCGTTATCAGGCTTACTTCAGTTTCACCAGGTACCTCCGTTCATTCCGTATTTTTTTTTTTCAAACACTTCGATAAAATCGTAAGGTATAAGCAGACACCATCGTTAATTACGTGAATATATTGTGAGGCGAGGTACGTATAAGATTCGGATTCAGCAGCTTACTAATTCATTTACCATTCACACAGGTCAAGGGCTAGTGCGAGCTGCATTGTAGCTTCTGACCTCTGACAGGTCGAAACAGGGGGATTAAGTAGAAGTATTCGTTTGGTCACACAGACAAATATGCATGTGAAATGTTATGGGAAATATATATAATATATATATATATATATATATATATATATATATATATATATATATATATATATATATACATTTTAAGCCACTGATAATAATAGAAACAGTTCTTTGACGCAGAAGTATTGTGTTAGTATATATATATATATATATATATATAATATATAATATATATATATATATATAGATTTATAAATATTATATATATATAATATATATATGTATTATATATATATATATATATATATACTATATATATATATATATATAACACTACTTTCGCGTCAAAGAACTGTTTCTATTATTATATATATATATATATATATATATATATATATATATATATATATATATATATATATAGAAAAAATAAAGAGAGAGAGAGAGAGAGAGAGAGAGAGAGAGAGAGAGAGAGAGAGAGAGAGTTACACCGCTAATAATGAGAGAAACAGTTATTTGACGCTGAAATACAGTGTTAGCATAACATCAGTGCTCAAAAATAGTGGTACCAAATGTCCACCTCATGGGCGAACGAAATTTTGACACGGTTTACAGATTCTAATCGGTTTAGCCAAAAATCCGTCAATATAAGTAATAATCGTTGATTTTTTTCACTCAATTGCTTTGGACTCTGGAATACGGAAAGTAATTAAAAAAGCTGTTGATCAAAATGAAAATTTTAATTGATTTTCAGGAAAGCCCTGAGTCATTGAGGGCCACCGGGTTTTGGTTATTCATTAAATGTTCATGGTTTTATTTTTATTTCGCGTTTCTATAGAATAATTTTGCAAGAATCTTAAATTTTTTGTATTGCTGCTTCATTCGATTTACTTGTGGATGCAAGAAATAAATTATATGGCTTTAGTAAGATATATATATATATATATATATATATATTATAAATAAGTCATATCACATTTCCGTGATTCATATACATACATCGAGCTACAATGTCCTTTAATATCTAATTCGCTCTACCTCGGAATTAATATATTTTCATATATGCATAACCGAAGGCGAATTTTTTCTCGATAATAGACTTGCCTGGACCGGGGCGCGAACCCACGGAGCCTTTCAAATCCAGGAACATCAGTGAAGCTTTTACCTAGTAGGTAAAAGCTTCACCGACGTTCCTGGATTTGAAAGGCTCCGTGGGTTCGCGCCCCGGTCCAGGCAAGTCTATTATCGAGAAAAAATTCCCCTTCGGTTAAGCATATATGAAAATATATAATTCCGAGGTAGAGCGAATTAGATATAAAAGGACATTGTAGCTCGATATTATATATATATATATATATATATATATATATATATATATATATATATATATATATATATATATATATATATATATATATATAGGGTAGAGTGGGGTAAAAGGCCTCCCCCTATGTTCTTGCTTATTACATATCATAGCAACTTAGTCAGCTGATCAGTGCAGCAACACCTTCTGCCTGAAGCTTTCTATACCAAACTTTTCTTCTTTGGACACATTTCATATAAGTAGGCGGCTATATCAGGGATATCCTGTGCGGACATCTTGTCAGTAAAGTCAGTACTTTAACTACAGTTACTTTAGATGAGAGCTAAGAAATATCTTGCAATGCAATCCAGACTTGAAAACTCAATTCAGGTACAGGTGGATTTAGTTTTCTTTAAAAATGGCATGTGGGGTAAAAGGCTCACCACGCTTTGGGGCAAGAAGCCCAGGGGGCTTTTTACCCCATCTGATCAGTGGTGAAAGAGGACAGACTACATCTTATTTGTGCAATGAAGGCAGCACTAGTTTGTCTTCCTCTTATGTTTATATTTGCCCGTAAAATGATGACTTCACTACTTATGATCGGCAGTTCACCTGGATCAATTGCTAGATGCACAGCAAATGGATGGTCTAATGCTGGTTGTTTCGTAGACTGGCTACATCACTTTGTTAAAATTGTTTAGCCAATTCGAGCAGAAAAGCACATTACAATTCCAGATGGCCACCAGAGTCACAAGACTTTAGCCAGAGAGAATGGAGTAATGTAAAGAAAATTAGTCTACCTTTTTGACTTATGTCATTTTTGTTCTGATGTAAAACTTATCCATTATTTCTTTTATTTGTGTTATATTTGATGCTATATAAAAGTGAATTTATTTCTAATTGTGCTGCTACAGCTGTCATGTAGAGGAAGTGCCAATTTATTTTACAATTTTGCTAATATCAGTTCCTATGAATACCAAAAAGTTCCTAGGTTTTACAAGAAACTAAGAACTTTAAAGATTAATTTTTGTATATTTTCCAACATTATTCTTGAATATTTTTGTGTGGAAGGTTGAATTTTTTATATTTAGCAAAAGTAGGCGTCTACTTTTCAATATAAATGGTACTTTTCATAAAGTACCACAATATCATAGGTATGGGGCAAGAAGCCCCCACCGTGGGCTTCTTACCCCACCCATGGGGTAAAAGGCCCCCTTTGTTCTTTTTTTTCAGGTCATGGTTTTACTATTTTAAATTGCTAACAGCTTCTCGTGATTATGATCGTTGATACTCCAATAACAAAGCTTTCGAGAAATATCTCTGTTAGGTCAATATCTGAAATACTGTACACTATATAAGCATTTCTCTTTAAGGGGGGCTTCTTACCCCACTCTCCCCTATATATATATATATATAGTTATATATATATATATATATATTATATATATATATATATATATATATATGTATATATATATATATATATATATATATATATATATATATATATATATATATATATATATATATTGTTTTTGTGCATAATGGAAGCGAAATTGTATATTTTCATTAGGTTAGTCTTTCCATCCACTGATCTTACACAGAATGACCAGAACCATCTTTATTATTATAAAACCAAAACGTATCATATCTTTTTGTAGTCATTCAGCCAATGTATTGTTCAGAAAGGCTGGCGATATCTCTTCACTAAAATCACAGAATACTGCAGACTTTGTTTGTAGTGATTTCTTAGTATTGCTGATCGTACCCTATCGTTACTTGATTTGATCTTCTAGGTTCACGGAATTTTCAAAGCTCAATAATTGATCTTAATATACTGAGTTAGTCCGCTTTTGTTTCATTACCTCCATAATGAATTGGATAGAGAAAATTAGGTGGGAGAGAATAACACTGGTTAAATATTTTTTGATAAAACTTTTTGCCATCACTTAAGACAATAAAGTTGCTGATGCACTCATGTGTTACGGCTGGGGTTCTTAAGAAGGGGGTATTCATACCCCTTGGGGGTATAAGAACCACATGCTGGGGGTTATGGGATTTGATCTCTGGATATCTGTATATATTTGATTTTAATGTGTCTGAATATACTACATGGGTACAGTTTGTAGATAAATAACTATATAAAACATATTTAGTTTATTTATATATAATATATAATATATAGAATATATATATATGTATATATATATATATATATAGATATATATATATAGATATATATATATATATATATATATATATGTGTGTGTGTGTGTGTGTGTGTGTGTGTGTGTGTGTGTGTGTGTATTAAACTAAGTATATTAAGTTATATTGTCAACAAACAGGTCTTAAGTGGACATAAGCAAAGGGGGTATGGATCCATATTGCCCAATCCAAGGTCTTATTAACAGATAAAAAGAGGGGGGGACCTTTCCTTAAATAGACAAGTGTCGCAGACAATAACAGTAAATCCCAGGCTTATGAAGAGACACGAAGCCCAACACCCACTCCTGGTCTTCCCTCAGGAGAGCTGGAACATACATCCTGCCAATGTGAACTCTCTCGAGAGAGACTGGAAACAGGAGAGCTGGAACATACATCCCACCTATGTGAACTCTCTCGAGAGAGGCTGAGAGTTTTCAGCCCTGTGACTTGTCTTATCAACAGCCAATCAGGAGTGTCGTAAGGGACTGGCCTAGACTTCAGATGCACAGTTGATGTGAATCTACTATAGGTAGACTGAGAGAGGATAGAAAGAAAATGCCTCGAGGAGATCTGGGTGGTGGAGAGAAACAGTTGCATCGTGGGGTAGAGAGAACAAAGCGCGATCCGACCTCCAGCTAACTTGGGGCACGTGCAGATATCTATGGTTAAATAAAACTTTGTTTTAACAGTGTGGTCCAACCCCCAGCTTACTGGGCGCGCGTGCTAAAATCTACGGTTAAATAGAGAGTTGTTTCACCAACGAAAATGAAAATAAACAGGCTTTATTATATTAGATATAATTGTTCTATACTGTTTAAGATGCACATTATTTAACTATTACATTTTCTGATAAATAAATCATAAATAACCTATCCTAACTCGACGCGGAACACCTTTTTCAGACCTTTTTAGGCATTTCCATAGACCTTTCCTACCTCCCAACAAGAACAAGAACAAAAACAACAACAAAGTAGTTTGTAGGCGTACTCCCCGAGTAGCGAAATATAATGTGGCTAAAATGTTGCAAAAAGAGAGATAAGGGAAGGAAAGTGGAACACAGGAAAGTAAAGAGAGAACATTCGGACCAATTTTTGAAACGTGGAAATTGCAGGTTAAATTGGTTACTAAAATTGCTGCCTAATATATTAGCGACAAGAAAATTCTTAGAACTCGAAGGCAATTATCACCCTTAAAACCCCTCGTTGCCGAGCAATAAAGTTTTAACGAAGGCCTTAGTTCTTGATTACTCTCTCTCTCTCTCTCTCTCTCTCTCTCTCTCTCTCTCTCTCTCTCTCTCTCTCTCTCTCTCTCTCTACTGCATCGGTTCCATTCTGTATTTTTATCTACGTTAAGGTCATAGGTGGACTAGAAGGAGTACAAGCAAGAGTCACAAAGTTAATTCCATCCATCAGGCAAATATAGGTTACCGATGACGACTACAGAGCCTGAACATGTATGGCTTAGAAACACGACGATTGCGAGGACAACTAATAGAAACATTCAAAATACTAAAAGGCAAAACAAAAGTAGATAGTAATCTATTTACGGTTAACGTAAACCAGATAAGAAATAACGGATGGAAAATAGAACTGAAGATATACAACACATCTCATTGTTTTCCTTGACAAAAAACAAAAAATTGCAACTGACGTTCTCCAATAATTGGTGACGGTGTGTGGGGGCGGGGTTGGGTTGGGGGGAGATTCAGGGTCCTGGGTAGGCCTAACCCTATTCTCCTTATATTATATGTATATTCAAATCCCCGAAGGAGACAGAGCTCGATAATGCTCGATCCTCCTCGTCAGCGTCTCCCACAGGCCTTCATTTAATCACATTCCCTTATCGCCGGAAGATCTCCCACACAACAAGTCAATTATTGAACCTAAACCTCAATACCTGCGAGGGATGTGTCTCTCAGCATACATATATTTGTCTTCTCTCTCTCTCTCTCTCTCTCTCTCTCTATATATATATATATATATATATATATATATATATATATATATATATATATATATATATATATATATATATATATATATATATATATTTATTGTATGCTTGTCGGTGCACCTATGATTAACTGGACGTATATTCATTTTTGCATTTATGTGTACATGTATACAAACATTTCCCACACAGTGAATCATGAATGCTACCATTTCATTAAAGTCAGGATGTGAGGAAGCCTCACACTTGTCATTAGCGAAATCATATACATCATTCAGGAGTTTGAGAGAGGGAGAGAGAGAGAGAGAGAGAGAGAGACGAAAAGAAGTCCCCTGCTTTAGACGGCTCCTGTGTCAACAAGCTGTGTACCTTGGGGTCAGGCTGCCTCCATTCTCGCTCGGAATAAAACGAGGAATTCCGTTATATGTCGTAAGTAAACTTGTTTCATACTGAGGCTTATTTTTAAAGAGGCGAACTTAAGTCGTATTATCTAAGTTTCTCGTTGCGTTTTCAACATTATATAAAATTAAAATGTAAAATTGCAGCCTGTAAATTTCACACGTGGTCTACTTGCTAAAGGGACGCTCACAAAAAATAAATAGAAATAAATAAATAAATAAATGACTATAAGCTTCCTACTCAATCTCATATAATTCACCAGCAACACATCGACTCCCATCATACACTGCGCCACTCACCTCCACATTACTGGTAAAAAACAGAAAGAAACATTTTTGTCTAACGAACTGGGATTGGTAGATGGGGCTGTAAAAAACGGGAAAAGTTGGTATAGAGTTTATATATGTATGTGCGAGTGTACGTATGTGTGTGTGCGTATTGGACCGGCGGACCAGCAAATCCTTTTCTAGGTCTCTGGAATTTCCAGTTTTACTCCTCTTTCAGTGGCAGTATTTTCAACCTCCCAACTTTCCTAATATATTCACCTAGTTAATCTCTTAAACGTTTGTTATTGGCAAAGTCTTCGAAAGTATTTCCTCTGGTTTCATATTTGTGTATCATTTGAACTTTACAAAGATATTCCGCATAGCATATTTCCTTGTACACACGCATATGTTTTTTGTATTGTTAGTGTCTCTTCTGGTTTCATGTTTGTGTATCTTCTCGGGCATTCCATTGAGGAGTGAGAGATGTGTAGTATTTCTGGTGATAGACTTTCACCCTCGACGTGGTTCGGAAGTCACGTAAAGCCGTTGGTCCCGTTGCTGAATAACCACTAGTTCCATGCAACGTAAAAACACCATACAAACAAACTTAACCATATCCCAAAATATGAGTCTACCATGTCATTCCCTCTGCCGGGCCCTTTTCTCTCCCTAAAAAAATTTAATAAAATTCAATTTGTTTCTAATGATTCCTAGTTACGATTTTATCTAACAGATTCCATAACTCAAGAATAGATGGCAACTAATTCCTAAAAATATATCTATACTGGCGGGGGTGCCATTTTTTCAAAGACACTGGCATAAAATAGCAATTCATATCTACAGTATAACAGAATCTATCTATGTCTAGTTACCAATATGCAACAAACTTGGTTATTCTTTATGTTCATCAAGAGAGTACTAAAGGAAATTATCATTTTCTGAAGCCCATTCCGCATACAGTAACAATAATCTCGCATGGAACAATTATCAAAAGGCTCTAACAAGCGTTGTAGTAAATACAATGGACGAGCACTTTCCCGAAAACATGAACGGGACGATAGCACCCTGATGCAGAGGAGGGAAGGCCCACTGTATTAGCGAAAATAAAGGTATGGAGAAATATATAGTGAGGCGGATGAAATGGTAGAATCTCGCAGCTTTGTTGACGAAGGTGATAATATTTGCCTTAGAGAGACTGAATTTAACCTTATCTACCGGGAGATGACGAAACAAAACTACAAATATAACATTTTCGTACAGAATACCAGTAGCGCAAGTACAGTCACTCATATGAGTTCATGCATGTCTCCAGGCATAGAGCTGAATTCCATCCAACCCCTTCCTGGACGACGGGTCTGTATAGTGACGTAAGACGGTTACACCGAAGCTTTCTACAGCAGAGTTACTATGAGATTCAGGGCCTTTGTAACATGGTTTTTTCGCAATAACTTTTTAGCTATGCATTTCATAAATATAACGCTTATTCAGAATACACATTATATCTACACATAAATCTTGACTGTATTCTGCATTACGTAGGTTGAATAAATTTGGTACTTATAATGTAAAAGTGACTTTTTTTGAAGACAGGCCAACTTACTCAGAGAAAAGGTTTCGAACGCACTCGTTACGTAACTTATGACAGCATTTCTTCCCTCTTTCTCGATGGATGATTGGCTATACGTAACGAAGGCTAGACCTCTGGCAACAATGATATAAAAATGTAAATACAAGCAAAGCAGTACACCTTTATGAACTCTGAAACCTCTCCACTGAAAACTGTCATAATGAACAAACCAACAAAATATGTTAATAAATACAAAAACACTTCGATTATTAGTCTAACTCCAAAATAAGGTTCCTAAGAAATTACAGTCTACTTTATAGGTCACAATCAGATTGACAAGATGTAGGAAATAGTTGGTAATTTTCAAAAACATAGTAGACAAGCTTGATTTGATAACTGCTATATCCAATGTCAAGCAATTTTTATTTATTGGCTATCTACCTATTTACTAAAAAAAAAAAAAAATAGCCGTTACCGCATTTTGGCTTTGAGCCTTCACCAATAATTATCGTCAGAATGATGACTTCATGAGGCTCCACCCACTTTGGCCTCGTTATAATTTAGGATAACACTGAAGGCTATCATGGGCATGTTTGGATTTATAAAATTTAACTTCTGGCTATAAAAACTCATTTCTCGAGTAGTTGCAAGAAGTGCTAAATGATCCTCAAGGATCCCAGCAGTTGGCGTAAACGTTTAATTCATGCATATTACTGCTATTACTACAGTAGTATTACTATGGTAGCACAGATACCCCGCCCACATTTATGTATCGTTCCGCCATTCATGAAGTCTTTGTCATAAGACAAATTCAGTTTTGCAACCACGAGGAAAATTCCAAATCCTGTTAGCTATTATTGACTGCTATGGGTTTCAGAGCCGATGGAATAAGGTGATTGAGTTTCTGTCTGGTGGATGGGCAGGGGCTTCGTCAAATGTTGTTTACCTTGCTTACGTAATGAACGTTTTTCAACTCTTGGCTCGTAATCACTGGCCATGGCATCGGCTGGATAATTTTTACTCTATAAAAATTAAAACTATCAGGTTTAGGCCATTGATAATGCTGCCAAAATTTGTGTGGTTGTAAAATATACATATGTCAACTTTCAGCTACATCTGATGCTTTGATAAGTAGCAAAGTCCAAAAAACCTTGTTACAGAGGCCCTGAATCTCATAGTAGGTAGTAGAACATTTGGCCAGTTTCGCACTCGCAGGCACCTGTCTTTCAGAAAGGGGTGACATGGAAATCTCTCTCCCTCTCTCAAACACCCGGTCATCGTGTACTTATATGAGTGACTGTATACCACCGATGTCAAGAGGGTATCCTAATCGTCAAAAAATGAGCTCGCTCCAAACGGCTCCCGCGGAGCGATGTAGTTTCTAGATGCCAAGGAGGTAGTTTAGTTAATGAGCTCCCAGAAGGAATTTGTGTCTTCTAATGTCACTTTTTTTTCTGTGACGAGCTTGATGAAATGGCCTCTCCTTAGGACGAGGGTAATGAGTGTGAAAATTAACTCACGGAAATGAACATGTTGACATTCGTGTCAAAATTACCTTGTGATGGGAGTTATGTATCTCGGGTAACCTTCCGTGAAATGAGAGAGAGAGAGAGAGAGAGAGAGAGAGGAGAGAGACGAGAGAGAGAGATGGATAGCAGTCTTCATTCATTACAGGGAAGAGTGCTCACCGAAGATATCAAAATATTTTGAAGTGAATATATATATTTATCAATAAAAAGAAACAGTTCTTTCAAATAACTGTTTTTTCTTTTACTCTGAGTGGGGCTGATCCCTGAGGGTATTAACATCCGGTTCCCTGTAAATCTTGTTATAATGAGGTGGTTTTATCATATCCTAACATTCCTGTATCTTTAACTCAACGCGAAACACGTTTTTCAGAACTTTTTAGGTTGTTCCATAGGGCTTTCCTATCCCATAAAAAGAACAACAGCAACAACAACAACAACAACAACAAACAACAACAAAGTAGTTTGTAGGCTTACTCCCACAGTAAGCAAAAATTAACTATATTAACTACTACAAAAACAGCAAAACGCGAAACATTTCCTAAAATTTCCATTTCACAGAAAACCACCAAAAATAATGGAATAATGATTTTTTTTCAAAACATCCCATGCGCACGAATACTAAATGCCAGGGATGTAAAAGCAAGTAAAAATAAAAATAAAAAATGTAAATATAAAAAAACACAGGCCCGTACATGACAGTGAGCATCATGTCCCAGTGAAATGTTTTTCTCCAATTAACCGAGCCGTTGGCAAGCAAGAAACCGAGGGTTTTTGGGGTCACCCCCCAAAAAAAAAAAAAAAAAAAAAAAATTACAATATTTTTCCACCACCTCTCTCCTTTTCCGTTTCAGTTTCTTTTTTGCTCCTTCCTTCCCTTTCTTTTCTTGTACTTGTTTCTCCTACCGTTATTATTTATTATGAATTACAGGTTTTAACTGTCTTAATGAAAACAAGTCGACAGTAAGATCTAGATGTCTCTTAATACGAAAAATGTCTGTTATATCATCATTATCGTCATTATCGTTTCCTTTTCAAATACTTGCTCGTATCCACAGTCATTATTCTAGAGAGAGAGAGAGAGAGAGAGAGAGAGAGAGAGAGAGAAAATCCGCATTTAAAAGAATCTTGAAATCATATTCATTCTTGATCTAAAACTGCATTTATTATTCTAGAGAGAGAGAGAGAGAGTACTCTTAGATTTCAAAGAACGTTGAAACTATATTTGATATTAAATAAACAGCGAAAATAAAGAACCTACGTTTATCCACCCCCCTGATAAATACCGCATATTTCCTGAATAATTCAGCGAAAAATGTATAGTACTAAAATTTCCCTTACATTTAAGTTCTATTCATTTTTATGTATTTTGTTATGAACGCAACAGAGATCTGAAGCAACAATAAAAAAATTAAAAAAAACTTTTCACGCCAGTCACTCAAATGGCGTGCTGCCATTTCAAATATTTCCCCCGTTTGAAATTCGTGACTCCGTAAAAAAAAGTCTTTTTCTGCATTGTTTTATTTATAGTATTTTTCGCTTACTCGGGGAGTAAGCCTGCAAACTACTTTATTGCTGTTGTTGTTCTTGTTGGTGGGGTAGGAAAGGTCTATGGAGTCTAAAAAGCTCTGAAAATGGTGTTTCGAGTTGACTTAAAGATAAAGGAATTTTAGGATAGGATATTTATGATTTATCTATCACAATGAAAATGTAAAAAAAAATAAATAATGCGCATGTTAAACAGTACAGAACAATTATTTCTAATAATATATAACGTATTATTTTAATTTTCGCTGGTGAAACAATGCTGTATTGACCTTAGATTTTAGCATGTGCCCGAGTAAGCTGGAGGTCGGATGACACCTTGTTTATAAAGTTTGCATCCCGAACTAACTTCTTATAGTAATAATAGAACATAAGAGTTATTCAAATAAAATTTATCGCTTATTGCCTCACCTCTTTTTCTGTTAATCTGATGCATTTTATACAATATGGAAACGAAGGTCATTTGAGTTAGTCACAAAATTACATTATACTTTAAAAAAAACTGTTTATTATAGATATCCTCTGTGAATCTGTCTGTACCAAACTATTTGTAGACTGAGCAGGCCAGCCGCCTTACTGAAATATATTTCAATTTATTCCGTGAATGCGTTTGTGAATCAGCAACATAATATATTC
>NC_087204.1:16864908-16914908 GCF_015104395.2 Macrobrachium nipponense | reverse complement strand
CTCTCACTACAACAGGTACTTATGTAACTTATGTATATAAGTAAGTAACTGTCCCACCCCATAGTGATAATTCAACGCGTAATCGAACAGGTAATTTGAAGTCGTTCCATAACACCTGCCTGGGCCGTCTGTTGCCTAATTAGACTCGTATCAGCAAGTGGTAATCTGCCTGAAGGAATTAAAACCTAATCATGTCAGCATTAACGAACAAAGACGTCAGGAAACGCGTTCTCCTGAACACTGCTTATTAGGGAATACTAAGCCTTAGGTAAACGCCTCTCTATTCAAGGCGACAGTTACTTGGGATCACTGTTGATCTATAAGCCAGTTAGAAACTATTGGAGCTCGATGCCGTTACAACTGTTTGATTTGGTTTATATAAATTTTTATTAATTTTGGCAGTATGCCAAGCACTGGGGCAACTAAGGCCATTCAGCGCTGAAACGGAAATTGTCAGTAAGAAGGTTTGAAAGGTGTAACAGGAGGAAAACCTCGAAGCAATTGCACTATGGAGTAATTGTATGAGAGATTTTGGTAGCAATTACCTGCGAAAATTAAATATTTCGAAAAAAAAATTTCGAAAGAATCATATGCAATAATATAATAGGGTCTACTGTTTCTTTCATTTAAAGTCGTATGAATATTGAAAGCATTCATGCCGTGTCAAAACGTCTTTAACTTTTTAATTGCCAAAAGAATCCTTTATTAAGCATATAGCCTTTCCTTTCCATTTTATCTGTTTCTGACTGAATGTAGTAATGTGTGTGTATATCCTATACTATCCAATCTTACTTCGGTTAGCATTTTGTTTTCCCTAAATGTTTATTTTTTTTATTTTTTTGTCTAATGTTACTCATTTTCTCTTTTACTCTCTGGAAATTAAATTCAAGATCCCAGACACCCACCTGAAGGCTACCGAGTTCTTGCCTTCTTCCCATCTTGAGATGCTGGTGGACGATTTCTTCTTCTTCTCCCGAAATTAAGCGGCATTTAAACCCTTTGTGCTTTTCCTTCAGGAAGTGCTTTCTCTAATGGACGGCAAAAAGGCCCCTGGGAAGGTGTTGGGACGGGGGTTTGGTGGGGGGGAGCGTATATAAGAACTCTGACCTTGAAAGGGACCAAGGCAGCACTTTCAAAAATGCTATTTATCCCCAGTCTGTGTGTGCGTGTAAGAGAGAGAGAGAGATTCCCTGTCAGTAAACTTTGACCCCTTTCCATTTATTTCCATTTCCTCTTAATAATAATAAATAATAATAACTAATAATAATAAATAATAATAATAATAATAATAATAATAATAATAATAATAATAATAATAATAATTCACGATCCTGTATGACAACTAACGTAATAATTGTATGATTAGGTGAATATGCTCGGTTTCTTACAGGTATTATTGCCTCTTAATAATAATAATAATAATAATAATAATAATAATAATAATAATATAATAATATTTTAAGATCCTGGAAGATAACTCACGTAATCATGGTACGACTAGGTAAACATGCTCGTTGTCTTACAGACTGGTACTATTGCGTTTTACAGGGATTTCACGGAAATAATAATCATACGCGCATAATGAATACCTACTATGAGATTCAGGGCCTCTGTAACACGGTTTTTTCGCAATAACTTTTTATCTATACATTTCATAAATATAACGCTTATTCAGAATACACATTATATGTACACATAAATTTTGACTGCATTCTGCATTACGTAGGTTGAATAAATTTGGTACTTACAATGTAAAAGTGACTTTTTTGAAGACGGGCCAACTTACTCAGAGAAAAAGTTTCGAACGCACTCGTTACGTAACTTATGACATCATTTCTTCCCGCTTTCTCGATGGATGATTGGCTATACGTAACGAAGGCTAAACCTCTGGCAACAATGACATACAAATTTAAATACAAGCAAAGCAGTACACCTTTATGAACTCTGAAACCTCTCCACTGATAATTGTCATAATGAACAAACCAACAAAATATGTTAATAAATACAAAAACACTTCGATTATTAGTCTAACTCCCAATATAAGTTTCCTAAGAAATTACAGTCTACTTTCTAGGTCACAATCAGATTGACAAGATGTAGGGAATAGTTGGTAATTGTCAAAAACATAGTAGACAAGCTTGATTTGATAACTGCTATATCCAATGTCAAGCAATTTTTATTTATTGGCTATCTACCTATTTAATGAAAAAAAAAATAGCCGGTACCGTATTTTGGCTTTAAACCTTCACCAGTAATTATCGTCAGAATGATAACTTCATGAGGCTCCACCCACTTTGGCTTCGTTATAATTCAGGATAACACTGAAGGCTATCATAGGCATTGTTGGATTACAAAATTTAACTTCTGGCTATAAAAACTCATTTCTCGAGTAGTTGCAAGAAGTGCTAAATGATCGTCAAGGATCCCAGCAGTTGGCCTAAACGTTTTATTCATGTGTATTACGCATATACTGTTGCGCACTACTGCTATAGTAGTATTACTACGCTAGCACAGATACCCCACCCACATCTATGTATCGTACCGCCATTCATAGTCTTCGGGTTTCAGAACCGATGGAACAAGGAGAATGATATTGTCTAGTGGATGGGCGGGGCAACATTTCGTCAAAAGGTGTTTACTTTGCTTAAGTAATGAATGTTTTTCGACTCTTGGCTCGTAATTATTGGCCATGGCGTTGGCTAGATAATTTTTACTCTATAAAAATTAAAACTATCGGGTTTAGGTTATTGATAATGCTGACAAAATTTGTGTGTGGTTGTAAAATATACATATGTCAACTTTCAGCTACATCCGATGCTTTGACAAAGAGCAAAGTCCAAAAAACCGTGTTACAGAGGCCCTGAATCTAATAGTAGTGCGGTCCTAGTGTAGAAAACATAATCTAGTAAGCATACATTGAAAACTCTTGATAAATCTACCTTTTTGAATTCGTTATTACCACACGGGCTTGATGTCTTAACTGAAAAACTGGTTATATGTATATCTACAGATTGAAATCACAATATTAGTTTTGTGTTTACCAGTAACGTGCGCATCAATGGCATATATATATATATATATATATATATATATATATATATATATATATATATATATATATATATATATCAATGACAGCAGTTGTGAGCGATGAATCTTTTTTTATGACCTCAACGCTTTTCGGGAGTGGGCTTCTCCTCTAGACTTCTCCCCCCTCCAGGGGTATTTTTCCAGGAAGCAATTTGTATTCATGAAAACCTTGAGTGTAGTTCTACACGTAGTGAATATTTCTCAGAAAAAGCAAGTCCTCACTCGTATGTTCCACAGGATGAACACCTACCTAACAATACGATATATGTATATACTATATAGATATATATTATATATTATATATATATGTATATATATATATATATGTGTGTGTGTGTGTGTTTGTGTGTGTATATATAGTATATATATATATATATATATATATATATATATATATATATATATATATATATTTCTAAGGAATTCTTTATCCCTTAACCCATAAAGAGAACTAAAAGTTTTAATTTTTCTATCAAAGTCCTTTATTCAGTTTAATCTTTCTCTAAGCTCCCTTATCTCTTTGTTAATATTTCTGTTTATTCTTTTCGTTTACCGTTTCTTGGCTTCTTTCCATGTCCCATTACAAACCATTTCTTTTGTGTTAACGTTCCTGTGTCCTGGGGAAACCTTTTATATAAAAAAGGGACTAAAGCAAAGGAACAAAAACAGAAGTAACACAGCCAATCCAAAAAATACAAAGGCGTTCACAGCAACACTTCTCTTAGTGACAGCAAACCTACGTTTGAAATCAACATACAGCGAGTAAAAAATACGCCGATGTTTCTTCGGCGCCCTTCGAGTTTTCTGTACAGCCGCTACAGCAGCATGATTAACAAGGCTAACTTTTAACTTTTAAATATAATTTTAAAAAAACTACTGAAGCCAGAGGGCTGCAATTTGGTATATTTGATGATTGGGGGTTGGATGATCAACATACCAATTTGCAGCCCTCTACGCTTAGTTGTTTGCAAGATCTGAGGAAGGACTGAAAAAAGTTCGGACGCACAGAGAATTGGCACAATAGTTTTCTTTTGCAGAAAACTAAAATCTGTATGTGATGACTTAATGCCACGCCCCTAGACCACAGACAAAGAGAGAGAGAGAGTATATTATTGACTGGCAAGTACAGCAGGATTTCTGACTAGCATAAATTTCCAATTTCTTACTTTTAATGAGTAATCAGAGCCAAAGGATTAAGATGGGCAAGAGATATTTTTCGTGGTATTCTAAATATTCCCAAAGACATCTGAATTACCTATGCAAATTATAGGCATTCCTATGGATTCTTATTAAATCGTTAACATTCCACTATTGATACAATGAGGAATTTCATTCCATTACAACCACAGATGCTCAGAAGTATACAATTACCATTCTTTTCCTGCGCAAGCATCCATTGTTCCCCTTCTACCTTTATATTTCTCTCCACTCTCCTTCAATCTATCAAATCTTTCAATTCATTCTCTTTCCCCTTCGAAACTCATTCTTCATTTGTCCACCTACCTCTTCCAATGGCCAACCTCCCTGAATCCAATTCTAAATATGGCGCTCATTTTCCGCCCGTTGTAGAGATTGTTTTATGGTGGGATAGAGGGAGATTATTTTATGGCGAGATAGATAGAGATTACTTTATGGCGGGATAGAGGGAGATTACTTTTATGGCAGGGTAGAGGTAGATTACTTTATGGTGGGATAGAAGGAGATTACTTTAGGCAGGATAGAGGGAGATTACTTTCTGGCAGGATAGAGGGAGATTACTTTCTGGCAGGATAGAGGGAGATTACTTTCTGGCAGGATAGAGGGAGATTACTTTATGGAGGCATAGAGGGAGATTACTTATGGCAAGATAGAGAAAGACGCTTAATTGCAAAGAAATTCCACAGCGCACCGAAATTTTTTTAGAAATGAGGTTTATCAGGAAGGTATACATAGTTGATATTAGTTAAACTCAGTAAGGTATACATATTTAGTTGATATTATTAGGTATACTCAGAAGGTATACATAGTTGATATTAGCTATACTCAGTAAGGTATACATATATAGTTGATATTAATAGGTATACTCAGGAAGGTATACGTAGTTGATATTAGTCATACTCAGTAAGGTATACATATATAGTTGATATTATTAGGTATACTCAGGAAGGTATACATAGTTGATATTAGTTACACTCAGTAAGGTATACATAGTTGATATTAGTTATACTCAGTAAGATATACATAGTTGATATTATTAGGTATACTCAGTAAGAAGGTATTAATAGTTGACATTAGTTACACTCAGGTAGGTATACATAGCTAATATTAGTTATACTCAGTAAGGTATACATAGTTGATATTATTAGGTATACTCAGTAATGTATACATAGTTGATATTAGTTATACTCAGTAAGGTATACATAGTTGATATTATTAGGTATACTCAATAAGGTATACATAGTTGATATCAGTTATACTCAGTAAGGTATACATAGCTGATATTATTAGGTATACTCAGGAAGGTATACATAGTTGACATTAGTCACACTCCGGCAGGTATACATAGCTGATATTAGTTATACTCAGTAAGGTATACATAGTTGATATTATTAGGTATACTCAGGAAGGTATACATAGTTGATATTATTAGGTATACTCAGTAAGGTATACATGGTTGATGTTAGTTATACCCAGAAAGGTATACATAGTTGATATTAGTTATACTCAGGAAGGTATACATAGTTGATATTAGTTACACTCAGGCAGGTATACATAGCTGATATTAGTTATACTCAGAGAGGTATACATAGTTGATATTAGTTACACTCAGGGAGGTATACATAGCTGATATTAGTTATAATAGTATAAATTACCCTTGCATAGTTGGTATTAGTTTTCTAGTGTTCATTACGCTTGTCTCTTATAACTATTATATCAAAGACCAACTGAGCAATATTCTGAATACATTTGGTTCTTGACGAGAAGGTATAAGTGAATTAATAAAAAATAAATTAGCTTCAAATGAATATACTTTTACCTTATCAAGAGCATCGTTTGTCACGCCCTTTCAAGCGAAAAGATATCTGTTTTTGTCAATAAGCAATTCCACGTAATCCTGATGTCCACAATTCATGGAAAACTTTTTTTAAACATTTATTTAGGGACTTCGGCAGATTTTCAATACTTTTTTTCTCCTAGTGGCTAATATATTTTCAATTAAATTTTCGCCAGAAAAGTTGATGGAGAAAGAATTTATTCGCCAACGGAATTGTATAATTTTGGAGAACTGTTGCCGATCTCTCTAAATTACAGATAATCAAACAGTCCTAAAGAAAAACTCAAAGCAAAAAAAAAAAATTTTTAAAATAAATAAAAGGTACCCATATAAGGTATCCACAACCAATATTTAATTTTCAGTGATGCCAGTATACCATCCATTGCCCTGCCCTGGCAGATTTTCGTGTTTTGAAAAAAGCAATTGATTAACCGATATCACAGGTCATTAAGTGTCTGGATTAGAATGGAATGAAACATAAAGTTTAGGCCAAAGGCCAACCACTGGGACCTATGAGGGTTATTCAGAGCTGGTGAGGAAAAATTGAGAGTAGATATGATTAAAAAGGTACAACTGGAGGTTCAAATAATCTATAATAATTACTACTAAGAGACAGGCAGACAGATACAGATATATATAATCTGTCTTGTTTGCATCGAACACATTACCCAAAGAGGTCATGACCTGACATTATCTGTTTGGAATAATTGTGTTTCGTCTCACTGACGCTGACAGGAGGGCAAACAAGGACGCCTGTTGTTAACCGGTGGTTCATTGGGGGATTATGTTTGCCAACGAGATACTGAATGAGCTCGTAGATTTAATGGTTAATACGTTTGACTTTCAATAACGCAAGCAATGGTTAAACCATAAGAGAAAGAGACTGGAGTGGTTTAATTAACTGGATAGTGGGCTATCATTCTCCCCACTACAGAATACACGCAAACATTCACACACTCTATATTATATATATATATATATATATATATATATATATATATATAATATATGTATATATATATATATATATATCCTACCCGTTTACATACTCATTTACCAAAATAATCAATAAAACAGAATAAAAGGCGATTTCTTTAGTAAACATTATGTCGGCTCGTTAATTTTGTTTTGTTTTTATTCATTGCTTGCAAAGAGTTATACAATTGCATTTTAATTCGTTTCATTACTTTAATTCCTTACATTACATTTTAAAATAGTTATAAGATATTAGTTTCCATTCATGACATTAAAAGAAAGTAAGAGTGAAAGAGACGAAAATGTAATGCGTAATGAGGGTGGAATCCATTGGATAAGTTTTTTTTTCTTTATATGGTAAAGGCAGAATTGATAGACACTTACAATATTATCGGTAAGAAACTTATAAAAAGCAAGCTGCCATTATTCTAGTAGGTTACTTCCAAAAAAAATCAATGGGTGTATTCCACACTTTACATTTTTCTTACTAATACTTAACTTTCTAAACTATTCCCTAGGCATGGTTAAGCTAGCTAACTGCTCAGAAACACCCATCTTACCTATCAGATTAAAAAAAGTATATATATATATATATATATAATATATATATATAGATATATATATATATATATGTGTGTGTGTGTGTGTGTGTGTGTGTGTGTGTGTGTGTGTGTGTGTGTGAGTGTGTGTGTTTTTGTAAAAAGGTTCCTGACCATAGAGTTTTATGAACAGCAACCTTCCATAATATTATTAAAAGAATAATAAAGAAAGTCATCTGATAACATGATATACATCAATAAAATTTTGAACTATATCCCCACATAAGACGAGCGCTAACATGCAACATACCAATCCGAGTGGTTTACAAACAAGCACAGAACTTACCATCACCTGTGTGTGATTTCTGCCAATTATGCAATGATTTTACCTCCTGTTTTGATCAGAATTTGTAACACTTCATTAAACGTGTTTTCTCATCTTCCAATTCTCTAACAGAACTTTTTAATTGATGTATTGGCTCAGGAAGGCGATGCTGGAGTAGTTTCTGATTGTTACCAAAGCAGTAAACAAAATAATCCACCTTCCATTACTCTTAGCTAGTCTCTCAAATTCAGCCACACCCACAAAGTACAACTACCTTTAAATAACAGGAAAGAGTCATGAATGCAAGAACCATTCAGAAGCCCGTTAGTACTGAGTGACTGAACGACTGGAACTACCTTATAACTACTTAACTAATGCATTACATTGTTAGGTAGTTACTACTCTCCTGCAAGATTAAGACGCCAGGGGCTTTGCGCGCTGACGAGCTAACTGTGACTGTAGTCGCGTTTCTTTGTCTGTGGTGTGACCGTGTTTGTTTTAATGAATTATTAAGTGATTAGTGATACGCTAAACGTGTGAGTAATTGCAATCCAGTTTTCATTGTATTAGGGAATAAGTATTACATATGTTTCCACAATTAATCATTAATATATAGATAAATATTTATTGCAGTTCTTAAAGACAAGATGTGTTCTGTGCCGAACTTGTAACAAACGCCACATGCTTAGCATTTCTTGAGGATTATTCACTGAAATTATACACGCACAAACACGCATACATGCATATATAGACACATACACCCTTTGTATACTGTTACAATGATTTCCAGCCTTATCACAAACGCTATTTTGTCACAAACCACTTTCCTGGAATATGTGGAACTCTGGGCACAAAGACCTTATCAATGGATTCCCATGGAAATGAATCCATTTAGAATCTCGACGATGACGCAAACTTTCATTCGTTGCTCAAAGGGAAACTTTATTCCAACAAAGTCCATCCAGCCGAAGTTCGTTCGGCAAATATTTGTTAATACTAGTATACGGACAATGCTCGTTTGATTTATAACTTTTTCCTAAGGATAGCCGCTATTGGTTTGATGATTTAAATCCATTAATTTCAATAGCAATTTTCAAAGGAAAATGAACTTTGTACTAACTTCCAACATTGAGTTAGACTCTGATATACGTAGCATTTGTTACACATTTTTGTATGAATTATGGTTTTACGTACTCCATAGAACTCAACACTTTTCCTGTAGTTTTCATCCACTAAACAAGATGATTGTTGTATTATGCACAAGAAAACGCGTTTTGAATTATTAGGATATCATTATTAATCGTAAAATACCGTTATGCGAAAGCTTGGCAGTCTTCAAGAAATTCAGTTTGACAATTCACCCCAGCGCGCTATGCAGTATGGTCACAGGAAACTAAGTTTGAATTGACCAAATAATCCCTTTCGGTTAATTCCATGGGTGCAAATGTACCGAAAAGTCTAAAGAGCATTAAGGGTAATGAACTTTAAAAGTTTTGCGATTTTACTGTCATTCCCAGTTGCGAGACATAACAGAAATTCGTAATCTGTTATCTGCAGTAATAACAGTAGTACCAGTAAGTATCTGAGTGCTTCAAACAGTTGAATCTTCATATAAAGTAGACTGTATTCCATAAAATCTTCACATAACTGGGTTAGGTATTTACCTTGAACTTTTTGCTGGCTTTCTGAGATATTAATTTCATAAAGCTCTGTAGCGATACTTAAGAATAATTATTTCTACCATAGAATCTGGTAAATAGGTCTAACAAATCTTTACGACTATGATATGACGATTCGAGGGAGGTGGAAGCGTTAAAGTTTGAATAGAATGTTTGGAATATATCCACAACTTTGGCTTTTCTATATTGCTAACACTCTCGCATCTTTGGAATGTATTACGGAATATTTCCATTCTTTTTAAAACTCCAGAGAAACTATTTTGTTTTCTAGAACGCTGAGGCAATCGATGTTTCGTCAGAAGTTTGGCTTTTACCGTTATTGATAAAATCTTCAAATGGGCTTCGAAAATAGTTTCGTTTCTAAAGTTTATAATTTACCTTAGGAATTATAAAGAATCTTAGGTATTATGAGACTTTTCAGGTTTTCACTCCCGAGGTAAAACATGACGTGGTATAAAGTACTTTCCAACAGATTCAGAAATTTGAAGACCTAAAAATACCTCTTTATGAGTCTATAAAAAAAAAATTGCTCCTATAATCATAACGTGTTTTCCCCGCATGGGAATAGTGCCTTCAGTTCACCTCTTTATTTTATAGTGCAACTGCTTTTTGAGGTTTTCCTCCTGTTACACCTTTTTAGACTTACCTACTCACCATTTCCTTTCCAGCGCTGAATGACCTCATAGTTACCAGTGCGTGGCCTTTGGCCTACGTTCTGTATTCAGTTCGTAACAATTGATATCATGATAGTTTTTTTTTACTATTCTAGTATACTGAATTCTTGATCCTTATGTCTTTATAACATAGAGTTACAGAAAAACTATGTAGATCAATAAGTGTACCTATATATTTACTATTAAGCTACATTTATCATCCAAGATGTTTCGATAGAAGGGTATTCATTATGTAGATACCGGCGTCTGTCGGTAATAAAAAAAAAAAAAAAAATCCCACCCTGAGATGAAAGAGGGTCCGTTGGGAAGGACACTTCCTCTTTAGACGCAGTGACCCCCATATTTGCCTTGACTTCTGCTGACGGAGTAGTTTTTTTTATTCTTCTTCTTCTTTCTTTTTTCGGTATAATCTCCGGCACTGACGTCTCTTAATGACAGTTTGTCTCCCCAGCCGTTATTTAAATGTGAAATTCGCATTATCTTGCGTGGAAGGAGTGCATGAAATGTGTCTTTGGACCGCCTCCCTGCACCAACCTCCAACGACTCTCTCTCTCTCTCTCTCTCTCTCTCCGCTATTAATCTCTCCATGTCGTTTTCAGCAGAAGGCTATTAATGACTTAGTAGTCTGTGAAACTTTTATGATAGTATATCCTACGTATAAATAATTATACACGCGTATGAATCCACACCGTTGCGTCTAGAATCATCCATGATTTCTGGCAGATTTTGATAAAATTCCTTATACTGGACTTTTAGCATTTCATCATAGTGAAGAACAGACCCTTTTTGTAAAGGAATAGTGTATCCTCGTGGCACAATCTGTGTAAACAATACATTACCTGACTGGGACACAATCAGTACGGTGATCTATCTTCATTCAAATGTCATTATCTGATTGAAAAATGGATAGTATAGAAAGCGTTAGACGAGAGCTGTCCAGTGTCGACTTCCGCTTGTCATTGGTGATGGGCCTACCCTTATTCGTAATGGATAGATATGCGAGGATTGTCTGGGAGGCAGCGTGAGAATTTCAGTGACGGACTAACTGTAAATGGAACAGTTTCTTTGTGCGTGAGTGTATTATATATATATATATATATATATATATATATATATATATATATATATATATGTATGTATGTATGTAGTATGTATGATGTATGTATGTATGTATGTATGTATGTATGTATGTATGTATATATATTATATATATATATATATATATATATATATATATATATATATACACACACACACACAAGTTAGTCTAGTGGTCAGGAAGCTCGTCTCATCATTGCTAAGAGTGTTTCTTATTAGTAAAACGGACGCTTGTTATGATAGTGATTAAGCTGGTTATATGCCATCACAAACTCCTGCTCCTTGATCAGTTCGTAACTGCCCAGCGGCATTTCCTTCAAGTATGTAAAAATTAAATTACTAAGTTTCTCGAGGTACTTATAGACCAACAACACCAGCAACCTTGACGTGAGCGGATGCGTTTAGGTGCTATTTAGCTCACAGCAGTAACTGTAGTGTTAGTACGCGAACAATTATTATAATAATGATATACTATAATCATAGGTTGAAATCTTATTTCATGGAGATATGTATTTTTATATTACATATACAGTATCGTTGCTCAAGTATTTTATGTGCTTTAATCAGGGTTAAAACCTAATTCTATCTGACGTTGCAAGTCGTGGTGGCGGTTAGTATGTTATTTTCAGTGGATTTGAAGACAAATCTCTCTCAATAAAGTACATTTGCCATCATGCCCTTATTACTAGTACAGAAAATAATTCGAATTGGACGAATAATGCTGACATTTCAAGCATTGGGAGATCATACCATATTCCTTCTAGTACTAAAAACAACTTAGGCTTAAGTGCAAAAACCGGAGCTCACATTGGCGTTCCCAGAACTCCGTGCTATAGCCCCTGGTATAAGTGGAATATTTGGTAATAACTCGTGCAGTTCTTCTTATACCTTCGCCTGTAATTCATTAATAAATAAGATAACGGTAGAGCAGGTTAATTCATGAGATTTCTTCGATGAGCTTGAGCTACAATAGATTTGTCTGCTTTGTGGTTAGGTCTAGGCACCTTGAGAATCCAGTAGCATTTTTACAGTTTTTGTTTGTTTGTTTGTTTTTTGTGTGTGTTGAAGTGTTAAGTTACATGAAGTTGCCCAGCTCTACGACGATCGTAAGGTTGCAACGGCTTCTTTGGCGCGTGGTTTGGTCTAGTCAACGTGATACTGCAACCGTTATTCTACCGTCCGCTTTCGTCGACATTACCAAAAGAGTCGTTGTCTCTCTACTCTCTGGTTACCAAGTTCCAGTTATCTCTCTCTCTCTCTCTCTCTCTCTCTCTCTCTCTCTTTCATAGAATTACAATAGGATAGGAAAGTGGTTGTAGATTTTTTATAGAAATACTATAGGATACGAGAGAGAGAGAGAGAGAGAGAGAGAGAGAGAGAGAGAGAGAGAGCAGTGTTAACGATTTCAAGACCGAACTCTGATGCATTGGCAAATATTTTTTTTTTTTTTTTTTTTTTTGTAATGCAAGTATAACAAGCTCGGTCAATACTTTATATGTAGTCAGTGCATTATATTAAACTTCCTTCTCAGAATAATTTAATTGAGTTTTCTCAGTAACTTCAATAATAATTCGTGTAAAAATCTATATTCTTTCCCAGCAAGGAAATGTTAATAATGAGCAGTCTCAATTATACTCTGAAATTGAAAGCAAATAAGAGGGAGTTATTCTTGTCGTTATATTCATTATAGGCCTGATGGTGTTATTGCTGACGAGAAGAGAGAGATGATGAAAAGAATGAAGAAGTCAGAAGTGTTATATTTGAGAAGAGAGAGAGAGAGAGAGAGAGAGATAGAGAGAGAGAGGAGAGAAGAGAGAGAGAAGAGAGAGAGAGGGAGGAGAGAGCGAGAGAGAGAGAGTGGGGGGGAGTGATAGCCACCAAGTACACACCTGATTTTGAACAAAATATAAGATATATATATATATATATCTATATATATATATATATATATATATATATATATATATATATATATATATATATATATATACAGTAAGTATATATGTTCACTAACGTGTTGGTGAATGTTTTGTATACAGCCTAAGCCAATGGTAATTGGTACTATTCAGTGCCAACTCATATTTTGTATTAGAGGTTTGAAATGAATTGGGCGCGTTCGCTGTCCACGATCTGTTAGCGGTCAATTGGTAAAAGAGCATATTTCACTTGATTTAAAAAAATAAATAAATAAATAAAATAAATAAAAAAATTCACAATATTCCACTGAATGCACTCGCTATAGGCGGTTTTAGAGTTGTACCTTGGGTAGAATTTTCGATGTTAAAACCAGAATTCTTGGGTCCGGGGTGGGCGTGTGTGTGGATTTCGGCACGTTTGCGTTGACATATATGAAATCCACTAAAAATAAATTAACTTTGTGGAAATTAAATTAAAATTATATATAGTAATAGCAATTCTGAATCTATGCTACTGGATTGTCGCCTTGGTTAATTCAGTCATACGTGGTTATACACACACACACACACATTTTTTTTTTTTTTTGCTTCCTTTGAACGGTCATATTCATAAATCTGCCAAATTGGAACAAGTCGTTTATATTAGAAATGGATTTCATTCCACGAGCTTTAGTTCAGGCAGGATTTTTTAATTTTATTTACTTTTCATCACTCGCGTTTTAGCGTAATTGGACACTTTGTTTTTCCAATGAACATTCCTTATTATAAACCTAGATAGAAAGGACTTGAAAAAAACACGAGATTATCACTACAGAATATGTATATTGAAAGAGATTTCAGTACATTATAATCGAGTTTTTTCATTTCAAGTTCTGTAGCCACTACAGTGCTCACGGTATGGGAATGCCCTCACGTAGAAGTACGCATGCGCAAGCAGTCATTAAATGTCCCCTTCGATGACAAATTGAGCTAATTTGGACCCCGTAATTGAGTCATTATATTTGTGTCCGCGGAGGAATCTCTCCATAATGCAGATGGAGATTGTAAAGTAGGGGATATCCTCGTGTTCAATACTGAAGGGCAGAAAAATATTTATTTATTTATTTATTCATTTTTATTTATTTTCATTCAGAATAGTCAGTAGAAATAAATGCAGCACTTGATGATATCCTTACTTTTAATTATAAGCCGTATGTTCTAATTCTAGCTTATTGCTAAAAAAATTATATATCTTTTAATTATATGCTGTATGTTCTAATTCTAGCTGATAGCTAACAAGGAAATTATATATCCTTAATTTTAATTATATGCTGTATGTTTTAATTCTAGCTGGTTGCTAACAAAAAATCATATATCCCTAATTTTAATTATAAACCGTATGTTCTAATGCAAGATGATTGACAACAAGAAAATTATATATCCTCACTTTTAATTATTGTTTGTTTGTTTGTATGGTGTTTTTCCGTTGCATGGAACCAGTGGTTATTCAGCAACGGGACCAACGGCTTTACGTGACTTCCGAACCACGTCGAGAGTGAACTTTTACCACCAGAAATACACATCTCTCACTCCTCAATGGAATGGCCGAGAATCGAACTCGCGACCACCGAGGTGGGACGCAAACACCATACCAACCACGCCACTGAGGCGCTTCACTTTTAATTATATGCCGTATTGAATACAAAGAGACTATTATGGTCATTACTGCTGGTAATATACACAACTGCTTAAACCAGAACACCCATTTTGAACACCCGGTCTCCTCCATAGCCTCTCGTCAATACCCATTTTTAAAGAATAATTCTGAGATTTATTCTTGAGATTTTAGCGATGGGATAATTCTCACTGAATGCGCCGATGCCTCGAGAAGGGGGATTAGAATTATTCACAGAAAATGAGAGAAGGGGAGGGATGCTAAATCAATCTTGTGTTTATCCGTGAGAGGCCATTTATTACTGTGTGCAATATATTGCTGCAAATGGATATCTGTTTATATATATATATATATATATATATATATATATATATATATATATATCTATATATATCTATATATACATATATATATTGTGTGTGTGTGTGTGTGTGTATTTTATCACATCATCGTGATTCACATACAAGCATTAAGCTACAAATGTCCATGGATATGTAATTCGCTGTACCTCGGAATTAATACATTGTCAGCTATGTTAACCGAAGGGAAATTTTTTAGTTTATGAGAAATTCATCGGCTCGTGGGCTCGAAGCACAGAATCCAGAAATCAGGACTTACAGTGACGCACTTTACCCACGAGGCTATCATGAGAGGTATAAGTTAATGCGACCTCTCATCTTCAAATCCCTGCCGTTCTCGGGAGAGAGAGAGAGAGAGAGAGCAGTAACAGCTTTGAAGTTGCCCGAGAAGTCCTAAATTTTAAAATAATTAATATTTTCTTGGTGTGCCATTTTGCTTTCATGAATTTCTTCAATAATTTAAGCAAAGATGCTTTGCGTTAAGTGTCTGTGTTTGGCCTGATGTGTCTTTCAGCAGTCTTTGGTGAATTACGGTATGTTCATGTATTGCTTATGAGAATTTTTTTTTTTTACTGTGTCTAGTAACACTTCTCTATTATCGCACATAACATAACTTAAATTAAATAGAATTAAATAGTCAAAATGCTGTTCGGTAAAGACAGGAACCTGTTAAACAAAAGCTAAAAATGCCATCGGGTCAAGCCAAAGCACCCCAGAGGAAAAAGTCTAATTTGATATTCCTGCGGCACAAATACATTAGAGCTTTACTCTTTCAGAAAATGTGGAAGAGACTGGTGTCTCTGGTGGTAGCAGGCAGGGAAAACTGAATGAACATAGCCAATAGGAAGCATTGGATGTTTCTTATTTTTATAAATTTTATTTATCTTCTTTAATGCTTAGCGTTTTATTAAACGACTAGCGCAGTATTTAATATTGTTTGATCATGAGTGATCTTTTATGATAGCACCTTTTTCAGTTTTCTGTAAAAGAAGACTTTCGTGTCGGCTTTGTCTCTCCGTTCGCCCTCAGATCTCAAAAACTACTGAGGTTAGATGGCTGCAAATTGGCATTTTGATCATCCACCCTCCAATCATCAAGCATACCAAATTGCAGCCTTCTAGCCTCAGTTGTTTTTATTTTATCTAAGGTTAAAGCTACCCATGGCTCGTGCATCTGGCAGCGCTTTCCGGAACCATGATACGCACCCTCACTCTACCACATCTGGTGAGCAACTGGAGATCTGCCGGTCATAGATGATGGTTTTATACAGCATTCTAGGTTGTCCAGTGCTTTTTATATATTCTCATTTCCTTGTTGATTACTATATTACTTTTTGCCTCATATGTTTAGGAATTTCTGAGGTAAATATGAATGAAAGGAATATATTATGTTCGAGAAAAGAATGGAATACTGTCATAATATAGTAAGATAGATATGTATAATATATATATATATATATATATATATATATATATATATATATATATATATATATATATATATAGTATATTTATCATATTGTTTGTTTACGTATTTATAGACTAAATAGTGCTCTCCTCTGGCAAAAGGACCACCACGGCTTTGGGAGGCGCCAGAAGACAGTTCTCTCATTTCGCAATTTACAAGCTGCGAAATAAAAGCCTAAATGCTGCTGTCGGTCTGAGGATGTAAAAAGAGAGAGAGAGAAGAGAGAGAGAGAGAGAGAGAGAGAGAGAGAGAGAGAGAGAGAGAAGAAACAGCCAGACAGAGACTGAGAATAAAAGCAGAGGTTTTCATGACATTTATTTGTTTACAATATATTTTGCAGTTTTTTTTTTTTAACCCACTTCTCTACATAGAATAAATGTAATTTTTCTTTCGCGTTGTGTATGTTTACTGCATTTTTGTGTATCAAATTAGTTTAAGTTAAAACATGAACAGTTTTGTATATTAAATAAGTTAAAACATGAACAATTTGTATATTAAATAAGTTTAAACATGAACAGTTTTGTATATTAAATAAGTTAAAACATGAACATTTTTTTTATATTAAATAAGTTAACACATGAACAATTTTGTATATTGAATAAGTTAAAACATGAACGTTATATATATTAAGTCAAAACATGAACAATTTTATATAAGTTAAAACATGAACAATTTTGTAGATTAAGTTAAAACATGAACAGTTTCATATATTAATTATAATTTAAAACATGAACAATTTGTATATTAAGTTAAAACATGAACAACTTTGTGTATCAAATAAGTTAAAACATGAACAGTTTTGTATATTAAATAAGTTCAAACATGAACAATTGTATATATTAAGTTAAAACATGAAAAATTTTCCATATTAAATAAGTTAAAACATGAACAATTTTGTATATCAAATAAGTTAAAACATAAACAATTTTGTATATTAAATAAGTTAAAACAAGAACAATTTGTATATTAAATTAAAACCTGAACAATGTGTATATTAAGTTAAAACATGAACAATTTTGTATATTAAATAAGTTAAAACTTGAACAACTTTCTGTATCAAATAAGTTAAAACATGAACAATATGTATATTAAGTTAAAACAAGATCAATTTGTATATCAAGTTAAAACATGAACTGTTTTATATACAAAATAAGTTAAAACATGAACAATTTGTATATTAAGTTAAAACTTGAACAATTTTGTATTTTAAATAAGTTAAAACATGTACAGTTTTATATATCAAATAAGTTAAAACAAACTATTTTGGATATCAAATTTAGTTAAAACAAGAAAAATTTTATATATTAAGTTGAAACATGAACAATTTTGTATATCAAATAAGTTAAAACATAAACAATTTTGCATATCAAGTTAAAACAAGAAATTTATTTTTATATTAAATAAGTTAAAACATGAACAATGTATGTTTTATATTAAATATGTTAAAACATGAACGATTTTGTATATTAAATAGATTAAATCATGAACAATTTTGAGTGTCAAATAAGTTTAAACATGAACAATTTTGCATATCAAATAAGATCAAACATGAACAATTTTGTACATAAAGTAGGTTAAAACATGAACAATACGTATATTAAATTAACTAATGAACAATATGTATATTAAGTTAAAACATGAACAATTTTGTATAACAGATAAGTTACAACATGAATAATTTTGAGTATTAAACAACGCCTGGGTTCACATCTAGATGAATAGAAATTCTCCTGCTTCCAAACTTCTTCGAACTCGAGGCATCGTCCGTCGCTAATGATCCCTTTATTAATGACCATTCATGATTAAGACCCGCTTCATTTGTTAATATGAAATAGCTCTGAAAGCCCATTGTTATATGAGAAAAAATATATATAGGAAAAAGATTAAATTCTCCATTTCCTGAAACCAGGGTTCGATGGAAATCACTCCATGTCTTTCCTTCACTCGATTTCTCATCTGCGTCCTTCTTTGATCCAACCTTTTTCCTGCTCCGTTTCTGATTCTTCTCTTTCACTTCTGTTTTCATTTCCACATTCCCATCTCTCTCTCTCTCTCTCTCTCTCTCTCTCTCTCTCTCTCTCTCTCTCGTTCTCGTTTCCATGATTAAGGGAACTTGACTATCAGCGAAGTATACGTATTTTATTTCTGGCGATTTTGCTAATCTTCAGAAGGACGTAAATGTATTTGAAAATAATACCCATATATATGGACATAATGAAATAAAGGTTATGTTCCTTTAATTCATTCCTTATGACCTGCGTTCGTAATATTTAAAGTCCTTGCAGAGAAACCTACTGAATAATATCTGCTTGCAAATTTTCTATTTTGAATATGTACCCTACCTCATCCAATAAGCAAAGCTTGCTCGTTTCAATTAATTTGTTATAACACGAACACGTGAAATAAAAGATTTTAATCCCTAACGTAAAAATGCAACGTGCATAAAGGCTAATTATCCTGACATCGCATTTATTATGCGTGCACTAAAATTTCAAGGCAGGCTAAGTTAATTATTGTTTTTTTTTTTCCATCTCAGAGATATTAAGACCAAATCTCGTGAGGTTAAATTTAGGTACGTAATAAAATCAACTTGTAACGTAAACCTAAATATAAAGATTGAGAAATAGCCACTGTAGGTCCGACAGCTAAAGATATTCTTTATTTGCATTGGGAAGGTGTTTCAATGCCCGATCGTAACTTAGCGCTTCGGTAACCCTTCTGTAATCCCAGACCTGGATGGCCTTCTCCAGGGATTTATCCTTTCTTCAGTAAGTCGAAAATGAAAAGGTGCGTGTGTGTGTGTGAGAGAGAGAGGAAGAGAGAGAGAGAGAGAGGGTGGGGGGAAACTGGACGTAGAGAGGAAAGACAGAGATCAGAAGGAGAGGGTGAATTAAAGAAGTGAAAGAGAGGACAGCTGAAAAGAGGGGAGAGAGAAAAAGATGGAAACGCTATTCAAGATAAAACATCGTTTTCATTTCAGTAGTCTATTTTTCAGCCGATCTGAATACTCGTTTTTCGTTGTGGCAGTTCGGTCGTTATGGGGGAATAAGAACGTTTTTGGATTGAAATTTAGTTTATAATCTTCAAGACATATATATACGTTTCCTATTCTCTTTCTTCCATGTTACTTTTTCCAGCCTCTCCTAATAATTGATTCATAGTGCGACTGCTTTGAGGTTTTCCACCTGTTACGCCTTTCAAACCTTTTCTCTGTCAATTTCCATTTCAGCGTTGAATGACTTTATAGGACCCAGTGCGTGGCTTTTGGCCTAAATTCTATATTCCATTCTATTAAGACATACAAGTATACCTAAAGATTAACAAGGATTAGATATGAATATAGAAAAAAATCTAAAAAAAATAATATTTGTGTATTTGGAAATGTCATGGGATCTTTTTCACATATGAATAAAGAAAAAGTCTAAAAAAATGAAATATTTGTATGGTTGGAAATGCCAGGGAATCCTTTTCACATATTCCTGCAAACTAAAACGTGCATCGAGCATCTTTAACCCAGAGTGAATTTATTTCAGTCCACTAACGAAAATGAACAAATAAGACGTCTTCTGCACCAGCATCCCCCAAACACTCTTATGCAGTCGATGTATCTCGTAGAAGGGAATTTACGTCACAGGGGGTGAGTTTCTAAGCTCCCTACGAGATACATTTCACTTCCAGCGACTCTTAGCGTTTGGAAGGATACGTTTTACTTCCAGCGAATCTTAGGCGTCTGTAAGATTACAATTACACTTCCAGCGTCTCTTAGTGTCTGGAACCGACCAAGAAATGACGTGCGAGGTGACTGGAGACTTGCCAAAAGGTGTGAGATTTATATTCCAGTCACGTTTTTTTTTTTCTTAAATACATTTTTTTAATCTTTTAAGGCAAGGGCAGACATCCTTATTGTACTGTATGAAGGAAAGTGTTGAGGAAGAACATATTTTCCAGAATTGGAGATTTCAAGAAAACCACTGTACTATCTGCGTGAAATTATTTTGGCAGCAGTTTCTTGAGTAAATTAAGTTCAGATTGTGGTAAGGAGAGAAACGCAGAAGACTTGGAAATTATTCGTTGACAGTATATGAGTTTCTATCGAGTTCCCTCGTATTGATTGATATGGTAGGCGAAATACCCAATGACATTATGGCGTATGTTTGTAACTCGCTGCCTCATTCGATATTTTGGTGACATCTATTTTTGTAAATGTTTTTCTCTTTAATATTAAATGTAAATTTTATTACAATTGTCCTAAAGTAATCTTCGAGACGAAAACTAAAAAAAAAATATGAAAAGTAAATTAAAATATTTTCCCAGGGGTTAAATAAGATAAATATAAAGTATTGCCAGGTAGGCCTAAGGTCTAGAGATGTTATTAAAGGACTTACCTCTTGAATACTTCTGTTTTCTGACTAGAAAATGTAATGCCGTGAAAAAATGTAATTCAGTCTTTATTTTATTTTTATTTACTTATTTTTTTATTGCCTCATTAAAATCATGCTATTAAAGGACTTACCTCTTGAGTACATCTCTGTTTTCTGACAAGAAAGTATAATGATGTGTAAAAAATGTAATTCAGTCTTCATTTTATTTATTTATTTATGTATTTATTTATTTATTTTTACTGAATCATTAAAATCATGCTATTAAAGGATTTACTTCTTGAATATTTCTCTGTTTTTTGACTAGAAAATGTAAGTGTGAAAAAAATATGATACAGTCTTTATTTTATTTTTATTTATTTATTTATTTTAGTGAATCATTAAAATCAAGCTCTTAAAGAACTTATCTTTTCAATACCTCTCTCTTTTCTTACTATGGTATGCAGCCTATTCAAGTATGAAAAAAATGCAAGTAGAAATCAACGATAGGAATTATAGCCTTCATTCAGTGGAGCTGATCCTTGTCTAAAAATATACGATCACAGTTCATGCCCTTTTTTTTCCATTTTAGATTTTTGGAATATTAGATACAAGTTAAAGAAAATGAATCCTACTCTAATAGCCTTCATTTCAAAAATGACATTCAAAATCACGAGCACCGTTTTCAAAACGTTCAAATTATTTACTTACTAGAATCACAGTCAAGTCAGAGGAGCGTAAAAAATGAATAAAAATGAAGGAATCTCTATCTAAAATTCCTCAAGTGAGGGTCTTTCTCTCAAGCGTCGCCCCACGAAAATATTTATTCTTAGAAACATTTTATCCATCCAGCGAGATCTCTATTTCATAGATGCCTTAGGGCCAGTAATAGCGTGTAAACAATAAGAAAATAAACACAACTATTCAAGTGCTCTTATTGGAAACCGTCGAGACCTCTCGAGGTGAGAGTACCAGCTATGTGTATGGAAGGTTTGCATAGGAATTTCCTCTCTTTTCGTTCGTGTATTAGGGGCGAAAATGTATTTATAGTTTCTGTGAGTTTTTCCGTTTTATGCTGACGTTCCATTCCTTGAGAAATAGGCCTGGAACGAGGCCTAAGCAAACCTATATTTATTCGAACAGTGTATACCATCCGCTAAAGGGAGAGGATGTCGGCCTATTTATCTGTCTCGTTATCTGAAATTATGTCTGTTTTTCTGTCAGTTTGCTGGTATTTGATTATAATATATATATATATATATATATATATATATATATATATATATATATATATATATATAGTGATCTGTTTAAAGACATTTCACGGAGGACTGTTCCAGACAATGAGGAAGCACTGACTTACTTTATCTTCTGCAAAGCGATAAATGAGATTCCATAACTCCTTCATTGTGAGAATACCCACATCGTAACCAAAGTCCGAGATACCGAAATTGCCCCAAAAGTTATTTTATGACAGGCGCCTCCCCGCCTCCCCCCTCCCCCCTCTCCGCTTCCGTAAGTCGCCACCAAATTCATAACTGACGGATTATGCTCAGCGCCGCGAGATGCATATATATATATATATATATATATATATATATATATATATATATATATATATATATATATATATATATATATATATATATATGCGTGAGGGCAACACGTAGATAATGCTTTATTTTATATATATATATATATATATATATATATATATATATATATATATATATATATATATATATATATATAATATATATATATATATATATATATATATATATATATATATATATATATGATATATATATATATCTCATAAAAGAAAGCATTATCTTCGTGTTGCCCTCACGCATAGTAATTCTTATTTGCATGCTAACGATCTCATTTCTTGCGTAATCTCATGCGGATTATTCTAATCTTCTTCTTAATGATGGATTGGAAAGTGATCTTATGTGCTTCTCTCTCGCCTGATTGGTCATTTTTAATTTCCTTTCTTTACTCTTCATTGAGGCATCCCTTCTAATCCGGGTTTACTAAGACCATTTGTCTTGATTTTATGGAATGGTCCACTTCTTACGGATGAAAGGAAACTTACGTAGGAAGAGAATTGAGTTGAGGAATGATGCAATTCACAAGATTTAGCAAGACCTCTGATTTGCATTTTAGTATCAAAGAATAAATGAATAACTAAATAACTTCGCATTCTGCTTTTAGCATTTCCCTGGTCGCGGGCAGACCACGCAGTTTTAAATTACCGTCAGTGTGCCTCGCAGGCTGCACCGTAGCAGGTATTACTAAGGTTTCTTTGCTGTAACCCCTTTCAATCCTTTTACTATACCTCCATTCATATTACCTTTCTTCCATTTTGTTATCTACCCTCCCCTGACAATTATTTCATAGTGCAACTTCTTTGAGGTTTTCCTCCATTTTACACCTTGCCAACCTAATTCCTCTCAATTTACTTTCCAGTGCTGAATGACCTCATAGGTCGCAGTGCTTGGTCTTTAGACTAAATTCTATATTCCATTCCATTTCATTGTAAGATAATTCATGGTTTCTAATATCAGTAAAGTCATTTGACCAACTATGGTATCAACACTTAAATGATTTAAATGAGATGTGACAACAATATTGGCTCTAAGTGTAACTCAATGTAGCTAATGACAAAACAGTTGTTGCAGCTGCAAGTTGCAAGGGGGCAAGGATTCAAACTGCAACATTGCTACTGCAAGGGTCCTGGCAAGCTCGCCACTTTTATGTTTTTACCTAGGAATATGATTGAAATTCTGATAAGGGAAATTAAACTTGCACCATTAATTTTTTTCTCTTCTGCTTTTCAGTTTGCATCATCAAAAGATAACATTTGATGGCTATGCCCTGTTCTTAATATAGATCTGCTTTTCTGTTACAGGTGATGTCTTGCCATGTGGCTGCTGCCAAATCCTACTATCTGTCCTTGCAATCTGAAGCACTCAGTATGAGAATCAGTTGTTACTGTAAGGTAAGTAGATAAATCTGGTCAATCGCTTTCTTTGCAGTCTTTACTTTCTCTTTATGGGTTACCCTCCTGTGTCACGGAGATCCATATATTTCCCAGCTGCGTGTTTGTTTTCACGTTCTAAAAAAATATATCTCATTCATTGATCATCAATATTTTTCAGCTCCGTGTCTCTTTTAATTTTTTTTTTTTTGATACATCACATTCACTGATTCATCTATCGATGATCTAATATAAAGCTCTTGTAATTAGATGCTTTGTCAATTTAATTTTAAACGATTATACTTTCAACTGAAGCCTTTGCGATTGGAAATTGGGTTTTTTAGAAAATCATTAGACGATTTTTGTAGTGGTTTTCTCTCACCTTGTATCTTCACAAACACACACACACACAAATGTACCTACATATATAAACAGCACCCTCTTAACTTCTCGAAAACTTTACACATTATAGAACATATAAAACACAGCACTGATTTAATGAGAGAACATTAGAGAAAATGTAAAACACAACACTGATATAATGAGGGAACATTAAAGAAAATATAAAACAGCACTGATATAATGAGAGATTTATAGAAAATATAAAACAGCACTGATATAATGAGGGAACACTAAAGAAAATATAAAACAGCACTGATATGAGGAATAAATAAAACAGCACTATATTGACATTATACAGCACTGATATAAGGATGGAACATTAAAGAAAATATTAAACAGCACTGATGAATAAAAAATATACGACTGATAGAAAATATAAAACAGCACTGATATAATGAGAGATTTATAGAAAATATAAAACAGCACTGATATAATAAGAAAACATTAGAGAGAATGCAAAACCGCACTGACATGATGAGAGAACGTTAGAGAAAATAGAAAGCACAGCACTGATATACTGAGATAAAATCGACGAAAAACGTCTATACGTTACAAGGTTGTCCTAACAAAAAAAAAAAAAAAAAAAAAAAAAAAAAAAGAGGTGGTAACGTCATTTCAAAGAGAGAGAGAGAGAGAGAGAGAGAGAGAGAGGCAAAACAACTTATTGGCGTTTGTTGTTTGCGAGCTGGTGCAGTAAACATGTTTGTCGATACATTATCTGTTGAAGAGAGAATATGATCCAAAAATAGCGTCTGCGTTATGTGGACCTGTGGCTGTGGCACTGGTTCGGGGAAACGTACTAGGTTATAATATAACTTTAGCCGAAGAGTAATTACCTTGTCAGTTATATTGCCTGTTTGTCGTGTGTTTTTGCTTGTGTGTGTATGTGTGTGCGTGTGTGTGTCTGTGTGTGTGTGAGAGAGAGAGAGAGAGAGAGAGAGACAGAGTAAGCATGGAGGTTCCTATAACCAAGCAAGAATTGTCTCGCAGTTATAAATGTTTCAAAGAAGGAAACTGAATATGTTTATGAAATCAATATATTTACTTTGTAGCCTAGATTGTTAGGGAAAAAAAAAGTCGCATTAACCCATAAATGTATAAAAACATAAAGAAAAAATGCAGAAGTTAGTTTGAAGTTCAAATGAGAACACGAATCAGAGTAAGAATTATATCCAAGAACGCCGTTTCCCTGATGTATTTGGTGTTTAAATTTAGTAGCTCCTCTTACTATCGTGAATACTATTTATACAAGGGATCCTTGGGGCCACATCTCAAATACTGCAAGTATTGCAGTTACGAAGACGCGAATCGCGAACTCGCATCTATTCTTTGATGTCTTCATAATTGCAACTGCAAACGTATATGTTAAGGCAGTCTCTCTCTCTCTCTCTCTCTCTCTCTCTCTCTTCTCTCTCTCTCTCTCATCACATATGAAGTATGTTCTATAATTAGAATCCAGCTTGCAACTTTCAGTGAATCCTTATAACGGATCAAAGAGACTCTTGAGATTGAAGTTTTCGACTACTTTATTTTTTATGGGGAGTTTTCAACATTCAAACTTTCCTCTGGAGTTAGTGCTTCAAGTTCCCCTGCTGGAGCCCCTCAAGAAATATACTAATTTTTATTTTTTTTATTTTTATTTTAGAGAGAGTAAGCTCAACATCATAATAATGAGACGAATATTTTTCCATCGAGCTTTAATTGTTATGTGTAAACGATCACAGATACACCAAACATGTATGCCCGTAAATTGGCCCTGTGTACGTTTAATGGACGAGTGAAATTAAGCGCGATCTAAGGGGGGAATTATTCGCGTTCAGGTCTACCAGTTTTGTTATTTATTCCATTAATCTACTGTATTTAGGATGGGCTGTTCTGCAGAATGCAACAAACAGGTGTACTTCAAAAGACCCAAACCTAACCTACTAAATATTTGGTAATCGAAATATTACATGGGAAAGCCAAAATTTTTGTTTGCCATAAAAGGAATCTCCTGTGCCGGGTTGTGTAGCCGTCCGCCCTCAGATCTTACAAACTCCTGAGGCTAGAAGGTTGCAAATTGGTATGTTGATTATCCATCCTCCAATCATCAAGCATACCAAATATCAGCCCACTAGCTTAAGTAGTTTTTATTCTATTTAAGGCAAAATAAAATTAGCCATAATCGTATATCTGGCAGTGCAATAGGTACCAACAACATAGGCCACCACCGGACCGTGGCTGAGTTCCATGGGCCGCGGCTAAGACGAAACTGATGCGCATTTTTTTTTACTTCTTTATTGCTTTTTAAGTCAAAATGCCTTTGTCAAATCACTGAGCTCCATCAGATCTTGCACGAAAAAACCAGCTCCAATACCCAGGTCGTCGTTTCGTTTCAAACACTCCCCCCCGCCTTCCCGATGACCATTGTTTTTGAATGTCTTAATATGCTCAACCATTAAAGAGTCACGGGTTCATGCCGAATGAACATTCCAGGACATTCCAGTCCAATGGGAGCGACGAACCAAAAACCATCACCGGATGAAATGGAAATCGAAATGAAGGTTTATTTTTGAAGACTGTCTGGTCGTTTATAGACTTTCATTTTTCTTTGTCATAGCTACCAGAGCTCGAAATTCAACGTAGTCCTTTTTGCGACTGACCTTAGCGGAGACATCACGTTCACGTCGTAATAAAAATGTACTTTTGTTCTCTTCAAAGGAACATCGCAATTCATTCCGAATGAAGTGACGGAGATTCTCTGATGTTTGAGAGCCAAGATTATGTCCCCATTTTCATGAGTTACTCTGAGGAAACAAGGAAAATGATCTTCATGACAAACGTGGAATTGATAGGACAATACTCTGTTTTTTTCCATCTGTCCATCAGGCTGTGGTGTATGCGTATGGTAACACTGCGTCCCGGGCTTTACATAGTTACATTCAGCTTACATTCACCAATAATAATAATATCCTATTTCGAATATTAACGGTGAAATTAACTTACAGTAATTTATTAAAACACCTTTCAGTTGCAAATGTACACCCAGATATCCTTTTATTTACCTAAAACTTACAAATAGCGTAACTATTTAAAGCCCGGGACGCAGTGTTACCACGCGAAAACACCACAGGCGGATGGACAGATGGAAAAAAACAGAGTATAGGATATATGGAAATGAAATTGACACTATAACTCGAGTGACAGCATTATCTCTCTCTCTCTCTCTCTCTCTCTCTCTCTATGTACTTATGCAGAGAGCTTTTGGGAAGACGTGTAAAGAAATGTGTACTCATTTTGTGAACGATCGTTCAAGTGAGAGCGTGACAGGTTTGGTGTAAAAGTATCGCAATTAAAGCAAAATTCTGAGAGTTATAAAATCAAGGCAATTAAAACAAAATTTCGAAATGACTGAACCGAACTCTTATGATTGTATTTCACTGTTTTTTTCTTGTAAATTAATTTTGAGATGTTTTGATACTTCAGATGTTGCCTTGTCAATTTTTACATTAAAATATTTTTCAGAGTTTTATTTTTATTTTACTTTTTTTTTATTTTGAGATGTAATGATACTGAGACTCGCGTAATCTTAAATTCAGATATTGCCTTGTCCATTTTTACATTGAAATATTTTTTTTATTATTATTAATTTTGAGATGTAATGATACTGAGATTCAAGCAATCTTGAATTCAGATATTGCCTTGTCCATTTTTACATTGAAATATTTTTTTTATTAATTTTGAGATGTAATGATACTGAGATTCAAGCAATCTTAACTTCAGAAGTTGTCTATTTTTACATTCAAATTTACTGACAGTCGTACAGTTCTATCTTGGTACAGAAGTGTATTGGATGAGATATGGCAGAATTGCTCAGAAATGAACATCAATAACCGATGATTTTGACGACTTTCTTAAGTGTCCTTTATGGAAATGTTTATGAAAATGTCTGCTACTTTTCCTCGAAGTCTCTTTGACGCCGAATTCATGTCGGATACCTTTGTATAGGTTCCCTCGACCGACCGGTTTTTGTCGACAACATTTTCTCAGGGACTTTTGTCGATAGATTTTTCAGTCATGGGAATTTAAAGTCTTCACCACTTTTTACTGTGGCGACTTGGGGTTCTCGGCTTCTATTTACGACTTTTAGACTCTGTGGGAATTTTGCCAACAGCTCTTTGATGACAACTCTTTGTCCTGCAAATGATTTTTGACGCGGACGTTAGAAGTACAAGATTTCTTTGTTTTTGTCTGTCATAAGTTCATAACTATTTTCAAATAATGACAAACACCAGTCAGTAAATTAAATAACGCTTTCCTAAGTTATTATATCAGTTGTGTTCTTTCTTAGCTGACTTTATCACTTCTAATAATAATAGTAAATATAATACAACAGCGACAATAATATTACAGTATATAAACTGAATCTGAATAGAAATGAACTTTCCATCACTTTTTACTATATAAAAGATTTATTTTGTCCTTTCCAGTGTGAAAACGGTTTATACAGGATCTGATAGCAAAGACGAAACTCTATACGCCGTTAAGCTCTTTATTTTTTATCTGGATGTGACGAATAATTTTTTTTTTTTTTTTTTTTTTTTAGATAAAAGAAAATCTTAAAATGGGCATGAGAGTTTACTTTCATCTACTTATATAAAGAAAATTTAATATTGGCAGTCGTGTCTGAATATGTAAAAAAGATTTGACCAGATATCTAAATATCCCCGTGAACTGCTTAGTGTCGCCATCTTGTGATAATAGTAACAGAAGATTAAATATATTTGATATATGTCTGAATAAAACCTAGCCAGCTTGACATCTTCAAGCTGTGGCTGGATCACAAGCTTAAAAAACAAGTGGCAAATCACCCCCCCTCCCCCACCCCACCCCATAAACCTAATCAACCCAGCTGCCAAACTCACCCTCTGTCACACTTTCCTCTTCACACAACAAAATACACGCAGGACAATTGACCTATAGCTATACAAAAAAAATAAAAAAAATAAAAAAAACACACACACACACACACAAAACACATGTACTTACCAACCACTCCAGATACCCTGGGCTATGCTGTGCTGTCTGCCGGTCGAGGTCACAGAGATACCAACCACAACAAAGACCACAACCTACAACACAACAACAAAACAACGCGCAAGGACTACAACCCAACAACTCAACAACAACACAACAACCAAGGACCACAACAACAGACAAGGAACACAACCACAACCCAAGACCACTGCACAAACAACGCAAAAAATCACAACAGCACAAAAAGGCAACCCACACACACCCACTAACAACATCAAGGAATCACAACAGCCCCCAAGCAACAACAACAACCCTCAACAACTCACAACCACACCAAGAAACCACAACAGCCCCCCCACAACAACAACAACAACCCTCAACCACAACAATCACATACAACCCTCAGGAACTCAAAAGCACAACAAATCCAACAATACAGGCAAAACCACTCCAAAGCAAACAACACCAAACTAACAACAAATCAATAAAACAAATCAATAACACACAAAACTCAACTGACTTCCAGTGCCTTCAATATACTGCTCCCGACACTACTCTCTGTCACAGGCTCTAACCCAAGACTAAAGACTGACCAATAAAAACTCAAAACAAAACTCTAACAATCAACAGCACCAGCAGACAACCTAGAACTCACCAACAGCCAATACAGTTGTTAATTATCCATACAGCAATTATACCCTCTCTCTCTCTCTCTCTCTCTCTCTCTCTCTCTCTCTCTCTCTCTCTCTCTCTCTCTCTCAGACGTTGTCAAATGGAACTCGATAACTCCTCCATAAAGTGTCTGAATAACAAATATACTAGCAGTGATGTCACTTGAAAATCACTGACTTCACCAACAACACTCACCAACAGTGTATAAAATTATTACAGAAAATTTTAAACTCATTCTTATATCGGCATAAATCCTGTTGGGTCAGGAACCGAACTATAAAAATTCGCTTTTAACTGCTTATGAGTCTCTCTCTGGTTTGCAGTGGCAACAAACTTTTCAAACAGAATGGCACTCGCTCAAGAACTGGCTAATGGCTCCTTTGTTTCATACTGCCTCATTATTCCATGGGCGAGGGTTCTTTGGTAAGCAAATAGAATTGGTGGGTTCGGAGCTGAATTCTGTTGTCCTGTTTCAAATGAAGTTGTTCTTTACTACTCTTTGTCTTCGGGAGTATGCTGGATATTCTGTGCTTGTCTTCCTGTCAATTATAATTTGTAACCTATTGATTACCCTCCGTTTACTGGTCCGCTGGTATGGTCGCTAGTGTCGTGACATGCTGCTGAGAAGTCGCGAGTTTGCGCCCTCCCCAAGGCTAGAAAAAAAATAACAGCTAAACTCTACGGTCAAAGCGTTGTTTCACCAACGAAAATTAAAATATATACTCTATATTTTATTTGAAATAAATGTTCTGTACTGTTTGATATGCATATTATTTATTTTTTACGTTTTCATTCTAATAGATAAATCATAACTATCCTATTCTAAAATTCCAAAATGTTTAACTCAATGCGAAACACCTTCTTCAGACCTTTTTAGGCCCATACCATGACCCTTCCTACCCCCCCCCAACAGCAACAACGACAACAACAACAACAAAATAATTTTACTCCCCCTACAAAACACCAACATCAACAACATCAAAGTAGCTTGTAGGCTTACTCCCCAAGTAAGCGATAAACATGCACTCAAAATAGGTGTCTACAATGAACGTAGTCATATCTCTCTCATTTGTTTCAAATATCGTTGTCAGGCGTGGGATGCATTCAAATAAGCCTTTTGTTATGATATGTTATATAAACTGGGCCATTAACTGAATCCTCAATACCGTTATTGCGGGAGGATTATACAAATAGATGTTGTGAATACAACAGTTGTTCGTACTGAAAGATATGATTGTCGAGTAACGTATTATTCTCATTAATGTACTGGTGGCTATGAATCAGTACGAGCTACTCAAACCAAATATGTTCATGTCTATCTCCTGTTCACTGATTGGATGATTCTCGGCCTACTGCGTTGTTTCTATGTGAGTTCGATTCTCGGGCAGTTTATTGAGGTGTGAGAGATGTGTATTTCTGGTAATAGAAGTTCACTCTCGTCGTGGTTCGGAAGTCACGTCAAGCCGTTGGTCCCGTTACTGAATAACCACTGGTTCCATGCAACGTAAAAATACCATACAACATCAGTGGGGACGGCAGGAGACACCAATTTTTGTTGTACTGCACGTCCCGTGCCAGAATCTATGGTCGAATAGATCGCTGTTTCACCAACGAAAATTTAAATAAATACGCTACATTTTATGAGAAATAATTTTTCTGTACTGTTTAACATGCGCATTATTTATTGTTTACACTTTCATCCTAATAAATAAATCATAAATGTCATCCTAAAATTCCTGTTTCTTTTACTCAACGCGAAACACTTTTTCAGACCTTTTTTAGGCTTTTCCGTAGGGCATTCCTACCCCTCCCCCTACTAGAATAACAACAACAACAAAGTAGTTTGTAGGCTTACTACACGAGCAAGCGAAAACAGACTACCCCACAAAAGAAAATATCTTTTTGTAGCTCTTATTTGCTAAACAGATAACACACAAAAGAACGGAAGAAAATCCTCAATAAGATCTTACCACAAGAGACAATAAGAAAAGAGCTTTTGCAGCTAATAAAAGCATCATCCACGGGAAGACAGAAGAAAGTCCTAAGTAAAGGTCCTGACACAAAAGGCAATAGGACTTATTAAGGCAGGCTTTTGTGCGGGTCAAAGAGGGCAACACAGGGTATTGCCGAGTTTGTAAACACGGTCATCTTTTATTCATTTTCTTTATCAGCCACAAGAGCAGAAGATTCACGGCAGGGAGAGAGGGCATAAAAGAATGGTAGAGAAGACATCTCTCTTCCTTTTTATTATTTTTATTTGTTCTGGTAATTACACGCGTCATATTACCGGCGAATTCTTCAAATACTTCTTTGTGCAATTTTTGATTAGTAGTGATTAGATAAGAAATAAATAACCCCCAAAGATTACTTATAAAGTAAAATTTAATTTAATATAGAATCCTTTTTTGTAAACGAGTAAATGACAGAATTTTTTCTTTAATCATAAGAATGTTCATTCAGAGACGAGTAAATGGCATAGAATTTTTTCATTAATAATGAGAGTGCTGATTCAGAAACGAATAAATAACAGAATTTTTCTTTAATAATGAGAATGTTAATTCAGAAACGAGTAAATGACATAGAATTTTGTCTTTAATCATGAGAATGCTAATTTAGAAACGAGTAGATGACATAAAATGTTTTCTTTAATAATAAGATTGTTCAGTGGGATAAGAGTTAATGACAAAGTATTTGTCTTTAATCAAGAGAATGCTCACTTAGAAACGAATAAATGACAGAATTTTTCATTAATAATGAGGGCTCATATCTATGATTCTCAGTCCACAACGAGAAATAGCACAGCCCAAGTAAAGGTTCCACATAAAGAAAAAATATTACTTTCAGAAAATAAGTATAATTCTCTCTGCATTCCGCGTTTAAGTAATTCCTAGGACGCAATTGTTCGGGGAATTTCCGTTGTTTATTTCCTCCCGCCTTGTCACCTGTTCCATCACATTCCTCCTACGACCGAAATTGCCTTTAGACCCTCTCTCTCTCTCCCTTCTCTCCCCTCTCCATTAACATGCTATCCTTTTACTATCTAAGGGCATTCTTTACACACTGGCTGAGCCTTTTCTGTTTTTCAAACTACAGAACATGATATAAAATAGTTCTTATTCAAACACATCTAAGATATTTTGAAAGAAACCGTGACAGCAATTTTGTATGGATTAAAGCTGATGTCGAAGGAGTTGAATCAAATAATAAAAGTCATCAAGTAAAAAAAATAGGCCGAAGTTTCTTTGGCGCAGTCGGCTTTTCTCTACAGCGTGAAACTTTCAGCCGTGGCCCGATGGTGGCCTGTGTTGTTGGCATCTACAGCGATGCCGGACGTAAGATCATGGCGAACTTTAACCTTAAATGAAATAAAAACTACTGAGGCTAGAGGGATGCAATTTGGTACGTTTGATGATTGGAGGGTGGATGATCAACATACCAACTTGCAGCCCTGTAGCCTCGATAGTTTTTATGATCTGTAGGCGGGCAGTAAATGTTGCGGGCGGACAGACAGGTTAAGCGCTCAAATTGTTTAATTTTAGAAGTCATCTCCCAGCAGGTGAGGTGCTTCGACAAGGGAATCTCCTTTAAGAGAGAATCAGGTTAATGTCCTGAGAGGTCGCCAGTGTGACCCTCTGTTCCTCAATTCTTATCTGTCCTCCTCTTCAGAGATACCTCCGTTTTCTTATGCTTTTCATTTACCCATTTTTTCTTGGGTGCTAGTTAACTCACTGGTGGAGAGAGGCACAAAATGTAGAAGGACTGAAGATCCTTTCTCGGATTTCCAGGATAATAATGGAATAAAGGACTTAGAATGACGACAGTATTTGAAAATTATATACCATTAACTCAACAGATGATTTGGGAAAGTGCTTAAGAAATACTGAAATGAACGTTGATAAGGGAATGTGTTGAATTTAAAGAAGTTGGACAGCTAAGTAAGAAAGGATCAAAATGGAAAAACTAAAAGAGCAAGGCGTGATCCGACTTCCAGCTTACTTGGGAAACGTGCAAGATTTTCCCCCTCATACTCGTTTAAAGAGAGAGAGAGAGAGAGAGGAGAGAGAGCTCGTCCTTTTAGTTTTCTGTAAAAGAAAACTATTGAGATAGCTTAGTCTGTTAATCTGGACTTCTGCAGTCCGCACTTTCTCTGTCCGCCCTCAGATCTTAAAAGCTACCGAGGCTAGAGGGCTGCAAATTGGTATGATGATCATCCACCCTCCAACCATCAAATATACCAAATTGCAGCCCTCTTGCCTCGGTAGTTTTTATTTTATTTAAGGTTATAGTTGACCATGATCGTGCTTCTGGCAATGCAACAACACAGACCAACACGGCCGGCTGAAAGTTTCATGGGCTGCGGGTGTCATACAGCATTATGCCGAGACCACCGAAAGATAGGTCTATTTATGTGGCCTTGTTAATACGCTGTACAGAAATATGTGGCCTTGTTTATACGCTGTACAGAAAACTCGATTGCCCCAAAGAAACTTCGGCGCATTTTTTTACTTGTTTTTATTTACATTTACAACTTCATTCATTTCTATATCTGGTAACGGCTTCAGTTTTCTGCTTGAATTCAAATGAAATCGCCAGACCGACTAGGAAAGTATTAAGTGAAAAACGCCTATATAAGCTGCCAGAGTCTTTGCTTTGAGCTTTCTGTCAGGTCGAATTCAGAGGGAATCAAACGTAATATTAGATTTTAAACATGGGATTTGAGATTCCGATTTGAATAGGAACCAGGTATTCCTTGTCAAATATCTTTGAATAGTTTCATATACAAGGGGATAATGGTCTCGTGTCGCAGAATTATTATCTGGTTAGAACTGGTTTTTATTGTATATGGCTTTTCAAGTAATACACATACCTGTTATCTTAGTTTTCACAATTTATTCACTCTAAATACACCAAGTTAAATGTACCTGTTTCGGATATACTCTTAGTTTTTACTATTTATTCATTCTAAATGCGCCAAGTTAAATGTCCTCGTATTGACTAGTCAACAGTCAAGTTATGAATAAAAAAATAATTGGGTAACCATATTGAGAGATTATTCGTAATTTCCACTGCAAAGTTGACACCTAATGATGAATATGAAATTCAAATAGTGGCCCAATAAATACCCAGTTATATATATATATATATATATATATATATATATATATATATATATATATATATATATATATATAAACACACACACACACATACACACACACACACACACACACACACACACACACACACACATATATATATATATATATATATATATATATATATATATATATGATATATATATATATATAATATAAATATATATAGTTACAAATATCCTTTAATATCACTGCAGTCCTGAGTTCTCGTGTTCGGCAGTTCGATCCCACGAGACGACGGACTTATTATCATCAACTAAAAAAAATTCACCTTCGGTTAACACACATGAAAATGTATTAATTCCGAAGTAGAGCGAAATGGATATTAAAGGACAATTGTAGCGTAATGCTTGTATATGAATCACGGTGATGTGATAAAATTCAATTATATTATATATATATATATATATATATATATATATATATATATATATATATATATATATATATATGTGTGTGTGTATATATATATATATATATATATATATATATATATATATATATATATATATATATATATATATATATATATATATATATATATATATATATATATATATATATATATATATATATATATATATATATATATATATATATATATATATATATATATATATATACATATATATATATATATATATATATATATATATAGTATATGTATATGTATATATATATATATATATATATATATATATATATATATATAATTGAATTTTATCACATCACCGTGATTCATATACAAGCATTAAGCTACAATTGTCCTTTAATATCCATTTCGCTCTACTTTGGAATTAATACATTTTCATATATATATATATAATATATATATATATATATATATATAATATATATATATATATATATAATATATATATGTATGTATGTATGCATATATATTTAAGAATTTTGAGGCATGAAATTCTGAAACGACATAAAATCTATGGATACAAACCGTTTCAGATTACTTTAGATTACTTTATTGCACAATAAATCCCCATCAATTGCATTGCAATTTCGACTGTAGCATATTCTCTTGTATTATTTTTTTTTCTTGTAATCCAAGATTATCATATATAAAATATACTATTAAAAAGCGTATGAAAGAAACCAATTAGTGAAAAAACTGTATACAATCTTAAACATGGGTTACCCGTAATGTCCTTATGAGGTTTTAAATATTTTATAACATGATGCGTAAATTCAATCGTGCTCCGAATGCATAGACCAAACCAATATTAGTCCAATCGGGACAGTAACTGAAATATAAGACCAATTAATAGTTATGAATATCATGTATTCCTAACCATTTGCCGAACTAATCACTGTGGCCAATGTGGGTTTCAGAGTTTTTCAGTTATTAGAATCATGATTCCCATCTACCTAGCGCTCAGTGGCGTAATCAGTATGGTCTTGACCTGCCACCTCGGTGGCCGTGAGTTCGATTCTCGGGAAGTCCATTGAGGGGTCAGAGATGTGTATTCCTGGTGATGGGAGTTCACTCTCGACGTGGCTGGGAAGTCACGTAAAAGCCGTTGGTCCCGTTGCTGAATAACCACTGGTTCCATGCAACGTAAAAAAAACACCATACTAGCCACAAGCCCATCCACCTCGCATATATATATATATATATATATATATATATATATATATATATATATATATATATATATATGACTGGTAAAAATGTTCTGTAACAACAGAGTTTCCATCTAATAAAAGGAGCCCATAAAAACACCAAAATAGAGAAAAAGTACTATATTTCAGAGACTGCTGTCTCCCTCTTCAGGTAGATGAATGAGAAAAGTTCACAGAAAAGGTGGTATTTATACCAAGAGGTCCATCCACAAACAAGCCATTTTAAGTCACCCCCGCTGATAATCTTCCTCTAATCTTCTTAAGGGTTGGTTGAATGAAGACGTTGTCGATCGTGTCCGAAATCCATCCTCCTTTTGAGATGTTCATTAACCTGCCCTCTTCTTTTATTAAGGCCGATTCCATCATTTGACTCTTGTACCGGCAGTTGCTGCTATAAATTACACGTGACAAATTCCAGTTTATTCTATGGTTATGTTCATTTATATGGTTGAAAATAGCCGAGTTCTGTTGTCCATACCTAACTGACCGTTTGTGTTATTAATCTCTGGGGAAGGGATTTACCTGTAAATCCGATGTAAGATTGGTCACAGTCCTGGCATGGGATTTCGTATCCCCAGAGTCCTTTGGAGATGTCTTTTGTTGGACGTTAATCAGGGATTTTGGCTAAGATGTTTGGGTAAGTAAATACAAAAGGGTTCGATTTTCCCAGGGGGTTGGTTATTCTCTTAATCGTGTCCAGGTGGGGAATTATTATTTTATTGTTGGGTGTATCTCTGGTCTTGTCTTTAGGGGGTCGGTAGAAAATTACGTTAGCTTTGTGAATTGCTTTTCTCTAATTATATGGTCAGGATATTTTAAAGACGAAAGTTGCTTGCGAATTAGTTCAAATTCTTTTTCCAGGAATTCTGGGGAACAAATTCGTAAGGCTCTTAAGAACAAGTTACTAGCTACACCTATTTTGATAGAAATGTCATGATAGCTAAAGTAGTGAATGTATGAAAGTGAGAACGTTGGTTTTCTGTATATGGTAAATTTGTATTCTGTCGTATCTCTGATTATTAAAACATCAAGAAAAGGAATTTTGTTGTCTGTTTCCCATTCAACTTTAAATTTGATGCTGGGCACTAATGTGTTTAATTTCGAGAGGAATTCATTGAAATTGTGCCCCACCTATTATCCCAAAATGTTAGGATATCATCCACGTATCTCATCCACAGCATGTTTTTGGGTTTTATTGCATTTATTACTGTAGTTTCAAAGTATTCCATGTACAGATTGGCTAGAACAGGACTTAAAGGACTACCCATACTACACCCGAATTTTTGCTTGTAGAATGATTCCCCGAATGAAAATACGTTATTAGATGCACATAATTCGGGAGATGGACTCTGCAATCGGACCCCTTCCCTCTCTCACACAAGATTTTCCTGGAGGAAAGAATCACCGATACGAAAAACGACATCTTCGTACTACGCAGAGTGATATATGGAACCCAGTCTAATCTTCGCCTCCTCACTACGGACCACATATACAGGTATCTGATTTCATTCTGTTCCGACATTGCTGCCTATAATAGCGTGACTCATTCCAACAGACTTCTACGCAAGTTAAATAACCTAATAGATAATAGTGCATGGAATAATCTTGAGCAACAAGACAAAGTTTTTAAACTTATCCAACACCCCCCTTACTGTAAATCAACATTTAGTTTTAAATTTAGGCTTATCCTTTGCCCTTATGCCAGACCGCAAAAACAACCTAGACTTCATAGTGGCTTTTGATAAATTCATATCTGACAAAAACTACAACCGTGAAGAGATATGTTTAAAAGGAGTGTTACTAAATGCTTTAAACTGACTTACATAAGAAATATCCTGTTCCCCGCAGATTCATGATAGCCATCCACTCGCTAAAAAAGTTAGATGTTATAATAAGTAGATCCGACAAAGACGGCAAAATCGTAATAATGGACAGACTTCTACCTTGACAAAATCAACCAGCTCCTTAGCGACACAAACACATACGAAAAACTGACGAAAAATCCCCCCCTCCAAAACGTTTCCCACAGAATTTTTTCGGAAAGTAAGATTAATTGGCAAAGACAAAAAGAGTATTGAACTATTAGAGAAATTTAAAGTAATTAATCCTAAATTACCCTATTTTTATGGCCTTCCCAAAACTCACAAAGACAATCTTCCATTCAGACCCATCGTTTCATGTGCGGTGCTTTCAATTACAAAATTTCTAAATGGTTAGCTGGCCTCCTTTCCCTTTTTTTAGGCACTTTTTCTCCCAGTCAGTATTAAACATTCGGAAGATTTTTGTCACAAATTCAGAGAAGCACATATACCACTTCACAACATAAAACTTTTAAGCCTTGATGTAGATTCCTTGTTCACTAAAGTACCAGTACAGGACGTTCTTCAGTTTTTTAAGGGTAAAATTATCCCCCTATTCAGATCATTTCCCATTGGCGCTTGACAAAATAATAAAGCTAGTTGAATTATGTGCATCTAATAACGTATTTTCATTCGGGGAATCATTCTACAAGCAAAAATTCGGGTGTAGTATGGGTAGTCCTTTAAGTCCTGTTCTAGCCAATCTGTACATGGAATACTTTGAAACTACAGTAATAAATGCAATAAAACCCAAAAACATGCTGTGGATGAGATACGTGGATGATATCCTAACATTTTGGGATAATAGGTGGGGCAATTTCAATGAATTCCTCTCGAAAATTAACACATTAGTGCCCAGCATCAAATTTAAAGTTGATGGGAACAGACAACAAAATTGTCCTTTTCTTGATGTTTTAATAATCAGATACGACAGAATACAAATTTACCATATACAGAAAACCAACGTTCTCACTTTCATACATTCACTACTTTAGCTATCATGACATTTCTATCAAAATAGGTTTGTAGCTATAACTTGTTCTAGTCCTTACGAATTTGTTCCCCAGAATTCCTGGAAAAAGAATTTGAACTAATTTGCAAGCAACTTTCGTCTTTAAAATATCCTGACCATATAATTGAGAAAGCATTCACAAAGCTAACGTAATTTTCTACCGACCCCCTAAAGACAAGACCAGAGATACACCCAACAATAAAATAATAATTCCCCACCTGGACACGATTAAGAGAATACCAACCCCCTCGGAAAATCGAACCCTTTTGTATTTACTTACCCAAACACCTTAGCCAAATCCCTGATTAACGTCCAACAAAAGACATCTCCAAAGGACTCTGGGGTATACGAAATCCCATGCCAGGACTGTGACCAATCTTACATCGGATTTACAGGTAAATCCCTTCCCCAGAGATTAATACAACACAAACGGTCAGTTAGGTATGGACAACAGAACTCGGCTATTTTCAACCATATAAATGAACATAACCCATAGAATAAACTGGAATTTGTCACGTGTAATTTATAGCAGCAACTGCCGGTACAAGAGTCAAATGATGGAATCGGCCTTAATAAAAGAGAGGCAGGTAATGAACATCTCAAAAGGAGGATGGATTTCGGACACGATCGACAACGTCTTCATTCAACCAACCCTTAAGAAGATTAGAGGAAGATTATCAGCGGGGGTGACTTAAAATGGCTTGTTTGTGGATGGACCTCTTGGTATAAATACCACCTTTTCTGTAACTTTTCTCATTCATCTACCTGAAGAGGGAGACAGCATCTCTGAAATATAGTACTTTTTCTCTATTTTTGGTGTTTTTATGGGCTCCTTTTATTAGATATATATATATATATATATATATATATATATATATATATATCTATATATATATATATATATATATATATTGTGAGATTAATTTCAGGGAAGGGTTACAGTTACGGAATATGCTTCCCGACCATCTGGGCTGAATAACCCATGAAAACAATGAAGACATTTCATCTCCAAGGAGGTGAAAAGAATCACTTCCTTTACAGAGAGAATACCGGCAGAAAATAAGCCCCCCCCCCCAATAAAAAAAAAAAAATAGGGAAAGGAAATGGAAGAATCATTTTGGACAAACTCCTGGTTCCTGGGGGATATGATTTGTGGGGTTTATCTGACGGCAGCTTAATTTGATAACGTTATTTAGTTTCTGTGGCTCAAGAGATCAGCTTTTGCCACCAAAAATGGTTTGAGAGATGATGGATTCTTTTACTTTCAGGTTAACAATGCGGTAAAACTGTTTTCGTTTAAACTGTTTTTGTTTAGCTTTGTAGGAATGAGCTTAATTATCGTCCCGGTAGAGGGTTAGTGCCGTCAGTACACCTCATGCGGTGCACTGCATGCATTACTTCAGGTTCCTTGCAACGTGCCTTCGGCACCTAGCTGCAACCCTTTTCGTTCCTTTTACTGTACCTCCTTTCATAGTCTCTTTCTTCCATCTCACTGTCCACCCTCTCCTAACAATTTCTTCATAGTCATCTACTGTGATGTTTTCTTCCTGTTACACCTTTCAAACCTTTTACTGTCAATTTCCGTTGCAGCGATGAGTGACCTCATAGGTCCCTGTTTTTGGCCTTTGGCCTCAATTCTGTATTTAATTCAATTCATTTAATTATCGACGCTAGAGTGGTCATATTTGCGCATATTTTACACGTACAGGCGGTAAATAACGTGGAGGTCTTTACACATACAAATTTTGAGATTAGCCTCAGGGTGAAGGTCTAATGTCAAATAGAATCTTGTAATGGGGGGGGGGGGGGGGGGGGGGGTGGGGGGGGGGGGGGAGGGTGGGGTGGGGCGGGAAAGGGGGGAGTATTTCAGCTGATGTATGTAATTACAACGAATTAAGACAATCATTCAGATATTTGAGGAAGGATATTATATATCATTAATGGGGGTTATAGAGAAGTAATAAAGACATGAAGGCAGATCTTGGGTTTTGAGACATCAACATTTGGAGATTTAAGGACAGTAAATCTTCCGAGAAATGTTAATGTTTACAAGGACACGCGCTCCACATTACCGAATTCACTGGGGCTGAAAGGTACTGATAATAAGCGAATATTTTGACAGATTTCTTCTGATTTTTCTTTTCTATAAATTTACCCTGATATTACATGTTAATCTTATTTTTTTTAAGAAGAACAAGAAGAAGGACCTGGTAAGTTAGTACTGAAGATCGAAGGCTGGTAGTAGATCTATAACAAATCAGCTGTGTAAGAAATATAATATATTTTTTCAAAGTAAAAAAAAAATTAGTAGCTTTATCATTCTCTCCTCACTAAGAACTGAGTTCAATCTCAACTTTCCCTTTGTCATGCTGGGTAATAATAGGAATTTATCCGGGGCTATCTTGACAGTTTACGAGTCATTTAGCAGTGAGGACAAACGCAGAGAAAGAAATGGATGTGCCATCAGTGAACGAACTCCCAAGGCTAAATAAATTTCGGGGAAAAAATGGAATTTCGCATATTATAAATTACGGAGCGAGACGCTGGAACAGAGATATATATTGCAACGAATTCCGGAGTTCCACAATGGCCTCGGAACGTATCAGGTAAAAGTGACGCTATCAGTAATTCATGGAGGACGTAAGAATGGAGAAAATATGGAGGCTTCCAGTCTCCGTACAGTTTTCCATTTTTCGGAGAACTGAGCATTCATTACCTGCCGAGTTCTAACGCCTGTTTGCGAGGACATGGTAGGGGCAGTTTCCAGTCAAACTGCCTAGGGACATCTATTTCCAATTATTCATGTAGACTATAAAGCATTTTCTTAGATCTTGATTTTTATATATAGATTTGACTTATGTAGATTTTTTGGGGGCATTATGCCAAGACTGGGGCAATCGTTTCATTCAGCGCTGAAACGGAAATCGACAGTACAAGGTTTGAAAGGTGTTACAGGAGGACAAACTCAGAATCACTTATTAAGAGAGGGTGGGCAGTAAGACGGAAGAAAGAGAATATGAACGGAGGTAAAGTAAAAGTAACGAAGAACCTTATAAATAATGCCTACATTTCACCGAATGAGGTGCACTGACGGCACTATCCCCCTTACGGGGTTGATTTTTATAGACACCAGCAAAAGAAAGGAAGAGGGAGAAAGAATGTAGCGTAGAATTCCTGGAGCGGAAATGGCTTCGTTTCCAGTTCCGGTTTCCAGTTCTGGTTTCCAGTTCGATTAAGCGTCAAGAATTACTTTTTCTGGAACCAGTTTCTCAAGAGAAAAGAAGAGGACGAGAGGCGATGAACTGAAATTGGTATTTTCCACCTAATACTGTCTTGGCTTTATTTACCTGGGATATTTTTCGCTTACTCGTGGAGTAAGCCTACAGACTATTTCATTATTATTGTTGTTGTTGTTGTTGTTGGGGGCTAGGAAAGCCTAATGGGAGAGCCTAAAAAGGTCTGAAGCGTGTTTGGCGTTGAGTTAAAGTTACAGGAATATTAAGATAGGATATTGATGATTTATTTACTAGAATGAAAATAAAAAAAAAGAAAAAAAAATTATGGGAATGTTAAACAGTACTGAAAAAACTATATTTCTAATATAATACACCGTATTTATTCTATTTTGCGGCGGTGAAACAACGCTCTGTTTGACCGTAGATTTTAGCACATTCTAAATTACGTTAAAAGTTAGGACTATAATGTTTACAACTTATCCGTGAGGGGAAAATCTTGCATGCGTATCGAGTAAGCTGGAGGTCGGATCACGCCTTGTTCCTGTCACATTACTTTCATTCATTTATGGAATAAATAATTGAAGACTTTTAATTATTTTCTCAATACGTATAGATTTGCTGGAACTCGCGATAACCAGATATCTGCTAGAAAAAGAGACTTATAGGAGGAAACCATATCACCAAATGCAGCCTTTGTTAAAGTAGCCTTAATCAGTATCTGTCACACCTCAAGGTTAGGTGACTGCTTATTTTCCTCCCCTGTTAAGCTTTGGAACTCCCTTCTCATCTCTGTTTTCCCCAACTCTAATAGTCTTCTATCTTTGAGGAGCCTTGCCTTGGGTTGTAATAAACCGGGATTTATAAGTATCTACTCCAAATTTGCTAAGATTTATAAGTATCTACTCCTATTTGGCTCCAGTTTATAGTCTACTCCTATTTTACTACAATTTATAAGTATTTACTTGTATTTTGCTAAAATTTATCAGTATCTACCCCTATTTTGGAAAAATGTATAGGTATTTGCTACAATTTATAAGTATCTACTCTTAATTGGACAAAATTTATAAGTATCTACTCCTATTTTCCTACAATTTATTAGTATCTACTCCTATTATGAAAGAAATTTATAAGTTTCTACTTCTATTTTGCTAAAATTGACAAGTATCTACTCCGAATTTCCTAAACTTTAAAAGTATCTACTCCTATTTTGCTATAATTCATAAGTATCTACTCTTATGGTGCTACAATTTATAAGTATCTACTATTTTGCTGGAATTTAGTAGTATCTACTCCTATTTTGCTGCAATTTATAAGTATCAACTCTTGTGTTGCTGCAATTGATAAGTATCTACTACTATTTTGCTGCAATTTATAAGTATCTACTCTTATTTTGCTGCAGTGTATAAGTATCTGCTCCTATTTTGCTAAAATTTATAAGTATCTATTCCTATTTTGCTGCAGTTTATAAGTATCTGCTTTTTTGCTATAATTTATAAGTATCTGCTCCTATGTTGCTACAATTTATGAGTATCTACTCCTATTTTGCTGTAGTTTATAAGTATCTACTCTTATTTTGCTGCAGTTTATAAGCTGCATTTTATTTAGTATCTTCTGCATTTTTGCTCTATTTATTAAGTACTTCTGCAATTTTGCTATGTTTTTATAATTATCTGCTCCTCTTTTGCCATACTTTTTTAGGTATCTACTCCCATGTTGATAAAATTTGCAATTATCTACTCCTATGTTGCTGAAATTTATAAGTATCTAGTCCTATTTTGCTGGAGTTAATAAGTATCTACTCCTGTTTTGCCGCAATTTATAAGTATCTACTTCTATGTTGCTACAATTTTTAAGTATCTAATACTATTTTGCTAAGTATAATCACATACAATTTACCAAAAACCAATTACCGCCATCATTGAAGGTTTCCCAATTTTTCATGAAGAGATGCCAACTAACTGCTGTTGCAAATGTACAGTTCCCCTCTTGCTTCATTACCCATTTTTTATGAATGCAAACTCTCTGCACTTCCGTAGAAAGGGACGGTTGTTTGAGGGGCGGGGGGGGGTGGGGGGGGGGGGGGGAGAAGGGGAGTTGCTGCGCAATTAGCTGACTGAGATTGCAAATGACAGGACATCTGGTGATGATCATCTAGCGAAATACGAATGATTATATATATATATATATATATATATATATATATATATATATATATATATATATATATATATATATATATAATATATATATATATAAAGACAAATGCCAGGTCTTTCGACTTACCGTCCTTTACTTAAGCAGTAAGTCGAAAAAGGCCTGGGACCACTCCATTGTCTCTCTTTCCTTCGTGGTATTAGTACTGTTTATATATTCATCACGTACCATATGTTCTTAATTCAGTTATGCACACATACATACATAGAAACATACATTCAGACTGCGCGAAGCTAATTGTAGAAATATACAAAATTGAGCCATATTTTATAAACGTCTTAAAGAGACATCAAAAGACGAGTTTTATAAACGGCGTACTACTTGGCATCGTACCAACAGTTATGATTAAGAGTCAAACAAATATATGCTGAAAATACAGCAATTACCATACAAAATGCTGATAACGATATTGATGAAGATTATAAAATACCGAGAGAGAGAGAGAGAGAGAGAGAGAGAGAGAGAGAGAGAGAGAGAGAGAGAGAGAGTTCCTTGCAGACCAAACATCAAAGGATCTGGAGAAGGAGATTTAGATAAACATCATGTTTTTCCTGACATCAAAGACTCCACTTGCTCTTTCTAAGCTTCTCATTAACTTAGTTGTGTAAGGTAATCAATGTGGAAAATAAGGAGACGGCTATTATTGATAGGATATAAGAACACCTTGAGAAATTACCTTCCGAATAAATGTAATGATTATAACTTTTCGTTGTAAGTGAATGGGTTCATAGGTTATAGTTCATGTTTATTGTGATTTCTCTATGATGTGCTCCTATACATAATGTAAACCTTGCTTCCATTTTTGTGTTAGTTTAAGTAATCTATGTTAACGCTTTTATTGTCGTGCTTCGTTGATTTGTAATGTCACAACTTTTGTAAATATTATACATTGAATTTTGAAATGAAAGCGCCAATAAAGTTATGTAAGGCGCTCACTAAAACGATCACCGGATTGAAAACAAGTTCGATTGCATAACGGAGAATGCATTCTTTCTCAAAACTCGGTACAGACAAAATAGTCTTATACGTTTTTCTCATTCCCCTGTTTTTAGCACAGCTGAGGTACATATAGAAAACGTCATTAAGTTGAGAACGTTTAACTGCGTATTTGAAAACAATGTATTTTATAGAACAATAAAAATAGCGGCTCCCCCCCAAAAAAAAAATGTGAACAATAATAATAATAATAATAATAATGAATGACTCTTTCGATATGAAAGTAGCCTGTGTGTTGCTAACAGCAAGTGATCCCATAGAACCTGATATTCGTGAAAAATACTGAATTCACTCCCTGTCCATCAGTGAAATACCCTGCTTCTGTTCTTAGCTGCTTTGGACAGTGGTAGTGGGTTTGCTCTGCTCAATGTATTTGGAAAGCAATTGGCCGAATTTGCATATGACAACTCCTTTGTAATATGTATTTGCTGGAATACTAGTTGAGCTCGACACTGGAAGAGATTCTTGTAAAGGTTTTTATACCGAGGATAATAGTTTTTTTATTTTATTATTTTTTTTAAACTTTAATTTTGCATGTTCATTGTCACGATAAGAACAAAATGGTTAACAGAAGCTATTCCACAATAGCTGACACCAAGCAGTAACACTAAGGAAATGAAGTATATACGGGGAATATAGTATAAATTCTTACTGATAGATGACGCTGACAATAATGGTACTTGTTAATTGTCTGTTTTAAATTACCAACATATTTTTTTAAGTTAAATCACAAGATGGAATACCTTAGGTAACCTTCGAAAAATTCCTATAAAAAGTGCATGGAAGGCGTGTAACTTCGTCTGCATTAATATACAATTATATAAAAGAAGATTTTTCGTAACTCCTCAGATTCTCTCTCTCTCTCTCTCTCTCTCTCTCTCCGATTCAAGCTAGCTCCGTCTATTTTATGGCATGCCTTTGTATTCGTACTTATATTTGAATGCAGTTTGCAAAACAAATCTCCCATTCAGGAAAATCTCGAAACGTTGGTGCGCAATCATTTTCCAGATTCCCCGCGCGAAGATTGGAAACCCCCGGAGGACGAGTGGGCCTACATCTGACCAAAAATGCGGATTTACATACAGGGTCAGCCTGCGCCGCTTTCGTCTTGCCAAAACATGGGTCATCAAGAGAGACATTGCTGGAAAAGCGTCTCTCGGATGGATGTCGTTTCTGAACTGCAGGTAATCGGTCTAGTTTCGTCGCCTTTTCTTTTTTAATTCGTTTTTCTCGACTTTTTTTTTTTTGCTTGGCGTTTCTTCCCAAAATTGTTTAGATCCGTATACGCTTGATACTCCGTTTACTTTAAAGAGTAATTCTCATTATAGTAATATTTCATGAATCTATTATTCTTATCTCTCTGGATTTCTAATTAAAGCTGGAATATTTAGAAGCATCCTTCATTTCTGGAACCAATACAATTGACGCGACTCTTCTGTAGACATTGTTACACACATCTTTGCTTCAGACTCCATGAATAGGAACCGGCAATCCCCACTGCTATTTCTGTCTCATCACCTGATATATACAGCAAAAGGATTTAGCATTCGTTTAGAATATATATGAATACTGCGAAAGTATGAGTATATTATGTATGTGCGCACGCGGGGAAGTTATTCACACGTCGCTATTTTCCAGCGTTAAACTAATGGATTTTTTTTTATCTCTATATTTCTTAAATATGCAATGAAGAGCCAACGGCAGGCTCAGTTGACAGAATGCTCCAGAATTTCTATAGGCAATCAGTTACGGAACAAATATTATTCCATATTTTTCAGCTGGAAGCTGGAAGACGGCGCCTTATTCCAGTCATGGAATTCGCAAAAAAAAAAATAAATAAATAAATAAATTGAAAAAATCAAATAAATCATTCCCAAGTTCTTCGAGAACGATCTTTCTCTGTCTGGAATTTAAATATGGAAAGTTTAAATTGGTTATATGGTTTCATATATGGGAAGTAGTTATTTTTCTTTCTTTTTTTATTGCCTAATGAAGCCAATTGCTGTCTGAGCAAATGATGCCACTTTGTTCCTGGGGCTGTTTGCTTGATTTGAGAAGACTCATTCTCAAAGAGAATTTCTTATTACATTCGTTTGACCGTAGACATTTAAGTTATTCAAGCAAGAATCCTTCCCATTAGGCCACTCGGATCTTTCTTACGTACATCACAGCAATGGAAAAGTAAAAAAATTAACCAATAGATCGTAGGTCGGTATATCTTTTTATATAGGAAGTAACTCGCTTTCCCTGCGTGAATAGATAAAGTTTTCCTTTCTATTACAAAAACAATAAACTTTAACCTTTCATAGATGTTTGCGTCAAATACCTGATTGATTACTGTTCAGTTGAAATGTTAGGCGTCCATCGATTCTCAACTTTAAGCGTTAAAGCAGAAGTCTGGAAGATCTGCTTCGGGTGAAATGTTAAGTGGTAAGTAAACGTAATTATTTTTTTTAGAAAATGAATTATTATTATTTTTTAACTGAATTAGGTCTATATACTCTCAAACGTGTGTGTGTGTGTGTGTATATATATATATATATATATATATATATATGGTATATATATATATATATATATATATATATATATATATATATATGTGTGTGTGTGTGTGTGTGTGTGTGTGTGTGTGTGTGTGTGTGTGTGTGTGTGTATACAGGAAAGCGTACACCGTTTCAAGTCCTCATAGCATGATGAAAAAATATTCTACCCTTGAATATGATAAGCGAACCGCAACTCATACTAATAAATCATTAGTCAGATAATGACAGGTTTGCTTATATTCAGCGATAAAACGACGGTTTCCCATGACACCCAAAGTCTTCATTAATCACCCTTTTGCGGATAAAATTCCTTTTTATCTTCCACCCCTTAAAAACTAGGTATCTAGCGGCGGTCAATTTTTTATCTTCATCCATTCCTTCCACCCTTTTCACATTAGTATCTCACCCAATAGATCGATTTCCTTTAGTTGTCGATAGTCTGGTTCATTTTTTATATCATTTTTTACAGTATTTTTTCTTTATTCATTCAAGAAGTTCTTAAGCCTGCTTCTGCATTTTTTATCCATATCTGTTTTTTAAGATTTCTTGGGTTTGTTTAGCTATACTGTTAATAGGTAACGCCGATATATTAATCTAGCTGTGGTAATTTGCATGTCAGACTAACCTCTCGGAGCAGAATTTATCCTAATGCATTATATGAGCTGAAGATCGTTCATTGTAAATTCAACATATTCCCGATAGGCCTAGCAACAACGTTTGTAATCATAAGAAGTATGACAGCAGGTATTCGTCTATGTAAGTCTGATATCGTTATAAAGACTTTTTTCATATCGATTATATATCTCGCCTTTACTCCAACAAGTAAAGTAATTTGAGCCTGGTCACTCATTTAATAGGATTTTTCGTTTTAACTTTACCCGGAGCCTTTTGCGAATATATTGGCTTGAGCGAAACGTGAATCCAGATCAGACGGACTGGAAGGTACTCGTTTTTCACCGAGTGGACAAAGGTAGGCTCAGGTCCTCTTTTGAGAACCTCTTCGATAATAATTAAATCCATTCTAACAAAGATCATTTCCAGCTTGGCAATTTTATGTAGAGGATCTTCGGCGTAAGCCCATTAAAATATCCAACACTTC
>NC_087204.1:16819908-16859908 GCF_015104395.2 Macrobrachium nipponense | reverse complement strand
TTATTACAATATTATGTTGAGGAAGAATATTCTAAATTTTTATATACAGCACTTAATAACTTAATTAGCTCTTTTTTTTCATAATTGTACAAATACTCAGCATACAAAAGTTACATCATGATGCTTTGTAACAGTAGTCTTCAACTGAGTCACAGTATGTATATATGTATACATATATACACACACATATATATACATATATATATAGATGTATATAGAATTAAGTAATGTGGACGAAAATTATTAGAACTAAAATCATACACCTTGATGCGAAAAATTTGTTTTTTTTTTTTTTTATAATGATAACCCTCGATTTAAGTAAGAACTCGCCGACGGTAGTTGAATATGCTGTGCCCTTCTAGTTTGTACTTTTGATTGTAGAAATCATCTCGGACTATTAATATGCGTCCACGAATTAAAAGTGTTTATAGGTTTCGTATTTGCCTACCCTGGCACGAACAGTATTGAGAGAGAGAGAGAGAGAGAGAGAGAGAGAGAGAGAGAGAGAGAGAGAGAAGAATATCTGATAAAAGAGTGAGCAGCATCCTCTCTCTCTCTCTCTCTCTCTCTCTCTCTCTCTCTCTCTCTCTCTCTCCGTGATCGTTTTGTTTAAGCTCGTCCAAATACGCAAGACATTTTAGTAAATTACATGACAATTTTTTCTGGGGAGTTGGCTTATATACATTTTTTTGTAGATTTGTTATTTGCCTTTACTGATTTTTTTCTTTAAAAAAATTTGTCTTCTTCATGACAACATGTGAGATTAAAAGAAAACGTTTACAATAATTTGAAAGCTTTGGGAGGTAGATTTCTTTGAATATATTTTTTCTGTAGTATTGTTATTTATCATTATTGATCTTTCCTATTTTAGATAAAAAAATATATGTATTTGTTTCCCATGACCCAATGTATGGTAAACAATTAGCAATGAACTTTAAATCTGAGACTCGGTAGACTGTCAACAATTTATTGCCTTCACCTATGACTGTCGAATTTCTCTCTCTCTCTCTCTCTCTCTCTCTCTCTCTCTCTCTCTCTCTCTCTCTCTCTCTCTGGCAACAGCTCAAGTGGCTAATGCTTCGTTAGAGGGCTGCATTGCCCTGTGACGCTGTCTTTAAGTAAGAAACTTCAAGTAACCAAAACAATTTTAGATTTTCTTTGTCACACTTTAACTTAAATACTTACGACATTGATTGATTGATTGAGTTATCTGGCGTCACAACTACCAGGGTCACTGACGCCGTACTTACGACATAATGATTAGCTTTGCCTTATCGAGAGAAATTACATTTTCATTTACTGCTTTGTTAAATTTGCATCCACTATACGTTAAAATTTCTGGACCCTTAGCAAGAGAGAGAGTAGAGAGAGAGAGAAGAGATGATAGAGAGAGAGAGAGAGAGAGAGAGGATACTGGATGGTTTTAACGAAATTCCAGCAACTATTCCAGGGGTTTGTTTGTTCGCCCAATAATAACATTGATTTATTGCAGTGGATTGCGAATATTTGGGCCTAAATTTAAATCAACATGAACAAAAATTGAAGGATCTTCATTGCAGACTCGTAAATCAAGAGCTTGAAATCACAGTATGACATTTTATGCTTATCAAGTGAATCGATACCATATCTATCAAGCGACTAATATGCACGGAATTAAAAACAATGAATTCTTCTATTTAATCTACATTATACATCAACCTATAAGGTATAGATATTCAACAATAAATTAAATACCAATTTCTACGGACTAAGTAAACAAACGGTAATTAATTGATGAACCAACGCATGAAATTAAATTAGAATTCTGACGAATAACTAAAGAGCTACGAAATCCCTATGGGTCACAAGCTGTTTGGAATCATATTCGATAATGAGATCGCTGCTGAGAATTGCTCGGCGTCATTCCCGGCCCACTGGATTCCAGGTTCTGAAATCACAACAAATTCCTCATCTTCAGTTACTGTCAGTTTTGATCTCATGAAAACTCCAATCGCGACATATTTTGAAAATGTATTCCGAGGTAGAGCCAATTAGATATTAAGGTAAATTTTTAGCTTAATGCGATATATATATATATATATATATATATATATATATATATATATATATATATATATATATATATATATATATATACACACACACACACAAAAGAAAGCAGTATCCTTCAAAGGGAGTAGCCTTGGGTAGTCAAGCATCTTGTGTCGACGATAGAATGACAACCCTCGCTGGCGCTGTAAAAGTTACCTGGAAATGTTTGTCCTGAAACCATCTCTTCGGCGCGTAATTTCGTCTTGTCTTCTGTTTTGATGAAGGGAAAGAAAAATATCAGTTTCAGTAGTGGGAAGGACTCGACTATATTGACGCTTTCAGGGTCTTCATAGTCTAACATAAAATTTGCCACACTTGAATAGCCTGCGAACGAAGAGCCCCCATCCAGACCTAACCTATTTATCTATTTTATCCGTGCAGACTGAACTACGTAGCTATATTCTTTCACAACATTTCGCTTGAAGAGAAACTTGAAACAAATGAGATGATAAAATGGGTCCGACATCAGCTTTGAAGATGATTAAATCTTATTCGATTCTTAATTTCTGTGGAGTTGGAAGTTACAGAAAAAAGTAATGTGTATATTTAGCATGTGCATTGGTGCTTATGTGTCTATGTGCTGTGTTCATATACTCTTTTAGAAGAAAGTTAATCTATGCATATTATTTTAGCTTAAAACCAATATGCTCTGGTTTATTTAAAGAGGGTTTCAGAATATACCTCTCATAAAATTAATGAAAAACAGAGTTCAACTGCCAAGTATCGGAACACAATCTTCACAATCTTGCACATTTTTTATTTTGTTCTCTCAGACTTTTTTCTGAATGAACTAATTTACTCCTTCAAGGAACTTCGTGGATAAAATGAGCCCTTGCTGGATAGCAGTAATTAAGCTGCGTTTTCGAGTTTAGGCTCGATCACTGTAATCATAATGTGCTGTAAATCGAAAAGTAGTCTGCCTAATCGTCGGTAGTCATGTCCTTGGAAATTGGTCCTGGAATTGTTTGTTACGTGAGACACGAAGTTTGAAACTTCCGCACGAGATCATGAGTCAAGTCGTTACTTCATTGCGTAATTCACCTTAATTAAGGATCGTGGTCTCATTACTGACGTTCGGTACCGTAACCATTTGAGGCATTATGAAGCTCCGTTTAGAACTTGAACAACTTGGTCGTCATAATGTTACCTATCACAAGCACATCCACTTGAACTTATAATCATCCAGTTTGATCTTATAATGGGTGAATATGGTGATACGTTTTATAGCGACCAATCCCAATGATTCCTGTTTGTTATGTTTGTTTGTTAGTTTGTCTGTTTGTTTCTATCGCTGTCTTTAATTTATAGTCAGATACCCTTATTTAGTTAACTTGTGTTTGAATGAGACATCAGATTCTTCATAACCTGTTCTTATAGAGTTTATTTCGTTCATTAATTTATATACTTTTATTTATTATATATATATTTATATATATTATATATATATTATATATATATATCATAGATATATATATATATTATATATATTCTATACTATAGATATTTATAATATTATTATATTATAGATAATATATGTATCTATATTATATATATGATATAGCCGTGTTTTCTAGAGATTTCATAAATGCCACTTTTCATGTAAATATTAAATTGTGAGTAAACTAATGAAATTCGCAACAAGGGGCAGAGACTAATGAATGGGAGTCAGAAAAATCACGCGCTTGCAATCGGTACTCATCAAAATTTATACCATTGTGTCACATTGTCCAGATAGAAGGTTGGCCAGACGGAGTGAATTTCACTGGATGACATCGGGCAGCTGAAACCGTTCAATAGAAGTTCTCTCTCTCTCTCTCTCTCTCTCTCTCTCTCTCTCTCTCTCTCTCTCTCTCTCTCTCTCTTTGTGTGTTTGTGTAAACTTGAAACATGTAGTCCAGAGGAAATTGTGTAACGAAGCGAAAAAGAGATGTCTTGTAAAAAATTATATTTCAATGTAGGCACAAATTTAATCAGTGTATTTAGTGGCAAATTCCTCTTTTTACCTCATTCGCAAATTCTTTCTCTCCTCTTCTGTGAGGGACAGACAGGGAAACATAAACTCGTGCTTTACGTGACAAGTCCCCAAATGGCAATAAACTTTGTGAGAATGTGGGCACAGCTAATTTTAAAAAGTAAGAAAAGTAAGACAAGGACAGCACCGGCATCGTCAAAAGACACGGGAGAGAGAAAGATGTTGGCAGGAGAGAGAGAGAGAGAGAGAGAGAGAGAGAGAGAGAGAGAGAGAAAACTCGTGTTTGTAGAAATGATATACATTTGAACACTATAGTTAATTTTGATTAAAATAATTTATGTAAGGACAAACCGTGATCTCTTTACCCAGCATTTATAAATAAAAAAAGTTACTGGATCTAAAATCCATAGAATTAATGCGTCATCTCTGAACTGTTTTTGTTAACAAATAATGTGAAGTGATGTTCTCATGTAATAATTGATAGGCGTGTATTTAACACTTGTTCACGCTGAATCTAAGTCCTCATCATTCCAGTATAATTTGCTGACCCAATATATATTTACCTTTCAAATTCTGATCTCTTGTGTTTTACATCTTGACAGGTAATGACGTTTAGTGGAATGTTTTTTTTATGATAATAAAAAAATAAAGTAAACCAAGTGAGGAATAAAACGTATCCTTTTGAAGTTGAGTCCTTTGGCTCCGTAACCCGACTTTTTTTTTTTTTTTTTTTTTAGCTGGAAGATTGTGCATTGGAATGGAGGTTTATTCCATCCCCCCGAGACGACAAATTTCTCATAGTATCTAATTCCTCTAAAAAGCATCAGAGACCTTAATAAGGCTGGCACATTCGTTTCCTTACTCATAAGAGAAAAATAATTATAATATTATACGTTCCTTCAGATCGTTCCATATATTACGCATTTCATAGATTTCTACGCAGACCCTCAACTATAAATCTATACACACGCCCAAACACAACGAAGCAATAAAATCTCTTCTATATACAATTTCTAGGTACAGATCAAGAAAGCGTTCGCAGTCGACCTCCTCTGAGATCTATTCCCATCACAGATTCCATTTTGCATCTATCCCACAACACCGAGCCAGGTAAGGGGTCGTAAACATAGCTTTATGCCAATTTTGGGATGCAGCCGATCTGACCATGATACTTTATTCGTGTCTTCGAGGAAGTGGTGTTTGAGAGAGAGAGAGAGAGAGAGAGAGAGAGAGAGAGAGAGAGAGAGAGAGCTTTATCTGTTATTGTGGATTGTTTAACTTTTATTTTTCCATTCTCTCACATTATGAATTGAGACTCCGATGACAAACTAGTACTATTTGCTTTGTTTAAATACTAAGCGTACTAATGAATCAATTCTACAGTAAATAGTCTTCTTCAGTGTATATTAGCTCAAAAATTTATATCTCCAATCGTCGATCTTAAGTGTATATTAACTCAAAAATTTATCTCTCCAATAGTCGTTCTTCGGTGTATATTACCTCAAAAAGTGATCTCTCCAATAGCCGTTCTTCCGTGTATATTTGCTCAAAAAGTTATCTCTACAACGGTCGTTCTTCAGTGTGTATTAGATAAAAAATTTATCTTTCCAATAGCTGTTCTTTAGTGTATATTAGCTTAGAAAGTTATCTCTACCCAAGGCGTCTTGTAAAGTCTACTAACCTTATTCATAACATAAATTGCCGTTTACAATCTCCTGAATATCAGTGAATACGAAAGATCATCGGTACCTTAGACTTTTTAAGTGATTTTCCCACCAAAATCTTCCGTTTTCCATTGCTTTTATCAATGAGACCCTTCTTACTATAGTAGATTCACATCAACTGTGCATCTGATGTCTAGGCCAGTCCCTTACGACGCTCATGATTGGCTGCTGATAAGCCAATGACAGGGCTGGGAACTTTCAGTCTCTCTCGAGAGTTCACATAGGCAGGATGTATGTTCAACCTCTCCTAAGGGATACTTTTGAAAGACGTATCCCTCAGGAGAGGTGGAACATACATCCTGCCTTTGCGAACTCTCTCAACAGACTGAGAGTTTCCAGCCCAGTGATTGGCTTATCAACAGCCAATCAGGGACTAGCTTGGACATCAGCTGCACGGGTGATGTGAATCTACTATAGCAATATGAAGCATATATCTAGTAATATAATATCCGGTTATGCTAACTTCTTTAATATTAACTGTAGAGAAAACGGAAAAACATTATTCTGATAGAATTTTTCACGAGGATTCCAAATATGCTCTTACTTTTCTTCCACGATGAAAAATAACGGTGATATTACGGCTCAAGCAGCCTGCCTACTGTTGCCCGCCGCTAGTCTGTTTCTAATATTCAGGCTTCCAGCTTGGATGGGTTGCTTTAAAGGCCGGGTATAATCTCGGCCTAGGCGATGAATATTATATATTTCTTATATTCATGAATCGTCCTATTCAACATTCAGTTCGTTTCTGTTTGGGTGCTGATTCTCTGAGGTCTATTTCGATCTGCAAGTGCGGAGATTTTGCAGAAATACGAACCTGATGCAGGTTTGTTGCACATTAGGATAAAAAAATAAATGCTTCCACACCGTATAAGAGCAAGGTAAACGTACACTACATGCCTCAACATTATGTATTTTTCCTTTTCTAACTCTATATATTTATATTTTAAAAAAGACCTATTCTTGGTCGGCTACGTAACTTGCAGTTTTACCATGAATGAATCACGCACGCATTAATTTTTTCACTTCGTTGAACCGCCACTTAATCATCCCCCAGCAAAGTACACTCTCGCTTTGGTTCAAGAGAAGTATTAATCTCTCTCTCTCTCTCTCTCTCGTTATTGTTTGTTGCAACATAAACGTTCCCTCTTTCATTCCGGGTTGCAAGTCACAGCTATAAAGTTTAACAATGGTTGCTGTTACTCTGAAATAAGTAGCTTTCAAACGACATGTTAAAAACAACTGCAGTATAAAAAATATGACCAAATTCCTAACCATTCATTGCATTGTGGTCTGCAACGATAGCGCTCATTGTTGATAATATAACGCGGAAGATTTTTTTTCACTACAACGCTGAAAACAGGCGGAGTAAACAGTTTTAAAGATAGTGTAACACGGATATGAAAGCATAAAGGGTGCTTGGAAATGGCAGTTCGAAAAGGATTAGTCTGGAGGAATCTCTTTGAATAAAAAAAAATATATATATAATAATAATTTTTTTTACAGTCAGTGTGTTTGTCTGTTCAGCGATCTCTTCCCACATATATCCATCCAATCCAGAATTATGTATTTCATTTAGCGTTACCTATGTCGAAAACTGTTAACGACTGTACACTAACACAATAGATTCTAATCATTGTCATTTTTATGCCATATCAGCATTCAGGCACGCCCCCAGCGAGCAACACGTAATCATGAAACTAGTGAAGTGAAAGAATCAAGTGACGATTTGCATTTGGGTATAGAAATGATAAAACAGTTCAATTTTCCGTACCCAGTAAGTGGGTCAGCGTCAGCCCACAGGCAATGAGTGATAAAATTGCTCACCACTGAGCGAGCAATGGTCGAATGTAAATAGACTCGCATTGTATTTGCATCTTAAGAGACATTGCAGTTACGTATTTATGTATTTGCCTTCGTGGGCCAAACGCTTTGTTGTGTAGGAATTACTTGATCTTAAAAAGTGTTCAAAACAATGAAAACATCAGTTCTGGAACCTGCTTGGTTGCATAGTTGCTTTTCAGTGATACCGTGATAATTTAACATACATACATAAAACAAAGAAATCCTTTTAATGTTAGTCAAAGGATTATTTCATCCCGTGAAAGCCTCAAGAGGATGTCGAAACAAGCAAGAAAATTTTAAACTTATGGGAACTTTGTAAAGCCATAAAAGTATAAAGAGATTCTTTCTCTCTCTCTCTCTCTCTCTCTCTCTCTCTCTCTCTCTCTCTCTCTCTAAGTTCTGAACTGGAAATGTAACCGAAGGTCGAGGTGAACTGATTGCATTTTTAAAATATTAAGTCACATATTTTACCTAACGATTCGAATGTATTTATTTTTTTTTTTTTTGTCAATTGCAAAGACTACCTTGGTGTAATCTGTAGTTAGTTAACGTTTGGTATCGATAATATTAAATATATGAGAGTTTCTTGGGAAGAGTTTCATCCCTTCACAAAATAATTTAGATACAAAAAAATCATAATAAACAAACTGAGGCAAATCACACACAATTTCACAGTAGATCCAAGTGCGTTTTTAAAGCTATAAACTGAATTGGGGAGACGAATATTAAATATAAATTTACACGCTAATTCAATTATAATAAATATATAATATGCTATACAATATATATATAGTATACTATATAGATATATATAATATAATATTACTATATATATAATATATGTATACACACACACACATACATATATATATATATTATATATATATATATATATATATATATACATATATATATATATATATATATATATATATATATATATATATATATATACATATATTATATTATATATATATATATATATATATATATATATATATATATATATATATATATATATATATATATATATATATATATATATACTATATATATATATACATATATAGATATATATATATATATATATATAGATATATATATATATATATATTATACATATATATATATATATATATATATATATATATATATATATATAGATATATATACTATACATACATATATATATATATATATATATATATATATATATATATATATATATATATATATATATATATATATGTACGTAATCGGTGTAGCAATTATTGTAAGCAGTCACTAGTTTCCACGAGTACTGTGTCTGAACTTGACTCTGAATAGTGGGTGCATTTTTTTTTTCTCCGGTACTGAACGAGAATATGATTTAGAAATATTTACAATGATGTACTGACTACGCTATAAATCATTTGTTGACGTTGTAAGAAACGCTGAAGAAAAATATCTCCTACTCATCTTGAAAGCCTTAGCACAACGTTAAATGGCAACGTGAATCATTATAATGGTGCAACAAAAGCTCTACTCTCAGATATAACTTTCCCGAGAAGATAAATAGTACCTCAGTATTTTTCGGCGAACGTACGTCCTTTAAACACACACGCCACGTAAATCATTATTATTTAATTATTTCAGATTTCATTTCTGTTATTATTATGTCTAGTCTTATCATTATTATTTTTATTTTCATTATTTTTATTTAAATTTTTATTATTTTCATTTTCACTATACACACGACGATGCTTACATTGTACGTTAATGAACGCCCTATTAACCTTATTAACGATGTTAGATTATCGATTTCAAACAATGTTTAGAACTGGTATTCGTGGTTCAATTTGAAATGCACTGGCATTCGGAAAGGGGTTGAACTTATTATTCATACATTGGTGGTATACCGTAAGCAGAGAATATTAAATATCAGTTGATTGTAGCCTATATGTCTATCTCCCAAATGATGTAACAGCGCTTTTGCGAGACAGTTTTCAAATAGTGTTTAGAAGATAGAGTTAGGCTTAACCTTTTCCACTTTATTATATCACCTCGCTGGTTGTCTCAGCCGACTTATTACATATCCAGAGTAAAATATGACGTCGCTATGCTATGAATGTTCCATTATGAACTAAATTAATTCGAGGTTAATAATCATTAGGACCTACACGATATTATATGATTTGAGATGCATTAATACACTTTCTCTATTAACGGGGTGGCTGAAGAATGTACAATACATGATTGTGAATGAGTATAATAGAAAATAAAGATAGTAATTCACAACTGCTTTTTGAACTGAGGTTCTGTTGTATAAATCGGAGAAATATAAATAAAGCCACAAACTACAAATGCTCACGAATCAAGCGAGCGTCTTTCCTCACTATATCTCGAAGCACCTGGATAAGCGAGTTTGCTTCTGCAAGACTGATTCCAAGGTTCAAAGCACAGAGAGAGAGAGAGAGAGAGAGAGAGAGAGAGAGAGATAATCCCTTGGGAAAGCAGAACTCTCTTTGCATTTGAGTTATTCCGCAGTTAGCTTGGGCATTGCCCAAGATACCAAGAAACCAAGGGCGTCTGCTCTTTTTATATATTATTATATGACTAAGTATGTGCAAATACTAATGTGTGGTAAATGACAGCGAGAGAGAGGAAGAACGAACATCTCTATGATGAAGGAAAGATGGTTAACTCTGAGATTATTTTTGCATCCTCAATCTCAACCTTATCGTAAACTTTGGTGAGAGTAATTGAAAATGGCTGCTTTTGTCTCTAAATGCTTTGCCTTTAGAGATATCTTGGTTATTTTTTTTTTACGCATGCCTTTCAGTCACTAATATAACAATCGTCTCCAATACCAATGGTTGCCTACGAAATCTCCTCTCTCTCTCTCCTCTCGTCTCTCTCTCTCTCTCTCTCTCTCTCTCTCTCTCTCTCCATCCATAATTAGATTATATTTCCTGATCTCAAGAAACCCTGATCAAATTTGCTGGTAATGCTTAATTGAGCACGAGAAAATGTTATTACGAAAAACTTAGAATTCTTTATTTATTTTCGAACAAACCTGCATATAAATGAGAGATGAAAGGACTGCAATAAAAACTATATATTAGAGTGTGTTATTAAAGAAGTGTCGTTAGATGAACGTCCACAATCCACTGTACATCTGTCGTGCAATATTTAACTCAATCGATATTGCAATTATTAATGAACGATGCCTAATAAGTTGTCCGTTTAGGTCTAGGCTTGATGCGGCTTCTTCAATTAAACCTCTCTTCTGCAACCCATAGGGTATATTTCGTTTTCGCTTCGCAAGTGTATTTTTTTTTTGGGGGGGGGGGGGGGGGGGGGGTGTGTGTGCGGCGCGGGGTATTCTTATCGAAGATACCTGGCGAAAATACTGTTTGAAATATGCTAGCTTTCTTTTTTTAAATACTACTTTTTTTTTTCTTTTACTTGGGTACGAAACCTTCGATAACCTTATGATGAACTTCGAAAGTTGATGCAAATGTGTCTTTTACATAAAACGTAAACTCTCAGCTCTTTCGAGCATCAAAATTTATATGCAAATGACTCTTGTAAGACAGGTAAGGCTGCTTATTTTAAGACTGGTGGGCGTGTGTATTAAGTGCATGGTAGACCCGAAACCGAAGTTATCTCCATGATTATTTGTGTGGTTATGAAAGCGATTTATGTAATTAATTTAGTTCTTTGATATATATATTATATATATATATATATATATATATATATATATATATATATATATATATATACATACATATATATATATATATATATATATATATATATATACATACATATATATATATATGATATATTATATATATATATATATATATATACATATATATATATATATATATATATATATATATATATATATATATATATGTATGTGTGTGTACGTGTGTGTGTGTGAGAAATAAAAATGTTTGTCCGTCCACGACTATTAATGTTTATTCATATTACAAAATATACACACGAGAAATGTTAAGTAAATATTGTCTAGTGATGAATTCATTTAATCTTTGGGCAGATATACAAATTATAGATTATGTCATATTTGCATTAAGATAGAATATTTATTTAAAGTAATAACAAACAACACTGGAAATCATCTCTTGTAAGAAATCCACGTTGAAATTGTCAGAGGAAGTGGGAACATTAAAAGTGGCAGCAAATTATTTCGATAGTTTTCGAATAATAGATATATGATGGTTTCAGTTCTCTCGCTGTTCCGACATTTGACCTTTTAACCTCAACTGGGTCTCTTATGGAGCATTGACCTTTGAATTTCACATTACTTCCCACACACACATTGAAGGTGTGGACGCTAAAGTATTTTTTGAGAATGTGTGGCAACTGATTCATCTCTTTTTGGGTTTCAAAATATTAGTTTGCATGAAAACGTGCGAATAAAACCTTTAGCTATAAATTGATTTCGTACATAAAGTAAGAGTGACAATTCATAATGAATGACATCTTTAATTGTGTAACCATGTATATGATAAATGTTACAGAATATTACTAAATTCACAAATAAAAGCCATCCTTTCGTTGTAAATTGCGTCAATAGTAAATATTGCAGTGCCTTAGAGAATTCATTAATAATTGCAATAATATGGATGTGAATAAATCACTGCTCAGATTCAGGCGAAACCCTATCCATGAACAGGAAATAATTCAGTAGGCGTTCCCTCAAAGGAAAATAAGTGTCCCGGATCGCTTGTCTGGGCGACCACACATTTGATCTCTGACCTAAATCTTGCAGAGATATTAAAGGATCTGGGTCATATATATTGAGGTCTTCTATGTAAAGGTTCAACGAATCCCAAGCGTTATTTTCGTTGCTACGAAGTCGAAGAATTGAATCATATCAGTGCTATTCGATTTACATAGATTCTGCCAACGTAATACTATTTTATAGCCTTATATCACTCATCTTAATAGTTCCTACATAAAAGGAACATCTCAGGAAACCATTGTCAGCTTCAATCAACCTTATAAGAAAACATATCCGCCTCATCCCAATAACAGAGACCAAATCGTTTGTATAGATTGTGTCCCCATCCTTCCCGAATCCTCTTTAATCTGTGACAAAGCCCAAACGACCACCATCTCTCTCTGATACCGACCTCTCCTCATCGCCTGTTAGCCATATTGCGTCATCCCCGTGCTCGACGGTGTTGCCACCCATACGTAACCGAGAAAACCTTGTGCCTTGAACGGGGATGTACTTCAGTGGATGCCGTAATATCTCTCTCTCTCTCTCTCTCTCTCTCATGCATTGTATTATCGCAGAGAACCGTATTCAATACAAATCTTTGTTTTAGAGAAAAACAAGAGGACAGACCCCCATTATTATTCGTTTCAAGTAGAAGCAACTAATTAATTAATCAGTAACTAGTCTGCGCGCTCTCATCTCTCTCTCTCTCTCGTCTCTCTCTCTCTCTCTCTCCTCGCTCTCTCTCTAAAAATCTGACCGACATTCACATAAATAGCGCAGATATTCATGGAAATTAAACCGACATTTTTTCACACTAATATTCGCTCGGCAAAAAATTGAGAATATTTTATTAAGCCAAACAGCTAATAAAAGTTTGCTGATATCACAGACTGCATACTTTTTTTTTTACAATCCCTTACCCACCACTTTCTCTCTCTCTCTCTCTCTCTCTCTCTCTCTCTCTCTCCCCATAGGGTTTCTTCTTGTTCAAAAGGAATGTCGTGTTATCAACAATGCCTGTATTGATTTGTTTACTTTATATTTCATTTCTGTCGTTATTTTCACGTTGCTACTTCAGACTTGTGTACTCACCAGTTACATAAATCTCGTTTGTAAAACTTCTCGCATATTTACTAATAATTATTTACAATTATTATTGATAATATGATTTAGTATTTACTAGAATATTCCCCATTACTAATCTTGTCAGGTCTGTAAGTTGCGTACTCGTTCAAGAACATCGCTAAGTGCTGTGTAATGACTGAAGTTTCATCATCCATTCGTTTGGATTATACACCGTTATCAGTCTAACTTATCTTGGGCACTACTATCAGTCCGACTTATCTAGAGCACTACAATCAGGCTGACCTGTCCAGGGCACTTCGATTCAAAGGCTGTTACTGGGTCACTGGTTGGTCGGGATGGTGGAATGTGAGGGGCGTGGCGTGCCCAAGTAAGTTTCAAGTTACCGTGTACTTAGATTTCCAAAGACATTAAGAAATATCCCCTTACTCGGGGAGTAAGCCTACAAGCTACTTTGTTGTTCTTGCTGTTGTTGTTCTTGTTGGGGGAGTTATAAAAGGTTCAAAAAATGTGTTTCGCGTTGAGTTAGAGATACAGAAATTTCAGGATAAGATATTCATGATTTATTTACCAGAATGAAAATGTATAAATTTAAAAAAATAAAGAATGTGCATTTTAAACAGTACTGTACAATTATTTCTAATAAAATATGGCGTATTTATTTTATTTTTCGTTGGTGAAACAACGCGCTATTTGACCGTAGATTTTAGCAGGCGCTCCTGGTAAGCTGAAGGTCTGGTCGGTGGCTCATCGCCCTCATCTCTCATCCGAGAACTTCCGGATTCGATCTCTGCTTGAAGCAGTTATACATTTCTCAACTTCATACGTTACTGAGTGTTGATTTAGAAGAATATAAAAATAACCAATTGCACAGCTCGTTGTGCTTTACGATTTAGTTGGTAATCATGAAATGGTGTGAGATTTTGCACACTTAATGAAGGATAGTGAAAAACAATGAACGAGAAGAGTAAATGCATTTCGTAATATTCTTGGTTTTCAATTCAACCTCTTTATAATCCTCATAAAAAAACGAAGGATGCGAAACCCAAGACGGAACGAATTCCGTCCCTAATGAATGTTGGAAACTTGATTGATGGAGAATCTGCTTGCATCTTAAACTGGCACTTCTGAACTGGATATTGAGATTTCCCTGCAGTATGGAGTATCATAGAGAGCTAAGAAGGGTCATGACTCACGAGATGATTAAAACTTGAATATACCGATTCTTTTTTTTCTTTTCTTTAATACCTCCAGTAAGGAGGCTACGTATTTACCTCCGTTTGCATGCGTTCCCTTCTGTCTCATTTATTTCTCATTTTAAAAGAATCGAAGGCATTTTAAATAAATTAGCCTTCGTCGAGGCAAGGAGAGATGCAGGGGTATGTCCTGCATCACTTGTGAAAATAAAAGGGGTTTAAGATGCTGACGTTGCATTTAGCATCACTTTCGCAGATGAGGAACCAACTCGTCGTCCATCTGCTTTACAGTTTAACCTTTGCACTACATCCTATCGTGATACCGAAATATAGTTTTAATCAGTGTAGAAAGGAAACCTTGGGTTCTCTAACGTTTCCGTAAACATCTCGCTGGCTTTGGAGAACGTTAACCAGAAGTCTCTACTAGTATCTGAGATTGTCATGCGAAACTTAGCCATTGCTTCGCTTTGGATATGGGACTAAACATTACTTCAGGACTGACTCTTTTGCCACACAATTTCTCATCCCCTATTTAAAGGAGAATTAAGGAGCCCTAGTTTCATATGTTAAGACCCCGTTAGATTAAAACCAGAAAATTATTGAAACTGCTATGTAATCAGCTTTCCTAAACAGATAAAGCAGCAATTTATACTGAGGCGACGCAGAACTATATAGCTGAGACCTCAGGGGTGGTTCCATCCCCGAGTGCCGGGATGAGTATGGTAGTCATCATCTTTCCAGGGTAACCCGATAGTTTAGCAAAATAAATAAATAATAAATAAATAAATAAATAAATAAATAAATAAATGAATAAATAAATAGATATATAAATAAATAAAAATGGTAACGGTGTCTTCATAATCTGTAAATATTCTGGCATATTTAAAAAAAAATAAAAAACTTTGAATCGAGTATTCGTGCGTGTATATAAACACAGTATTTATTTGTACGTTTATGCATGCAGTTCGCCAGGTGACTGCAAAAATAAATAAATAAATAAAGAATAAAAAACATCCCATATCACCGGGTATCTGTTCAATAGGGTAACTGATAGCTGAGAATTTGAATTTTGTGGTAATCATTTATAGCATATGTGTGTATGTCCGTATGTATATATATTCGTCATGTAACAGCTACACATATTTTCTGGAACAAGCTCCCACTGTACCTGAATAATCCACAACCAATTGTGATGTCCCCGTCATGTCAAAATGAAACGGATTTACCCGTCATGTCAAAATGAAACACATATAAATCCTAGTGTATTACTCCGCGCAATAATCACCCGTCGTATTTCATGAATATGCAGCCATTCAGATCAACTGGATTAAAGTTTATGATAGTCCACAATCAGTCGGGAGAGTGACGTACCATATACCATTCGCATTCAAACAAAATGCGCATGACGTCACAGATGAACGTAATTGACGTAACTTGAAAGTACGACTTTTATGTGCGGGTCGTACAATATTCCATTTCATAATTTAATACGGCGCTGTTCTGCTTGACTTTGATGTATGAAATAGGCCTGATATGGTGAATGAAACTTCCAATGGTAATAAGTCAGTGGTATCACAAGCAGTTTTATTTATCACGTTGTTTTCACTGGGAGAGAGGGTTGTACTACTCTTAATTAAGGGCTTTTACAAGGTCGAATATATCGCTTATCTTTTTAATGGCATGAATTTTGTGAAGCTGGGTGCTGTTTATATTCTGTCCATAATATTTGAGTGTGGTCGTCGCATCTGGCTCTTCAATAGATAGACGTCTTTTCCAATTTTGAAACGCTCCCTGTTTAAGTAGGCAGGACTCGCTTTGACAGGTCGGCCAGAATAGTGATTAATGATGAATAACCCGAGACGAGTGAATAGATTTATTTACCCATGGTCCAAAATTTACAGGTTGTAAACCAAGGACATTTAAATATTGAGTACTGTTATAAATATATACTAGTAGGTTACTTGAAGGCATATTACTTTTCATTCATTGAATGTCTAAGGTATTCTTAGTAATCTTCATTATAGTTTACGTCTAGATGTTGTTTAAAAAATAGAAATACAGAGGTGTTACCCTTCGTTATCGATAGAAAAAGTAACTTGCAGTTATGACAAGTGTGGCTGTAATTTGTGACAAACTGAAACAATTAATGCAAAGACGAAGGATGGGCAAATGTATTGTACCGACTAGCAATAAGTAGGTCCTGCCTTCTATGAGCGCGTTAGGTCATCGCCCGGCTGACCTGTCTTTTCGTGGCTCCTGCCCGTAGGTATCTCGGAAGCAATTTTTCGAAACTGGTTCCAAAATGTTGTGAATCTGGGAATTTTTTTTCTTTATGCTTTAGACGTTTACTACTACTCGTTGGGACCTAACTGTCGCCAAAAAGCTTTTGAGTATTTGTTTTTATTTCATTTGGAATACATTTTAACTGAACAAGACTTGATCTAAAAAAAAAAATAAAAAAAAAAAAAAAAAAAAACTCTTGGGTGTTTGTTTTTATTTAATTTGGAATACATTTTAATTGAACAAGACTTGATCTAAAAAAAAAAAGATTTTGAGTATTTTATTTTATTTCATTTAGAATATATTTTAACTGAACAAGACTTGATCTAAAAAAACGCTTTTGGGTATTTGTTTTTATTTCATTTGGAATACAATTTAACTGAACAAGACTTTATTTAATTTTTTTTAAGAACAGCAATTGCAATCATGGTATTAATTATGAGAGCGTATATCCCAGGCTGGTTAATTACGACGCATTTGATGTATTTCATTAAAACCAAACATCAGTGCCAGGGTCGCATTTAAAGTCTTTTTGGCCGAAAATAGACTAGAGGTAACAGACCGACGAGACTGACATTTATTTATTCCGTTTCCGCCGCTGTTGTAATCATGGCTGTTTTAATTATCCGAGGTTTTAAGTTTTCATTACTGCGTATGATTTATCTTGGAAGACTTTTTTTTTTAATATACAGCGTGAATAATGTGAAATAGGAGTTTTCTTAATGTTGGTAATAATAGTCTTTGAATATTCTACGTTGTAATGTTTTTTTTTCGTAACTTCAACCAAAATGACACCAGTTACATTTGGATTGATGAATATATATCAAAGTATTCCTTCTTTTGGAATCTCTCTCTCTCTCTCTCTCTCTCTCTCTCTCTCTCTCTCTCTCTCTCTCTCTCTCTCTCTCTCTAGAGAAAAATACCAGCTGTTGAATTCATGAAAATAAGTCTCCGGCTATGTGTCCGTTATCACCTGAGGAGGTAGGTGGTCGTGAATCATCTGAAATGCAAGTCGAATTCAGAAGACGTTATCTGGAAAGGACGCCATCTCCTTCTTTTGACAGTCCTTCGTGCCTAATGTATCTCCATTCTTAATTAAGAGTTCCTCGTCATTATGCGCGTTAATGATTATATTTCATCAGCACTTATGCTGATTTATCGGAAATTCAGAGACATTGAGATGAAAGGTAAAGTTGAGGAGGTTAAAAAGTCTTATTCCTTGATAATGAAATCAACTGCCTTAATTTGGTACTCGTTTTCAATTCTTGCGTTAAGTTGCCATTTAGAACGACAATAAACATGAATATTAATGACATTTTGCGCTCTAAAATTTAGGCTATTTTCAATAGTTATCCTTATCACGGATCAAGTCATCAGGCTGATAATTAAGCGCGATTCTTTAAAAAAAAATGTACCATAATAACGAATAATCTGGGACAATTTGTGAATAAGTAAACATAAGTTCTCTCTCTCTCTCTCCCTCCCTTACGTGTATGTATGAGCGTATGTGCCCATTTAAAATACATATAATATTGACGTGGTTATATTATCTAAGTCTAATGCCATATGAGAATGTCTTCATCCTTCAATGAGGTAGCCGGTCTAATTATTTTAAAAAATCACGAAACGAACAGTTATTAAAGAAAAACTTCTGGACAGAATTATAATAAGTAATAGTGTCTTCACAATATTTTTTTCCAGCTTAGTTTTCCAAGATGTAACCGAGTACTGGGTAATTTTCCCGAATAAAAGCGGGAGGCCATTATCTTAAAAACTAACCATAGAATATTCTTGAAAATGATCTAACCTAACCTAACCTAGGGGCGTGGCAACAAGGGGAGGGGGTTGGGGTGTGGGGCGCAGTGATGCAATACTAGCATGTAGCCGGGCCCAAGCTCTCGGAAGAACGTATAGGTCATTTGTCCCCGACTGATGCTGGAAACGAGATCATAGGAGGACCCCCTGAAAAGGCGACCAAATTTCGCTAACACGGAAGGGACTTAACAGATTCAGGAGAGCCATGTGTTGCTCGGAAGCTGTTTATGGATGAGTCCCGGGCCTCTCTTTATATCCTTTTTTATAGCCTCAGGTCATTCCGTGAGGAGCTGCGAAATGAATAGAGCGTGAAACGGTATGATATTGTATTGGCGCGACTTCCATCTCCGTCGGTTTTTTTTATTGCTAATAGAATAAATATGTTTTAGTCAAGGTTTCTCCCATCTTTTGTATGAGTTTTATTGCTTCGTTAAATGTCGAAGAAAATTGCGAGGAAAAAAAAACATTATTTATTTTCGTTGATGCCCCGTTTTCTTCTGATACCCTTCGATATTACTTAAAGCTAAAAAAAGGAATGTAAAAGGATAATAGGAAAAACCTTGATGATAAAAACATTTTTTTTCTCATAAAGAATTTGCAAACGCGAAACATATCGACACACTTTATCTTAAATTTGATCTCTTTCTAGTTAGTGATACCATTTTCTAATTACTAAGCAAATCAAGTAATTCTTTATTAAAATTCATTCTGCTAATTGTAATTTGTGATCAGAGAAAGTAAATAATGCTCATGATTTTAGAGGAGTTAAAATTTATATCCAAACGAAAGTTATTTTAGTTCTAACTGTCCACTTTATGCAAGAAATTCCTCTTAACTGTTTAGGAATTTCATTTCGCCAAGGAATTGTCGAGGAAGGCGACGAACTGGGCTGGCTGAGGGATTTATTGCGTCCTTCGTTGCATGTTTATCGCTGCATTCATTCTGTGTGTGTGTATATATATATATATATATATATATATATATATATATATATATATATATATATATATATATATATATATATATATATATATATATATATATATATATATATATATATATATATATATATACACACACACATATATAGATATTAATTATATATACAAGGGGTACATAATGTCCCAGTATCATTACAAGCCATAATTACCCGTAATGGTACTGGGATTGTATGGACACCCTGTATATACGTACATACATCTACATACATATATATATATATATATATATATATATATATATATATAATATATATATATATACTATATATATATATATATATATATATATATATATATATACTATATATATATATATATATATATATATATATATATATATATATATATATATATATATATATATTTGTGTGTGTGTGTGTGTGTGTGTGTGTGCGTGTGTGTGCGATATGAACACATGGTAACTTGTTTCACAGAAATAAAATATTTGACTTTCCAAGGAAGGATAACTCCCTTCAATATCGGTAACGTACCGTTACATTATTTTCACTTCAAAATAGAATATAAACCATGCATATAATCAAAATTTTACTTTACCACTTTTAGCTAAAGTACGAAACATATAATAATCAGAAGAGGAAATTCTAAATGTAACAGATAACCTCACTGCAGAGTCTTTCCACCTCTTAATTCAGAAATTATAATATTCCAGGTGTTCCGAAACTGCATTGAGCAAATGAAGTTACACTTCACAATTTGTAAGTTGTTATTAACCGCTTTAAATAAATAACGCAGAGAGATTAGTGTTATCACCAGGCATCCAGGCAGCTGCGGAAAAATAGCGGCTCGTCTGTAAAGATATTTACTAAATATTTATTCAAAACACATCCTCTGTTTATCCTGCTTCGTATTCTCCCGCGGTGTTTCTTTCATGAGGAGGCTGTTATCAAGCTCCGTAATTCTGGAGAATTAAATTACCATCATTGTTATTCAGTAGATGAACCCTATTCATCTGGAACAAGTGCACCAAAGGGGGCATGAAAATGGAATTCAAGCTTCCAAAGAATATGGTGTTTATTACGAAGAAGTAAGACGAGGTCAAGGGAAATACAGAAAGAAGAGATGCCATTCTTTAAAAATAAATTCGTGAATTAACAGAAAGATAAAGATGTATCAAAATGCAAGGAGAATAATATTAGAGAGAGAGAGAGAGAGAGAGAGAGAGAGAGGAGAGAGAGAGAGAGAGAGAGAGAGAGAGGATTTCCTCGTGTCCATTTTACAGTCGTCCAGAGCTACTTGATATGGAATGACTGGGCGTCCACCCTCATTGCATTTTGAGAAGCAATGAGTTCTCCTATTAGATAATGAAAAAGCGACGAGTTCTAATCGATACTTTTCCCGCAGGAAAGCAGGAGTCATTGTCGTTGGTGAATTCGAAATACTGTTCAAGCCACGAGCGTGAATACATTTCACGATTGCTTCCACTAAATGCGATCGTAATTTTACCCTTCCATTCCCTGGCAATATCGCGTATGAATGAGTCTGTTGTGTGTTATTTTTTTTTTTTTACAAACTATGCAAACGTGCTTTGAATAATAAGTTTTACCGTGACGATCTGGATTAAGGCTGAAGGATTCATGATTTCCAAAGGTTCGCTTATAATCAATTTGTATCAGATTGGTTTGGACTTGCATTTTCGTGAAGGAGAGTGGGTTTATCAGGTTGATCAATGCCAAGAGGAAATCGGTATTAGTATAATGATGAGAAAAAGCTCCCCCCTGAAAGGGAAGAGGATGGCCATCATCGTATGCTCTCGGAATGCATTTGAAATGCATTTTATTTTTCGTGGGCTGACAGGTCATGGGGATCTACTAACTGCTCCTTTTGAGCCTAATTGGGCAAGACTATCCATCTCTCTGACCGAGGTCATTATGGTGTTTTTACTGAGGAGGAATTAGGTTACCATATTTAGTGCGGAATTTTCCCTGTTAAACATGTTTATTTATATATGCATAAATAAATTTTGAGGTATTTTTAAGCGCTTGCTTCATTTTAGAAAATTAAAAGTAAAATGGTCATGAGAATTTGCAGAATCAAGAATCACATTTTAAACGAATAACGAAAAAGACCCATCTCAAAATAATTAACCAGTTCTTCATACAATAAAAAAAGGAATTATATTAAACTCAAGGCTCACAAGTTTTAACGAATAACGGAAAAGACCCATCTCTAAATATGACGCCTGTAATTAACCAGTTCTTCATATAATAAATAAATAATGAATCAACTAAGATATTTCATCTGCACAACGATTTCTCTCACTCCTCACTGGTCACTGAGGCGAAGCGATGTATAGTTCATAGAGTTCCTTTCGTCGCTGTCTGTTCAGATCAATACGTCTTGAGAGAGAATCTTGCGAGATATATTTTTACCTAAACTCTGTTGCGCATGTGAACGAAAATGGCTGTTATTTTGATAAAAGAAATAAAAGATAATAGTTTTTTTACTGTTTCCTTTGATTAGGTAAATGGCATGTTTGTACGATAATAAATAATGAAGAGGTGTGTGTAGATTTGCAACAATCCAGTTTTCAAAGAGAGCATATATATATATATCTGTCGGGGCTTATTTAAAAGGTTGCACTAATGCGGCGAGACTTTTATCTGGGCGAGAACGGGAATGTTTTTTGTTTTTTCCCACAGGGAATATGGAACCAGGAAGCCGTCCAGTTTAATCGAAATCAGCGTCTAGACAGGAATAGAAACTTGAAATCTACAAGCAACTCTCCAGTAGCATTTATGAAAGCAGCTTTTACCAATTTGATGAAGAAACTACTTACTTTATAGGGTATTCTAAGAAATGTTTGCGGAGATATCTCAAGGTGTGCTGCCTCCATGAATGATTACAATCATTCACACACACTCACACCACCAGATATCTGACAAGTCATTCCATATCTGGAATCAGTATGTATCATTTATATTATATATATATATATATATATATATATATATATATATATATATATATATATATATATATATGATATGTATATGTCTATGTATATATATATATTATATATATATATATATATATATATATATATATGTCTATGTTTATGTCTATGTATATATATGATATATATATATATAGATATATATAATATATATATATATATATATATATATATATATATATATATCATATATAGATATATATATATATATATGTCGATATCTATATATAATTATATATATATATATTATATCATATAATATATATATATCTAATATATAATATATATGATATTATATATATAATATATCTATATATATAGTATATATATATATATATATATAGATACTATAAATATATATATATGATATATATAATATATATATATATATATATATATATATATATATATATATATATATGTATATATATATATATATATATTCTATTATCGCTTAATAAATTCCCCCTTTACTCGGTTAAACATATATGAAAATATATTAATTCCGAGGTAGAGCGAATTAGATATTAAAGGATATTTGTAGTTCGATATATATATATATATATATATATATATATATATATATATATATATATATATATATGTCTCAAGGTGTGCTGCCTCCATGAATGATTACAATCATTCACATACACACGCACACACACACACACACAGATATCTGACAGTCATTCCATATCTGGAATCAGTATTGTATCATATATATATATATATATATATATATATATATATATATATATATATATATATATATATATATATATATATATATATATATATATGTCTCCAACTAGTTTCCAGAATGCTCTACGAACGCAGTCATTTTCTTCACATTTCAAACGTCATAGATACACATAACCAATTTTTCAGTAGATGATATAGAAATATTTATCCAATTATACGCGCCGCCATATTTTCCAAAGCAATCAGAAATGAAATAGAACAAATTCCTAGAAATTTAATCATCAGATTGCACCGCTACTTAAAAAAAATGAAAAGGAAATAAGAATGAAAGAAAAAAAAAATTTAATTTATTGAAACATCGTAGTAGACCGCTGATTAAAACTTCTTTTCTGCGTTTCTTTTCATTTGACATTTCGATACTGGCAGGGAAATGAAAAGACTTTTCTCGTTACCGGTATGTTGTCCGTGGGTGAAAAAAAGGTCCGTTTTCAGATCTCGAATGAATTTGTGATTACTAGTTAAAACTAAAATGTTTTCATGATGCGTGTGATTTGTACTTCGTTTTATCATTTTTGAGCTTCAAATGTCGTCCTATTGTGCTGTTTCAATGCAATTCCTGAAGACTTAGAAAATAGTAAACAAACAATCCCTGTCATGTGCTTGACCACTTGGGTACTGACTGACGATAAACATGGTTACTCCCATCCCACTCCCCCCCCCCCCCCCCCAACTACCCACTCCCCAAAAAAGGAAAGGAATTTTAATTGTATCCATGAAGAATGATAAGTATAAACTGTACAGCAGCCCAATCAGTGGTTATGTTAGCAGCGAGAGCCGGAGATCATCTTGGAAATATATTGTTGAACATAATCAGAAACTGACAGACATTGCTAACTGCCTCAGCGGAGAGAAATATGAACGAATATGTTTTCCTGTTCCCGTAGGGGGTTAGCGCCGTCAGTGCACCTCATGCTGTATAATGTAGGCATTATTAAGGGTCTCTGCAGCGTGCCTTCGGCCCCTAGCTGCAACTGCTTTCATTCCTTTTACTATAACTCAATTCATATTCTGTTTCTTCTATCTTACTTTTTCCAGCCTCTCATAACAGTTGATTCATAGTGCAACTGCTTTGAGGTTTTCCTCCTGGTACACCTTTCATATCTTTTACTGTCAGTTTCCGTTTCAGCGCTGAATGACCTCGTTAGTCCCAGTGCTTAGCCTTTGGCCTCAATTCTATAATCAGTTCGGTATGTTGAGAGAATAATCAAATGATGCTGATATATCGACGTAATCCTCTACTGAAGTTTCCCTCTTGTTCATTGTGGATCGGTAACAAAGATCTAATTCCATATCGATCCAACGCGATATGAATTAAAATGAAAATATGAATTTTTATACAGCCGTTTAATGAAAAGCTAACATTAAATACGAAATAATAAAGAAAACTTTCATTCAGGAGTAAGTATCCAATTAGCACCAAATCACAGTAGGAATCAAAGAGCTTCGCGGAAGGAAATTCGGGTTTAAAATCATATCTAGGGTGTATCTGTCGAATAAGATTAAGTGAATATTTATTTTCCATCAAGGAATCCATTTACCTTTCCTGTAAGGCTTGTAGGGATGACTCACACGTTTACTAATCCCGGCGTTCATTTGATTTCGGCAAACCTGGATTTCAGTTATCGTTTTAACGCGGTCTCTGCAAGACCTCTCATATACTGAAATTCACACAGTGCCGTCGGCAGGAATCATATTTTCTGTAGTGCATGTTTTCTTTTCTGTCCTCTCCAACGTCCCTATGCTAGGACCAAAGACCACAACTTGATAATGATTCTCATTTCCTTCTCATAACCTTGGAAACAAGGCGTGATCCGACCTCCAGCTTGCTCGGTGCGCATGCTAAAATCTATGGTCGAATAGCGCGTTGTTTCACCAGCGAAAATTGAAATAAATACGCTATATTTGATTAGAAATAATCTTTGTGTAGGTTGCAACATACACATTATTTATTTTTTTTTTTTACATTTTCACTCTAACAAATAAATCATAAATATCCTATCCTAAAATTCCTGTATCTTTAACTCAACGCGAAATACCCTTTTCAGACCTTTTTAGGCTTTCCTATCCCCACCCCCAACAAAAACAACAACAACAAAGTAGTTTACAGGCTTACTCCCCGAGTAAGCGAAATATTCGCAGCAGGAAAACAATGCATTACCGCTATTCGAACAATTCTGAGAAAAAAATTCTCCTCCCCAGGCTCCAAAGTAAATTGGGCCACAGAAGATATGATATGTTGTACTGTAGTGCAAGATTAGTTTCGGCCACTTTGTAATTAGGTCATGCATCTTTCTGATATATTCGTGCAATAATGTAAAATTAAATGTTCACAATATTTTAGATCCCTTATTATTAAATTTCTTTATTCGCTGTTCCAAATTGGGTTCATTATAAGCAGTGTCAGTTACTTATCTGGTACGTGATATTATGCAAAGGAAATTACGCAGTACAAAACTGTGCAAGAAAGAACAACAAAAATATATATAAAAAAGTATAAAACTGAAGACATGGGGCAATATTAGTACAATTTAAACAACTTTTACTTCAAAGTTAACAGTGACAAGTACTTCAATTGGGGGTGATGAAGGGAATGTTACTGCGGATTAATTTTTTTTTTCTTGATTTTTTATGAGACACGACGAAAAAAAACAGTAAAAATGAACAGTGATGAAGAGCAACTTTGCAGCTAATAACATACGCACTACAATTTTAGTTCGTAAATCTCTCTCTCTCTCTCTCTCTCTCTCTCTCTCTCTCTCTCTCTCCAAATACATTTTCTGTTTCATTCATTTTCTTTTTCATGCATTTTCTTATCATACATTCCCTGTTTCTTTTCACACATTTTCTTTTCACACATTTTATTTTCACAATTTTTCTTTTTCATACATATTTTTTTTCATACATTTGATTTTTCATATGCTTTATTTTCATACATTTTCTTTTCATATGCTTTATTTTTCATACATTTTCTTTTCATACATTTTCTTTTTAATACATTTTATCTTTTCATACATTTTCTTTTTCATACATTTTCTTTTTCATACATTTTTAGTTTTCATACATTTTCTTTTCATAGATTTTGTTTTTCATACATTCTTTTTCATACATTTTCTTTTTCATACATTTCTCTTTCCGTATACACACACACACACAAACTTTTTCTTAAACGGACTGTTGCCTTCCATGCTATATGAGAAGGCACAGCGATTCCCAAAACAAAGCGAGACAGACGACACGGCCCCTCCCTCCAAACTTCTAGCGGTCATAAGCGGCCACGTGATCATTCCCGGGTGGGGTCATTCCCAATATTAGATCGACCTCGAGAGTTATGGGTCATAATTCCCCGGGTGGTGGGTCTTGGGGTTCCCAAATGACGACAATTCCACCTCATCGGGCTCTGGAAGTTTAGGTCAGGATAACCAGAGACGAAGCTATCATTTTGAAAAGAGATATTTTAAATACTGAGAAAAGTTATGCTCAATCAAAGAATATTGTCGTTGGTTATTATATGTGTTTTCCGTTTATTTTATTTTATTAAAAACAGAAAGTCAAATTTGTCTCAGATGTTATGCTAATTTTTATAAAACTTTTATTTAATAGAGTTTATGCTATTCTCATATCATCTAATACAGACCACATCAGCGCCTGAAACCCGTATTTTACGCATCGTGTATTCTTTTTAATAAGCGATCAAGTTTATCGTTGTCTAAAGGCGTTGTATACACAAAGGATGGACAGAAAACAAATAAACAATGGCGTCCTAGATTGTGTTTGCCTTGAAAAACGGTGCCAATGCTAAATTCAGATGGTGCGTAAGTTCCACGCTCCAGGAGAACCAGCTGAAAGACTTGACCGTAAACAACAAAGAATAGAATGGAATAAGAAGAAAAATAGCAATAATCGGTTGCTGAGCTTAAATTTCGGGCGTTAGGAGCCTTTGGTTGTGGGTTGCTCTACATGGGGGTGGGCCACCTTCAAATATATCTAATAATTTTAGATATATTTGAAAGTATGTGGTCAGGAAAGGAGACTCAACAGGAGCATCGCATGCCTGACTCTAGTTGTTTCTGCCTTACTTGATACACACACACACAGCAATACATCCATACACGCACTTATATTAGCGAGGAGTATACCCGAAAAAGAGGGTACGGGGAGACTGGAAATCTGACGGAGGTAGAATTTTTTTGCATACTTAATTTTGGAATTGTATCAGTTCAAATCTTACCGCTAAAATAATGCTACTACGTATGGAATGAACAGAAGTAGATTGTCTAATGTATGTATGTATATATATATATATATATATATATATATATATATATATATATATATATATATATATATATATAATCAACCCAGTGCCGACTTCTCCCTCTCCAATTAGCCCAGCAATCAAAAAGGCAAATATGGCCTTAACTCTTCATACCATTAAGCCAAACCGCTGAAGGGCTTCAAAAAGGCCTCCTCCATTCTTTCTTTATTCTTATTCTCCCGCAACGATACATTTCTTTTTATTAAACAAGAAAATCCCATTTACATTCTGAAGTGAATGTGGAATAAAAACGCAGAACATCTTGCAGAATAAGTGATTACTTGAACTGCTATATCTGCTGTTAGCTGATTCGTTCATTCCACACTTGCACTTTTCGCTTACTCAAGGAGTAAGCCTTTCAAACTACTTTGTGGTTGGTGTTGTTGTTCTTGCTGTTGTTGTTCCTGTTGAGGGGGGGGGGGGGGGGGGGGGGGGGGGGTGGGGGGGGAGGGCATTGTAGGAATTCCCTATGGAAAAGCCTAAAAAGTTCTGAAAAAGGTGTTTCGCGTTGAGTTAGATACAGAAATTTTAGGATAGGATATTTATGATTTTCTTTATTAGAATGAAAATGTAAAAAGTGAGTAATGTTCATGTTCAACGTTACAAAACAATTATTTATAATAAAATATAGCGTAATTAGTTTAATTTTCGTTGGGGAAAAAATGCGCTATTTGACCATAGATTTTAACGCCCTGTTACGTTCGTATAGGATTCCAAACTGCAGTTACACGACTGAAATGAGCAGAAGTCAGTTTAAGAGAGAGAGAGAGAGAGAGAGAGAGAGAGAGAGAGAGAGAGAGAGAGAGAGAGACCTGACAAACTAATAGAATCCTAAGAATGATATCTGGAAACAGAGGAGAAGTTTAATATCAATTAGGGAAAACTTCCTAAAGGTTCTTAAGAAAGAAATTTTCCAATCATTCTTCTGATTTGCATTCGAAATTAAGTCTTTCGACAACTGCGACTTTGCTTTTAACAGACTGCAAAAAGAAACTTTTCTTCAACTACTTGTTCTTCCTTAAGCTTTGTCAAGTGGCATCTTTATTTCCCAGTTTATTTACGTTTTAACTTTTGGTGCCCGGAGCTTTTAACTACTTTGAGTTAAGGCTATCCTTGTCAATAAAGCTTACTCTTTTTTAACAGTTATCTCTTAACTTAAATTGATTCCGCTCAGCATCTATTAAAGCAAAAATGGCAATTAAAAAAAGAAAAAAAATTTAGTTTTTGTAATTTCCAGAAAAAAGAAGCGCTGGAAAAATTACTTTTCGTTCTAAAATTAACTGATTTAACAGAGCCTCGGTTTAAATTAGGTTTAAAATACTCTCGCGAATAAATTCGAGAAACCTTGTTTCCTCTTCCACGCTCCCTGCATCTAATTAGTGTATATATATATATATATATATATATATATATATATATATATATATATATATATGTGTGTGTGTGTGTGTGTGTGTGTGTGTGTGTGTGTGTGTGTGTGAGTGTGTGTGTGTGTGTGTGCGTGTGTGTGTGTGTGTTTTAATGCAAGCGAATGTATAAATGCATGTAAGTATAAGATGGATATAGAATCGTCATTCTATACTTGAAAGAAAAATAAAAAGCTCACTTTTATCATTTTAACTTAAAACCTGAAAACTAAAAAGATACTGTCAATTTTATTTATTTATTTTTTTTTTTACGATCCATGCACTGTGTATTAGAACGATGTATCCCCAGACTTTTTTTTATTTATATATATCTTGGTTCCGGAGAAAACAATTCACTTTGAAGTATATTGAAAAACATAAAGGAATAAAAAAAAATCCCCGTGTATGAAGTTGCAATCCTGCAATCCCCTTTGATCTATGTCTAAGGCTTCCTGGAAAAGTTGATAAAGGGCTTACCATCACGAAGGGTAGTTCATAGATACGTTTGGTGGTTGGGAGGAACACAGAGACGGACAGATAGATAGATAGACATATGGCTTTTAACAGACGTTATATTTATCCACGTTTTCCCTGGTTTAAAATTAAACTCTTTTGTTACTTGTAAGAGTCTGCAAGACCATCAGATTAATGAATGGATGGAACGTGCTGCTTAATCTGAATTCATACTCGATTAGTACCGTCATTGGCGTCTTTATTTACCTATACGCGAAGACATTGTACCTTCGAATAGTTTTCATGCAACATAATCATATACAGTAACTTTCGATACCTTATAATACCTTACACAGGCATGGATGTGTCATACAAGAGGTAGCTGAGATATTAGGAATGTGGCATGTATGCAGTGCGATCACAAATGCGTTGGGAACTAATCTTTGCCTTGTGGTTCACCGTCAATTCTGATTCAGCTGCGCCCAAGTGTTTCACGCAATGGTCTCCTCTCTCTCTCTCTCTCTCTCTCTCTCTCTCTCTCTCTCTCTCTCTCGCGACCCAGTAATTTTTTTTTCATAAGCGACGGTCTTTCAGATGGATATTGTTGCCGAAAGGATTTTACTTCCCCCCCTCCCCTCTTATCTCTCTCTCTCTCTCTCTCTCAAAATCTTAGTGAATTAAAAAAATATATGATAAGTCTTAATCGGTTACTGAGCTCATGGTATATTATACGAAAATTACCTTCTGTCACCAGTATGAATATCATATACTATATATATATATATATATATATATATTATATATATAACTATATATATATATATATATATATATATATATATATATATATATATAGTTTATATATATATATATTCTATATATATATATATATATATATATATATATATATATATATATATATCTATATATATATATATATATATATATGTATACATATATATTTATATATATATATATATATATATATATATATATATATATATATATATATACTATATAAATAGAGAGAGAGAGAGAGAGAGAGAGAGAGAGAGAGAGAGAGAGAGAGAGAATGATCAAGTAAATTAATAAAAGTGAGTAAGGGTAGTGGTGGTGAATGGGGACAGTATAACTAAACATGCCCGTATAAATGAGAAAAAAAGAAAACGTAAATGAACTAAAACAGACGAAAGAGCAGAAAAACAGGATAGATTTGTTTATATGAATAACGGCAAGACAGTCCATATTATATCTATCTCCACTTACTCTGAGATGCCGACAGTGTTGAAATTCTGAATAGTGATAAATATAAACTGCGGAGAACGACTCCTTATGTCCACATCAACCAAGACACTAGAAAAGGGAAACTTCCTCTAAATACACTTTAGTAGATTCACATCGACCGTGCTTTTGATGTCTAGGCCAGTCCCTTACGACGCTTCTGATTGGCTGTTGATAAGGCTTATCAGCAGCCAATCAGGAGCGTCGTAAGGGACTGGCCTAGACATCAAATGCACGGTTGATGTGAATCTACTACAGTACTATATATTTTGTAATGTTTCACGGCCTTAGAATATTATTACACGAGCTCTCTGTTACGTTCTCCGAGATAGAATTCTCAGTATTGTTGACTTTAAGCCGCCCAGGGCCCAGTTTAATCGCGCCACAAAACAATTAAATAGCAAACAGAAATAATATATTAGGGAATGAGAAAGAAAGAAATAAAGAAAGAGGGTTAGAATCATGACGGTCTGTTATTTTAACCGAGTCAAGAGGGTAAATCGTATGAAGCTGTAATTGCAAGTAATTCAGGCACAACTTTCCTCTCTCTCTCTCTCTCTCTCTCTCTCTCTCTCTCTCTCTCTCTCTCTGTTGTCTGCATCTCGCGTCGTGAGGGCTCCAAATAAAATTAGATACCACACGCTTTAGAAGAGAGATTTAATCAGGTTAACCTAATTACTCTTAGGGCCACGCCAGGACTTTACTGTTTAAAAAGATGAAATTGAGTTCCTTTTCCGAGATTAAACATAATCCCGCATTTACCCTACTTAACGTCTAGTTAATTTCGTATGAATCATATTCAAAGTGAGAGAAGTCTGGCTGTTCAGCATGACAGTGATGAAATAACCAAACAGAAAACGGAGGAGGGCAAAAATTGTGTCTCGTTTTCTGTTTGTACTCCCATGTCTCAAGGTGGAAGGTGGTTGAGTTTTTACCTCTTTTGATGTTTGTTCGTGTGTAAGTAGATCCCTTAAGAGCAATTGAATGGATCTGGATGGACGAGGGTGAGAACATAAAGTTGGTGACGCCTTCCAAATGAGGTTATCTTTTGTTGACATTGGTGTTGGTCTTACCATAGCTCTCCATACGAACTGGTAGCCCATTTTTATTTGAATTGTCTTAGATAAAACGGGGCCGTGCTAGATTCTATGGTCAAATAGCACGCTGTTTCACCAACGAAAATTAAAATTGATACGCTATATTTTATTATAGATCATTTTTCTGTGCCGTTTGACATGCACATTATTTATTTTCAACATTTTCATTCTAATAAATAAATTATGAATATCCCATCCTAAAATTCCTGTATCTTTAACTCAACGCAAAGCACCTTTTTCGGACCTTTTCAGGCTCTTCCATAGAGCTTTCCCACCAACCCCCCACCCCAAAAACAACAATAACGACAAAGTAGTTTGTAGGCTTACTCCACGAGTAAGCGAAAACTACACGGATTCCTGATATCAGGAGAGCTAAACCAGAACAAACTGAGAGTAAATTCACAACCAAATCGAGTCATAAATAACAACGACTAGGGAGGAAGTTAGACATTTGGAAACTTTATTCAGAGCCCCTGAGAACTGAACAATTGCTCAATAGAAATCTAATTATTAACCAGGAATAACTGGGATATAAATCTCTGATGATTTTCTGGCTATGAGGTTCGGCTTTGAAACAAAAAATAAATAAATAAATAAGTAAAAAGTTTCATCAAGGAACTCGGAATCTTGTGAGATGGAACAGCACGTGTGTGTTTTTATCACTGGGCCAATCAATTAGGGAAAATGTTTCAATAGAAAGTAAGACAACAATGAAATCTCAGACTGAAATGATGTGGGAGAATAGATTAGGCACTGGCCCAAGGGAGGATAGGAGTCAAAAGTATTTGTCTGTCCTATAAAGTGAAGTCATGGCAGGAGGATACGTGTCCTTATCTCCGTCGAAATGGAAAGGCTTGTCTTTGATGAAGATAAATTGTAGGGTAACAGAAGCGATTACACTGCCAGACCTTTAATATCAGAGTAAGAAGAATGTAGCTTTGGGAAGTATACACTGTTTCACACAAATGTTTGGGAAGGACACGAGAATGCTTCCTACGCGACAATATTTTAGGCGTGGATCGAATTTTTCTAATACTTTCAAACTGGAAAATCTCTCTCTCTCTCTCTCTCTCTCTTCTCTCTCCTTTCTCTCTCTCATCCAAAGTGCGGATTCACGACGGCTGAGTAAACATCCATGGCCCGAGCAGCCTTCTTCCAAGATTAATTCTCATGAGGGCTGACTAATGACGTGGAGATTTTTCACAATAAAAGTTTGAGCCTTTTCTCGGGGTGGATCCCCCCCCCCCCCCCCCCACCCCCCCCCTCTCTCTCTCCTTTGAGAAAAATAGTCCTCTGAGCAATTAGACGCTAATGAGTGACCCCAATCACTGAATTTCGTCTCTAAGATTCGGTTAAGTATTCTTTCCATCGCAGGTTTCCAGAAAATCTAAATTTTAGTATTTTCTGAAGTTTAAGTTTTTATCATTTTTAGCCAAGGATGTACAATACTTATTATTTATTATTCTTACTGAAATTATCATTGATAAATATGTTTCTCCTTGTATGTAACGACTGCAGAAATCTGTAATTGTAAATTGACCACCTACCATTAATGTGAACATTAAACCTGGACTGTTGATGTGAATATTCAGAGTATTCATAAAGGATAAACTCACTCGCGAGGGAAATACTTAGTTCTCGTTGCCTATATAATCCTTAGGTTTATCAGTCCCAAATATCTATGGTGTGTCAAAGGTATTCGTAGACTAATGTCCAAAAAGTCCTGTTTAAGCTACAACACGATCAAGGCAACACAAGTGCGAGTACTGTAAGCTCTCTCTCTCTCTCTCTCTCTCTCTCTCTCTCTCTCTCTCTCTCAGTAAACTTTAGGTCAGCTAGAAGCCGTCATCTCCTCATCGTCGTCACATAGATCTTTTTTCTGAGAGAAAAATATGCTATGTTAAAGGCTCCCAAGCTCTCTCTCTCTCTCTCTCTCTCTCTCTCTCTCTCTCTCTCTCTCTCTCTCTCTCAGTAAATTTTAGGTCAGATAAAAGCCTTAATCTCCTCATCTTCGTCACCATGATTTTTTTTCTGAGAGAAAAATATGCAGTATTAAAGGCTGCCAAGCTCTGAGTGACTGCAATGTCGCTTGTAAATCCCTTAATAAATATGGCTTCATGTTGGCGGTCAGACATAAGCTATGGCTTCTCGAGATAACAGGGGATGCTGGCCGAGTCATATCTGGCCGTTGTGATGTTTATATAATGAACCAACGAATTGCTTTTGTTATGATACGATCTCTCGATGATTTCGCATCCAAGGCGAAGGAGATGCAAGTTTTATCTTCCCCTGAATAATGAGTTAGTGCCATTACTTCTCTCTCTCTCTCTCTCTCTCTCTCTCTCTCTCTCTCTCTCTCACACACACACACACACACACACAAATACACATGCGCGCGACCCGAGCACCAAATTTAGAATATTCGGTCAGAAATAGGTTGATCTTCTCTCTCTCTCTCTCTCTCTCTCTCTCTCTCTCTCTCTCTCTCTCTCTCAGAAGCACAGGAATACAACCACCTCTCACATTAACAAGCTAAACACTCATCCAAAACCTCTGGTACTTAGGTGCTGATGGTGTGTGAGTGTTTGTTTTTTGTTAGTGGTTTCTGCTTTTTTCTCTTTGGGCGTGTTAACCTTTCTCTCATGCTGGCGACTTGTTTTAGTTGTTATACGCCATTATATCTATCTAGAGCAGATTTATTTATACAATAATCTTGAAATAATTCAAACACGCCCCTCCCCGCACCACATACACCCAGAGAGAGAGAGGAGAGAGAGATTAGAGAGAGAGGAGAGACGAGAGAGAGAGAGAGAGAGAGAGAGAGACAGGGGTTTGCCTATGTAGGACCATCAACAGAATTGGACGGAGCAATTAGGAGCATTGTCCAGGATACCGAGACGAGCATCCTAGGTTCGTTGTCCTCATGAAACATTCTTTAGTTATGATACACATCAATAAATTACAAGTTAAAATTAGATACGAATGTTTTTGAAAATATATATTCGAGATTGGATTACTTGTTCAAAAAATATATATATACTGAAATTGTTCATAAATATTAACTTTTATAGAAATGGCTCATCATTATTTTACTTTCTTATTGCAGGTTCTTTAAACATTGGCCTTTTTGATGCAGATAACATCGTGTAGGAATTTAAGGATAGGATATTTATGATTTAGTTATTAAAATGAAAATGTAAAAACATATATAATGTGTATGTTAAACAGTACAGAAAAATTATTTTTAATAAAATATAGTGTATTTATTTTAATTTTCGTTAGTGAAACAACGCTCTATTTGACCATAGATTTTAGCGCGTTTTGATTTACGCTAAAAGTTAAGGCTATAACGTTTACAACTTATGTATGAGGGGAAAATCGTGCATGCGTGCCGAGTAAGCAGGAGTTCAGAACACGCCTTGTTTTATTTAAAGTTGTTTGTTGAACCATTGCCCTCTCTCATGCAGATAAAATCGAGCTATCCCAGGAAATACGGAAATGAAAGCAACAAAGCACAAATGATGTTAAATTAACGAATGAAAAGGTTCTGCAGTCATTACCATAATGACTATATCAAGCTATCTGAGGAGATAATTGGTGTAATAGTCACGTATAAATATGATGATCGCTTCAAGAACAAAGAAGCGAAAGAGACAGGGAAAAAAGCCACTTAGTAACGTTTTATGAAGTTAACAAAAGACACGAAAAGGGGTAAATCTGGGAGAGGCTAATTTGCATAATGATTATATCAGCTTGCATACACTGCTGAAGTACTGCATTGCGATTTCCCCTTATGGTTTTTTTCTTATTAGGTTTATATATACCCTCTAGTAGTATTCAGACGTTTTGGTTCTGCTCATTTGTACGTGAATATTTTAATAATTTGTGCTCAGATTACCTCTTCGTGTTAGCGGATGGATTATTGTAGGTAGGGTGTTCGAAGCAATATTATACATACATACATATATGAGTCATATCACATTACCGTGATTCATATACATACATCGAGCTACAAATGTCCTTTAATATCTAATTCGCTCTACCTCGGAATTAATATATTTTCATATATGTTAGCCGACAAATTTCTTATCGACTAAAAAATTCCCCTTCGGTTAACATATATGAAAATATATTAATTCCGAGGTAGAGCGATTTAGATATTAATGGACATTTGTAGCTCGATGTACATATAACATATAATGCGTGTGGTACGCACACACATACAAACACACGCACACATACATATATATACGTATATATAACTAATGATTTCCTTTAAGGTTTATTACTACATACCGCTCTGCTGTGACCCACCAAGAAACGACTGACCACCAAGTGAATATTTCACTTTTTGGGTCCATAGCTCCCTCTGCATTTGCTTGGAGTCGAACAATATAGTCTCTCACCAATGAAGCTAGCGAGTGTTTGTAAAATTTCACTACGTGGATATCAGTATCGTCAGATTCAGTGAAAACTATTGTTTTAATTAAAACAATAGTTTCCACGAGTGAATGAGACCCGTTGTTTACGGTGATGGAATAGTTTTAATAAAAAGCGCGCATCGTGGTGGACCAAACTTAGGGCAGTGGGGTATTTGGAGGTTAGGTAACCGAAACTCATGTTCGACCGCGTAAATATAATGACTAGTGGGAGGTCGTGTCACTATTGTTTGGCCGACAAGAAGAATTAGGGAAAATGGTGCAGGTGGAGTGAAGACAAATATATTACCAATCAGTTCGAGTTAAAACTGCTCCGTGCCTGCTATATATGCATTTAAGAATGCTTTGTTGTAAATACATTTTGCTGTCAGCGCAGGTATTCCTCTAATTCCCAGTCTTTCAGTTATGTGGAATATCCATTTAATTACAAAGAAACGCATTAGTCTATTGATGTAGGTAGCAGCTCTAACATTGTCATGGTATAATGGTTTACTTGAATCTTTAACGAGATATCACGTGCATATCTGATCAGAAGCATTAATGCGTCATTGCAGTCCTTTTACAAAGTCCATTAACGTTTCAGATATAGATAATTTGTATAAAATCTTTCATCCAATTTATGATACAGGAAACAGGATGGACGTAATTACCGTTAAGCGTACAAACAAACAGTGTTTGAAAACGGTTAGATATATGTGGCTTAAAAATAGAAAACAGTCATGGACACTTTAATTATATGTTTAGTAGTACGTGCAGAATTTGACTAGAAAAAAATGCATCTATCTGTACGAAGATAAAGGCAAACAGCGAATGTTGAACTTAGCTACTTGGTATCTTTGCTCAAGATAGACTTCCCAAGGAACCATAGTTTACTAAACGGTGTAAACACACTATAGACCGATTATTTTTCTAATTATTTAAGTAAATTATACCAAATTGTATTTATTGTCTTTTATTATGTGGCTTAACTACGAATTTTTATATATAAGTTGGCGGCTATCCTTTCCTAAATAGATATTACATTCTATGTCAAATCTAGTGGCTTGATGAGTTCCACATATTTCTAAGTAAAGGGCGTCCATAAAAACCCAGTACCATTCTGTACTATAGATACTTGTAATGGTACTGGGACTTTATGGACACCCCGTATTATCAAGTAGCCCATGTTGAGTTGGATGGTATAATATTGCTAAAATCAATTTAAGGATTTTGTAATGAATACTATTATTACAAAAGAAAAAGGAACGTACTTCTGGAAACAAAAAATCAAATGAATCGTCAAGACTTCCCAAAAACAAGCGAGGGTGAATCTGGCCAGATGGCGCCATCTTAATGCGATGTCCCATTAACTATTTCTCGCGCCTCTAATGTTACCATTACAGGGTCTAGCTGGTTCCTACCAAATATAGAGGCTGTTAGTTTCGGAGATCTAGTTTTGGTTTCTTCTCTACATTCATTTTTTGGGGTAGCTTTTCTATTGAGCTCTTACTATTGCGTCACTCAGTAAAATGACCTCAGGTCAGTATTGGCTTTTAAATGTAGACTATACACTGTAAAATGAATAATCGTCTCTTAAAAACTGTGTGGTTTTTATTATTTTAATTAGACCAAATGCATAATTTTGTAGAAATATAACTTTCATAAATTTCTGACCATCATAAATATATTTGAAAAGGGTGCTTTCATTATTCCAATACGACAAAATGCATTTTTTTAGAATAAGTTTTATCCATCTCTGACCATCAGATTTTTTTACATCTTCTTTCGATGTCTTAAGTATATTTCAAAAGAGTGCTTTTATTGTACCAATAAGACAAAATGTATAATTTTTTTTTTTCATATATAAGTTTTATAAATCTCTGACCATCGGATTTTTTTACTTTCTCTTTCGCTGCCATAAATATATTTAAAAAGAGTTGTTTTATTATTCCAATAAGACAAAACGCATAATTTTGTAGAAATATAACTTTCATAAATCTCTGACCATTAGATTTTTTTTACGTTTTCTTTCGATGCCATAAACATATTTGAAAAGAGTGCTTTTATTATTCCAATAAGACAAAATGCATATGTTTTTTAAATGTAAGTTTTATAAATCTCTGACCATCAGATTTTTTAACATTTTCTTTCGATGTCATAAATATATATGAAAAGAGTGCTTTTATTATTCCAGGAAGACAAAATGCACAATTTTGTAGAAATATAACTTTCATAAATCTCTGACCAAAATATTTTTTTAACATTTTCTTTCACTGCCATAAATATACTTGAAACGAGGATTCAATAACCGTGATCCATTATGGAAATGGATTTCCCATTGACATGCTAATACATTAGATAGGGACTAATTCGATATCTGTCCCCATGGCCAATTTATTTCGTAAATTTATGTAGGCGTTTAAATCAGGACAAGCACTCACATTATTCTTTGCAATATCTGTCGTTATGTTGCATGATTTCGAAACTGCGTTCCCACTTTGCAATGTTGACAGTCTGGTATGAATTAGAGTTTTTGACCGGTCTATTGAAAACCTGGTTTGAAAAACATACAAGTCGATGAATAACAGACTAGACTAGAATTGGCTATAGGAATATAGATTTTGGGCTCAAGGCCAAGCGCTGGGACCTATGAGGTCAATCGGCGCTTAAAGGAAAAGATCACAAAGGTGTAACAGGTAAACGTCAAAGCAGTTGCACAATGAAATCATCGTTAGGAGAGGGTGGATAGCAAAATGGACGAAAGATAATATGAAAGGAGCTACTGTAAAAGGAACGAAAGGGGTTACAGCTAGGTGCCGAAGGGACGCTACAAAGAATCTTTATTGATGCCTACAGTGCGCCTCGCCTCGTAAGGTGCGCTTACGACATTGCCTAAGGAGAGAATTAGCAGTCGAAAATTCTTTCACGATTATTTGCCTCAACTCACGCAGTCTCACATTACTCACACGCACATTGGAGTTATTATTATTTTTTTTTTACTTTCAATTTGATAATTATTAAAAATGCTTATATCAGTATTATTGCATATCGAATTAAGAGACGTGTTAGCATTTGGGACATAGAAGATTGGAAACACGCATTAAGGCAAGAAATATATGGAAAACTTCATAGAACTACAGACACTGATTAGAAAACAGGACAGAAAATTGAACAACCTTATCAACGACAGTGATTGGACCAATAATGCTAGAAGTGATTGTGTGGTGAATTTATCGAGCAAACAAATAAGTGATAAGGCAGTGCGCGCATTAGGCTTTGGGTTGTCTTTCTTCATTTGTAACAAACCCTCAGCTTTATCAATAGCGACATCTATATATAAGTTTGAAAAATACTGTGACCTACCCCAAAATCATTTAGACATTATCAAAGGCATGACATATAGTGCTACGCATGCCTATCATGAAAATAACTTCCCCGCTCGCTACAGAAAAAGTTTAAAAGAATTGAAGAATGATAATAGCTTACACATTACCAAGGCTGATAAATCCAATAGCTTAGTGGTCCTACGCGCTTTGCGTATCACGAGTC
>NC_087204.1:16809908-16812408 GCF_015104395.2 Macrobrachium nipponense | reverse complement strand
AAGAAAAGGAAGCCAGAGAAGCAGAGAGGAAAGCCAGAGAAGAAGAGAGAAAGCATGAGCTAGCTCTCAAGGAGCAGGAACTCAAAATCAGTCGGGAGAAGGCCCGTAAGGAGAGGATCCTAGCTCAAGCCACTCTGCCAGCTTCCAGCCCTGCACCCACTGTCTCTCACAGTCCCTCCGTCTCTGGTCAGCCTCTTACCATTTCACTGCCTACCTCCTCCCTTTTGGAAGAGGTAAGCCAACCAGTTAACCCCGGACTTGTTTTCGAGGGTGATTCAACGTAGGACTCCTTAACCTCCCCATGTCAAATCACTGCCAGAGAGGACTCTTCACCTGTGCCAGAGCACACTGCCAGCCTTGGTGACTCCACAGATTCGCAACCTGTGGGGCCATCTCGGCCTTACTGTCCAGTGCCACGGAAGAGGTTCTGGAACACGTTCTGCCGAGACTGTGGCCGCAAGGGTCACATGTCTGCAAATTACGGAGGGTGCGCTAATCGCAATATTCCTACCATCGCAATGGCCGTAACCAATCCTTCTTCCCTAGGACCCCCAACTAAGGGCCCTATAACCGTCGCACCCCTCCAAAGCCATTATCCGCCAAGCCACGTCAGAGCCTACGACGACTCTGGCGCTCAAATCTCCCTGATACGGGAAGATCGAATCCCCCGAGGGGCTAATATTGACAGACGTCAGCTGATCACCATTGAAGGTATCAACCATATCAAGCTGATCCTTCCTACCATCCAATTAAGGGTCACCAGACCTAGTTTCTCCAAAGTATGTACTCTTGCAGTTGCTAGCTACATTCCAGGAGGTTATGACCTCCTCCTAGGGCAAGACATGAAGTCTCCCTCACCGTTCAAAAAGCCTAGGGGTCCTAACCCACGTCAAATCACTCCAAAGCAAGGAGTCATCAAAATTCTACTTCCTCTAGGAAGCACGTCCACCAACAGTCTCCCCCGTTACCAAGGAGGGAGATTGATCATTCACAGTTCCGTTGCAAAACCTGCAACGTACTAGGGCACTCCACGAATTGGCCTAGGTGCCTAGCAGACTACCAGCAGCGGACCACTGTCCATTTTCCACAAGGCTTAGCCTTCCACAAGAGACAGGAGCCTCTGTCTCCCATTACCCAAGGGCCCATGAGAGGTATTGCACCTCCAGTACCCGTCACAGGTCCAGTCGACCTCAACTCTCTGCCAGTGCCACTTGGCAGCACTGAGCAGTGCCAAGCTCCGTCCAGCCTGGACGTAGAGCCACTACCGAACTTGACCTCTGCGCCTGGCCCTGAGCTAGCGCCAGCGCCTAACCTTATCAAGGATCCTCCTACAGGAGATCCTCCAACAGGTATGGAGCTTACCGCAGCCCATGGCCAATCTCCAGCCCATCATTCTTCTTCACCCTTACCTATGTCGCCTGAGGATGAACCTCCGGCAGACCTTACCTCCATGCCTCCTCTGGAAAACCAGGAACTGCCTGTCCAGGAGTCAGCCTGGAGTTTTCCCCTTACGACGGTTGTCGCAGCAGCCGAAGTGAGGGCCTCCCCTGCATTGTAGTTTCCACCTCTACAACGGTTGCTGCAGATACGAAGTAGGGTGTTCTCCTGCAATCCCTCAGGCTACCTACCACTGCCTCTGCTCCTGACGGCGTTTCTGGCTTACCCCAGAGTCAGTGCCTCCGTCTACTCCTAGGACTGGTATAGCAGGCCCTGGAGGAATAAGAAGAAGAAGAAGGAGGACGTAAAAAATCATTAACACACTAACCAAAGAGCCACATGCTCTCCTTGACACCTGTGCCCGAGGTACAGTGTCGCATTCAATTGCAGAGTGATCCTGGCACCTACCCAGAGAAGGTAGCCAGCCTGATCTCTGCCAGTAAACTAACCCTCTAACCCCTAGCAATTGTTATACTAACCCTCACTTAAATATAATTACCTCATTACATTTCCATCCTGGTACACTAATCACTCATCATCCTAACGCATCATTACCTCACATCATGTATTTTAAAAATTCGGTCGCCGAACCTCTGCTGTGCGTACCACACTCTGGAATGATTGCGTCCCCAATTAACCGTATTGAGTAGGTTAGGCTAATGATTTAGTACCAGGGCCACTAGGGAAGTAGCAGGAAAGAATTTTCAAGTAACCTTATCTACGGGTAGAGTAGACTGTCGTCACAGACAACCCGTAGTTATTACTTAGGCTAGACTACATTACTCCATTAAGTTAGTACACTTAGCATCTCCGCCTATAAGTTAGGAAGGCCACTGTAGTTAGCTGTATCGCTGCTCTAAAAACTTGAAGTTAGAGTAGGAGAACTGGGTAGTCGAGACGATCAACTTATTTAAGCCAAGGCCGTCACGCCCGAAAGGGAGTGAATGCCTTCTTAACAGGGGGAGCTGCTACGTTTATCGATCTCTTTCGTCTACCCAGCATTCAAGTAATTATTTTAATTTGTAAAAAGGCAGCCATATTCCACCAAATATCAGCTGATTTG
>NC_087204.1:16804908-16807408 GCF_015104395.2 Macrobrachium nipponense | reverse complement strand
ATAAAATTACCTTGGCTAGCATCGTTATCCGGTAGATAAGATCCACCCCACCATCACCATTAAATGAGGGGCTACAAATGTCTTATTAGACGTGGCTTATGTCTGGATAAGCACCTCAATTACAAGTAGTTCCACTTCACAGACCAAAAGAGGCTTCCAACTCACGATTGATCAATCATGAACAAATTCCAAAAGCCTCATAACTCATCAGCTAATCAAGTTAACAATTTAAATATTAATTTGATTATATTTATTTATATGGGTAAAATATAATAAAATCCAATGCTAATAGTTATGGGTAATACTGCCTGGCAAACTAATAAAACATTCTGTCATTCTTACCTCATATTTATCTACAACTCTTTGAGATTTTGTATTGAATTTCCCTTTAAACAGCCGTTTAAGCAGCACATTAACAAATTACGCTGAGTTTGCAGTGAAAGGGTTACCATGAAGGACCCATTTTGTCATACACTACATCAATGTACTCAAGAAGAGACAACTGAGTACTGACCACACTATAATTCCAACATGGCAGAAGCCGGCACGATGTCCTTAAGTAGCCACTGCGTTAAGTATACCAACAACGTCATATCATAACAAAGAATGGAAGATCTATAATAAAAAAATGCCCACAAACAATAGCATATTTACTCATTAGTAGGTCCAAAATACAAATAAATAAATAAATATCGGCAACATAAAGGACTGTGAATACTTTACATTTTGATATTAAAAAACTAAAATCCCTCAATATTCAATAATTTCCGAATTTGGTAAAGTAAATCGAACAGAAAATACAACAAATGGAACTGATTATAATCAAAATTATTTTTTTTTATTTATTAGTGATAATAAGATTGAAGAAAGATGGCACTGAGTGGCCAGAATGTAATTAATACAAACTTTCTGTATTGCAAGTAAAATAAAAAAAAAAGTTAGCTTTTCTCTATGAAATCATACATTTGCTGATTGTGATATGCTAGGCAAGATTCATCAATAGACTGTCCCAGATCCAAACAATATTTATCTTTGGCTTTTGACATTTGAGTCTACAAATAAAATTGAATCAAGCAATTCTGGTGCCCTTTTACTTTTCATGTCATTTCAACTATACAAATTTTATCATGATGGGTAATTCCCTTGGGAAATCTTAAAATAAAGTGTCTCAGTTCCTATATTTGAGTGTGGCAATGTTAAAACTAGTTTCGCCATCGAAGCCAAGTTCTTATAAACAAATATATTTAAGAAATTTCGTTGACCATTTTTTCTAGGATTTCACATTCATCTAAGTTAGAGCCATGACTATTTCCTTCTCCGGACAAGAATACTCAAATCATGTCATGACCAGTATCATGGCATTATTACATTAATCAACGACATTTCCTGTAGGATGGTACAACGGAACAAGATTCTGGACATGTATTTCAAATCATCTTTTACCAAGACTTGTTCGTTATAGGGTCAGTCACGAACTGTGACAATTTGGCTTTGGATATGAATTTAGCTTTCTTCACTCACGCAATATATAATATATATATATATATATATATATATATGTGTATATAGATATATATATATATATATATATATATATATATATATATATACACATATATATATATATATATATTATATATTGCGTGAGTGAAGAAAGCTAAATTCATATCCAAAGCCAAATTGTCACAGTCGTGACTGACCCTATAACGAACAAGACTTGGTAAAAGAGGATTTGAAATACATGTCCAGAATCTTGTTCCGTTGTACCATCCTACAGGAAATGTCGTTGATTAATGTAATAACGCCATGATACTGGTCATGACATGATTTGAGTATTTCGTCCGAGAAGGAAATAGTCATGGGCTCTAACTTAGATGAATGTGAAATCCTAGAAAAAAATGTATATATATATATATATATATATATATATATATATATATATATATATATATAATATATATATATATATATATATCATATACATATATATTACGAAGGCAGTTAAACCTCTAACGCCAGAGTGGTAAAAATAAAAAAATGACTCCCGTATGCCGGAGGGGTTTGAGATGTTAGCGCGGAAGCGGAAATAATAGTTTTTCAAAAAATCACAGCACGCTTAGTTTTCAAGATTAAGAGTAAATTTTTGGCTTCTTTTTTTTGTCATTGCTTGAAGTTTAGTATGCAACCATCAGAATGAAAAAAATTATCATTATCATATATAAATAATGCGATATATGATCGCGCAAAAAACGAAATTCATTATATATGTATTATTCAAATCGCGCTGTGCGCAAAACGGTAAGAGGTAACAATTTTACTTTTTTTTTCGTTGTAATGTGCACTAAATTACGGTCATTTTGGTATATAACACATTGTAAACGATAAAAGCAACACAGAGAAATATTATCACAAAATGATGCATGAATTCGTAGCGCGCGGACGTATAAAATAAATTTTTTTAAAAATTCACCATAAATCGAAATATTGTTATAGAGACTTG
>NC_087204.1:16759748-16804408 GCF_015104395.2 Macrobrachium nipponense | reverse complement strand
GGTTGTCTGTTTCAAGTTGGAGAGAGAGAGAGAGAGAGAGAGAGAGAGAGAGAGAGAGAGAGAGAGAGAGAGAGAAATGATAAAAAAGTATGATAAAAATAAAAACAATGAAAAATTAAATAAAAAAAAACAAACAAAAAAATAAGCATAAAAATAAATAATAGAAAAATGTGTGTAAAAGCAATAAAAATAAAAATTAAAATAATAGAATAAAATAAAATAAAGATGAAAATTAATACAAATAGTGAGAGAGAGAGAGAGAGAGAGAGAGAGAGAGAGAGAGAGAGAGAGAGATTTTATCTGAAAAAAATTTCAGTAATGAAGTTCCGTTTTGTGGTAACTTTCCTTATCTTTATCCTTGATTATTTCTATCATAATAACTAGGGATAGTGAATGGTAGGCGCCTAGCCAAAGTATAGTGTCTTTTTAAAAATTTTAAAAATTCTTATCACTTTAGTGCAAGTGGCAATTAATGGAAGCTAAGCTATTATATTTTTAAAACTTGAGAAACCATTATTTCAGAGATGTAAATTTTTCTGTCAATTATATGTCCCAAAAAAAAAAGTTTTTGTCACTTTTTTTACTTTTATGTAAATAAAATAAAAACTTCGGAAACGTTTGTCCAGTGAGAATACGAGAAGACTAAAACAATGTATATAACTCAGATTTTCGCTTACTCGGAGAGTAAACCTAAAACTAATTTGTTGCTGTTATTGTTGTTGTTGCTGTTCTTGTTTTTTGGGGGCAGGTGTTAGGAAAGGTGTATGGACAAGCCTAAAAGGTGTTTCACAGTAAGTTGAAGGTAAACAAATTTTAGAATTGGATATTTATGATTTATTTATTAGAAAAAATATAAAAATAAATAATATGTATGTTAAACAGTATAGAACAATTATTCTTAATAATATATAGCGTGTTTATTTTGAATTTTTTTGGTGAAACCAGGCTTTATCTGACTGTAGATTTTATCCCTCTCCCCCGCAACCCCCCAGAAAGCTGGAGGTCGGATCACGTCTTGTTTACAAAAGTAATAAAGGAGAGTCAACAGCCACAAAATCTACCCATTCGGGCAAACTAAAGAGCTGTAGAGCAGATAAGGTATCAGAAATCCAAATGAACACCGTTCCATCCACATTACGTTACGGACACGAATATTGGAAAGATAATTATCTTTTTTGTTATCCCGTGCACGGTATGTATCAGTAAACATCAGAGCGCTTCAGTGGCGTGATCGGTATGGTCTTGGCCCGTCACCTCGGTGGCCGCGAGTTCGATTCTCGGGCATTCCATTGAGGGGTTAGAGATGTGTATGTCTGGTGATAGAAGTTCACCTCTCGACCCGTGGTTCGGAAGCCACGTAAAGCCGGCATGGTCCCGTTGCTGAATAACACCATACAAACAAACAAACAAACATACATTAAGCACGAGATACCAAGTAATACATAGGCTGTACCATTTACCACTGAATTATCTGACTTTCTAATAATATTGTTTTTCATTATGTCCGCCTCTTCCAAAATTATAAAGGTTCATGATGGAGAATATTGCCGAGTTCTGCCTTAATTATTGTACTATCCCATAACAGGCCATTCTGCTAGTTTCCTGAGCTCATTTCTTTTAATTAAAACGATTCAGAAAATGGCGCGATTATGCAGTGAATGAAATGTCAATTTTTATCCAGCAGTTATGATTATAACGAAAACTGCCAGCGGGTTATTCTGCAGATTTTAAACATTCTTTGGCTTAATATCACGGGCAGATTTGCATTTCGTGAAAATTGTGAAATTTTAATGCAATAAGAATATACGTAGTTGTCGAGAATACTTCATGCTCTCCAATCACATGGGATAGTAGATTCCCTGATACAAGGCATGTACTGAACCAGACTTTCTGCTAATAATATATTTTATATGGTATATATATATATATATATATATATATATATATATAGTATATATATTATATTATATATATATATATAGTATATATATAATCTTAAAAACTAAGAATATAATCATAAAACAAAGGATGACCCCAATAACAAAGAAGTAGATTAATAACGGAAGACGTGTACGAATAAATGCATTCAAAAAATAAATGTCAGTGTCTACTGCGGAGAGTTCAGGAGAGAAACAACTTAAGAATTCCAAGTCGCTTTTCTATATCCATTTTCTCTCTTTCCTGGTCGTTTTCACGACCCTTTCATCTGCGAAGACGACCTATTCATGGATCTCTTCCATTTTGAAGTCTCATTCATTATATGCATCTTGTTGAGAGACGCCTCATTAAGAACCTAATTAGGGCTGATTACGAGGAGCAGCATGGAATTCCCTCTCTCTCTCTCTCTCTCTCTCTCTCTCTCTCTCTCTCTCTCTCTCTCTCAGGAACCAAAAATATCAATAGAAGTAGCCTCATAATTTTAAGGAAAAAGTAAATATTATTAATAGGTAATTCATATTCTCAAAACGAAAAATAAAATACTATCAACAGGAAATTAATACTCCCAAAAAGATACAAACTTCTCAGTCACTCTATTGCCGATAGAAATAACGAAACATCGTACAGATTTGGTAAAGTAAACCAACCATCAGCGAGCGATAAGCGTTTAATTTTCCTCCATCATGTGCATCTGAGCCTGCAACATGAAAAGCAATTAAATAAGCAGTTTCCGAAATGAAAATTTTGATCGAGTGCGGTAAAGCAGTTAGTCATTGAGGTTTAATGCTAGGCCTATTCTGCCGTCATGTTTCAATTGAATTTATCTTCACTCTTTCCTTCATTTGAATCGCTGGGTTGCTCTATGTTTAGTTTACAGTACTTTCGATTGAGTGGTGACATTCTCTAGTGGTGGTGTAAATTGAGTGATTTTGCATTTGCAACACTTGGCAACATTTCCGAAATCAACCTTTAAAAGCTCTGAATGAAAATATTATCTGAATAGTTTATCGGAATAATTGCATCCGCGTTTGATGAATTTGCCGCCGTGTCTCTTTTCAACAGCATTTCTCCTTTTTCAGTGATATTGTATCGATGTTGTACTAAATTGAAGGAAATTGCTACAATACTCTTCGTAGTTAACTTTTTTATGTAAAGTATATCGCAAAATTTAGCCTCCGATTTCATAATGGTTTTTATTAAAAACTGAAGAATCCTACCAGTTCCGAAAACAAATTTATTTATATTATTAATAACTGAAGAATCCTTGCATTTCCATAAACAAATATGTAATCATCTTTTTAATGGAACCTCTCGTATGTTAATTTATTTCTACGGTTTATGAATATGATCTATTTATCACTTGCTCTGTTGTGGCAAAGAAACTGAGTTCAGTCTAAGTATGAACCCTTACAGTAGTTCATAAATCAGCAGATACTATAACGTTATAGGACATTGTGTATTGACGCTAAGACTGAATAACTCAAGTCAAGTCTTGTTTACGTTCTGGAAGTGAATTTCAGTTTGGAATTTAAGAAACGACGTTCACGATTGCTGTAGCAAAGGAATGGAAAGTATATCTTGCAACGCCGGCAGAAATAATGCTCATATCTCTGAAGGTGGGAGATACAGATAGGTGACGTGACACGATATAGGCCTATATACTGAATCATCCTCCGATCATTCTTGAAGTGTCTTTAATCTCTGAAGGAATATTAGGACCGAGGTTCCGAGCTCCCATTTATGAAGAAGGGGGCCCAAGATGACGGTCTCTCGTTAATGACGTCCTTGAACGGTAAAGAAAGAAGAAGATAACGTACTTGGCTGAAGACAGAAAGACGTAATTAATAGGGACTAAGAGGGAAATCCTTTGTTACAACGAGTTACAAGGATTAGGGTGTCTCAAAGACTTGTTAGTCCATCCGTAGGAGCAGGTTTTACTGTTCACTCTGTGTCCTAATGATTTTGTGTAGCTTTCTTTTAAATTATTCTACACTGTTGTTGTTTAAAACTTCTGGTGGCAGTTTATTCCACGTCTCACATATCTTGTATGTAAAGAAGTTCCCACAATGGGATGTGTTGTATCTCTTCAGTTCTAGTTTCCATCCATTATTTCTTGTCTGGTTTTCGTTTAATGTAAATAGGGTTCTGTCTACTTTTGTTATGCCTTTCAGTATTTTAAAAATGTTTCTATTAGTTGTCCTCGCATTCGTCGTGGTTCTAAGCCATACATGATCTGCGGGATTATATAGTGAAATACGCGTCAAAAGAGAGAGAGAGAGAGAGATCAGATTTCATATTTCCCATTCTACTCTCAACGTGAGCAAAAGACATTGTATTTAATAAAATTGTCTCACCTCTTTAGGACATCAAGCCAAAAAAAAAAAGAAAATCGAATCTTGTCTCGTACCGTGCATGGATTTATATAATGATAAGATTGTCTGTCTATATGCCTGTCTGTGTATGTGGCGTTTTCTTGTCATATATAATGTTGAATGCGTAAATATTTTACATCATTACTAAGGCTATTGTGGTTGGTCAGTCGACCCTTTTAGAAAACTGATAGTCAATATTGAAAAACTGATGATGTATGTGAATTCATATAGTAGCCTAGAACAAAAGAAAAACAACATTTAAGTTATACTTCAGATTTGTTTTATATATATATAAATATATACATACATACATATATATTGTTACGTATGGGCCTGGCCTTGAATGAGGTTCCAATACGTAAACAGAAATAGTTGAAGGAAAAACAATCAATTACTTGAACTTACCGTAAAAGGATTTATAGTGATAATTTACTCTAGAGGAAAAGGTCGCCAGAAACTCAGCTAATTACTTTACATCTATTTATTTACAAGAGGCCGCTTAAACAGCCAGGGTTAAGTAAATGCAACTGGTCCCCACATGGACTAATAATATCTCTCAAGTGGATGATAGCTGGCTCAAAATGAAATTCACGTAAAAGCTGGTTTCGAAATCTTGTGGTAATGCAACACTTGCGGGCAGACAGACTTGACACGTGACTCAGGGAATCTGGAAAAAGATCCCAGATTAGACAAGATAAAAGAAAAAAGGACTTCTTGCACAAGTTACGATTATTCAGTTCTCTAACACTGGGGCAAAGGAACTCTAATGTTTCACTGAGGCATACAGTGACTTCATTTGTCTGGGACGATCGCAGAAGGGAAGCATGCGGCCATGAGGCAGTGAGGAACAAAAGGATATTCAATTTAGTAGAAGTTTGAGTTTTGAAAACTAGGAGGTAAGGGACTGGCAATATGCTGTTTCACAAGACGTACCTGGATGCCATGTTCAGTGGATCTTTGTAGAAATGCGGCCTGGCTTTGTCTCAGGTCTGGGGCTCGGGCGCGCCACTAACACTGTTAGGCCTATGTGTGGGAGGCTGGTGGTTGGACATCCGTCCAAGGTCACGACTGCAGTCGACTGAGAAAGATTGCAGGTGTCTTTCCTGGGTGTTGGGGGTCAGCTTAACCCCCCACGAGCAGGGCAATCTGGAAACAGAACATACAGCCAGCAGAGGGTTCACAGGAAAAAGAGCTTAAGATATAGGCCTAAGAAGTACCAGTCTGCCTACATCCTTCCCTTTGGGATACGTCCCTAAAGCTGACAAGTGACTATATTCTCCCCCTTCCAACAGGAAATGCCTATATCTGGCCGGCTAGCTTTGGTTTCCCGCCTAAATCAGCTGATATTTGGAGGAATATGGCTGCCGTTTTACAAATCAAAATAATGAACTAAATACTGGGCAGATGAGGCGATCAATAAACGTAGCCAATATAATATATATATAATATATATATATATATATATATATATATATATATATATATATAGTATATATATATATATATATATATATATATATATATATATATATATATATATATATATATATATATCTATATTATATATATATATATATATATATATATATGTGTGTGTGTGTGTGTGTGTGTGTGTGTGTGTATATACTGTGATTTTTTAAGCATATATATATATATATATATATATATATATATATATATATATACTATATATTTATATATATACTGTGTCTGTGTAGGTTTGTTTATACATATTCGTATACTATATCTAATATTATATACATACATATGTAAATATACTCTCATATTGCCATCCTCGAACAATTGCGTCATTCAAGAGAATTCTAAAACATGTTTGTTTCCCTCCTTCATTTTTGTCTAAAATATAAACAGAAAATAGAAAAACTTTCCTCGTTGTACCTCGTTTCCGGATAACGCCCAGAAAAAAAAAAAAAAAAAAACAAAAAAAAAAAAAAAAAAAAAAAAAAAAAAAAAAAAAAAAAAAAAAAAAAAAAAAAAAAAAAAAAAAGAAAAAAAAAAAAAAAAGAAAAAAAAAAAAAAAAAAAAAAAAAAAAAAAAAAAAAAAAAAAAAAAAAAAAAAAAAAAAAAAAAAAAAAAAAACCCAATTTCCCTTTAGTTTATTGCGTTAAACGTCGACTTACATCTCCTGAAACTACACTTGTAATGTGGAAAAGTTGTGATTATTAAGGAGACTTAATGCTGAAAGTTCATGATGAGTGTTCACACACACACACACACACACACAAAACACACACACACACACACACACACACACTCGTTTATAAGTGTATGTATATGTATAGTTAATCTATGTCTGTAGAGTTCTGGAGTTCTTTACCTCATGTTTTTCTAGGTTCCTCTAACTTGCCTCCTTCAAGAGGAAATATTATCGTTCCTTCTCAGCTGCACGTAAGCTTTTTTCCTTCCTACAGCATTTTGTTGTTTGCATTTTTAATGTTCTGGGTGGAAATGAAAAACTATTGAAACGGCTTTTTTTTTTAGTTTTTAAGCCCTCTGAGCTTAAAAATTACTGGGGCTAGTGCGCTGCAAATTGGCATGTTGATCATCCACCCTCCACTCATCAAACGGCCCAAATTTCAGCTCTTTAGCCGTAGTGGTTTTTATTTTATTTAAGGTTTAAATTAACTATGATCGTGCCTCTGGCAACTTAGCAAAACAGGCCACCACGACCGGCTGGGAGTTTCAAAGGCCGCGGGTCATACAGCATTATACCGACACCACTGAAAGATAGATCTATTCTCGCTGTACAGAAACTTGATTGCTTCTAAGGAACTTCGTTATATTTGTTACTTCTTTTATTTAGTATTATTTTCTTTTTGAGCCCGAACTGGGAAAAGGTATATTATGGTAACCGGTCTGTTGACTTTGAACACAAAGGGAAATGCAGCTGTTGTTCAATAATAATTTGTTATTATGTTTAGGGGTAGGCCTAGGCATAGGCCTATTTCCTCCTGATACTCACGTCACCTCCTCATCAGCGTCTCCTACAGGTTTTCAATTAATCTTTTGACGGAAGATCTCTGACAGAAGGTAACTATTGACTTAAACCTCAGTATCTGCAAGGGAGATCTTTCAGCATCCATAAGGCTCTCTCTCTCTCTCTCTCTATCTTTCTGTGCATTGAGTTCTCTCTCTCTCTCTCTCTCTCTCTCTCTCTCTCTCTCTCTCTTTCTCTTTCTCTCTTTGTGCCTTGAGTTGTCCCTCTTTCTCTCGCTCTCGCAGATTTAATTAACAGAATTATTTAGCAAATTGGACCAGTTTTCACTCTTTTGTAAAAAGATTCAGATGGTACGTTTCTTCCCTTTTCATAACCGATCCAGGGATTGAGCGCGTTCAAATATGAAATGCAATATCATTTCCCAACTGAACGTGACCATCTCCTTTATCATCTGGGAACCATTGGTCTGACATTTCCTCTCAGGTGAGAACTATACTTGTAAAAGTAAAAAGACATAAAAGCTCTCTTCCCAATATGTATATGAATATGAAACAAGATTTTCTTTAAAATAAGAAAACTAGAAATCAGCGTCGTTCCCATTAAGAAAATACTTAGTTCTCAGCATTGAGATACTTTTCAAAACTATGAAATAACGACGGCTTTTTTTATTGGAATAAAACGCGATGTAATTCGGTATCGTTCCATTAGGAAAAAATTGTTGCACGTCTATTCACGTTGTGTCCCTTGAGGCCTAAAACGTAGTTACACGAGGAGGGAAACAATATATACTTGTTTTGAGTGAAGTAAAGAGAAAAATGGAACTTGTCAGAGTACCTCAGCTAATAAAACTGAGCTTATAATACTGATGGAGAGAATCAACGCAAAATGAAATGGCCTTCTGATGGTTAAGATAGTTCGTAAAAATTATCTTATATTTTTTTCATAACAAATCTGTGTTGGAGTTTGTTCTCTTTCTTTGTATAGTACGCCTGCTTTTGCATTACAGTGTACTGGAAACGGATAGAAAGATTCTCTCTCTCTCTCTCTCTCTCTCTCTCTCTCTCTCTCTCTCTCTCTCTCTTCACCAAAAAAATGAATTGACCAAATTAGGAACCTATATCTCTGTTTTTGTAGTTATTAGAAAGCATGGCATCATCTCATTATTTTGAATCAAATGCAACATCATTACTTTTCATGTGGAGGGATGTCAGCCGTTTTTGTTCCATATATACTTCTCCGTTAAGATTTTTGGGGACATTTTGGGCACTTCCAGGGTAATGGCATCACATTACTTTGGACGAACATTCTCATGCTCCTCGACCTCACGCTGTTTTCCTATTTCTTTTTCCAGTTCCAGACTTCTGAATGGGAAACCCTGAGAGAGAGAGAGAGAGAAAGACCTTCCAGGGAATGCTGGAAAGCTAAATTGATACGGAATATTTCTTCGCTTGGTTGGACATCGCCAGACCTCTTCGTCGTCGTACCCACCGTACCTGAGGTATGTGAGACTGGAAGGAATTGCACGTGATTTTTTCCGTACATTTCCTTTTGTCGGGTTTTCTTGCCCTCGTTCGGTTACTGATGTTTCAATTTGTTACGACGCTGGCTGGTTATGGAGGAGTGAAAAGTTTTCAGGAATTTTTATATGAATGATTATTGGATGTTGGGATAGGTATTAGTCAAACCAATAGTAGGAAAATGTTATGAAAGTTGAATTATACATACAGCATACATATAGTTGTGTGTAAGTCTGTGCACGCGCATATGTATGTATGCGTTTATGTATGTAAAGTTTTGTCACTGACTTAAACCTGTCATTTTAACCTTTCAAATATTAATCCATAAATAAGCCTTAATATCAAAATTAGCTTGTGAACAGGTGACATTATATCCTTTCAAATATTAATACAAAAATGAGCCTTAATATCAAAATTAGCTCGTGAATAGGGAACAATATAACCTTTCAAATGTTAATCCACAAATAAAACATAATATCAAAATTAGCTAGCTTGCGTCCAAAAGTAACTATGCACAAGTGCGTATAATCGGACTAGGATTCAAAACGATGCCCTTTGGACAGAGGAACTATGGCGACAGTTTAATTTAGAATGAATGAATCCTTTAACACTGCCATGCTGCCAATTAAACCAGACGCTAACTGCCTTGTTTTAGCAGCTAACAGAGTTGTCCCAGCAACGCGAAACAAAGGTTTGGGATTTATGGGACAATAGGGTAAGAGGTAAGGGAACGTGAGGGAAAGGGGTAAGACGGAATATATATATATATATATATATATATATATATATATATATATATATATATATATATATATATATATATATATATATATATATATATTATATATATATATATATATATATATATATATATATATATATATATATATATATATATATATATATATATATATATATATATTCTCTCTCTCTCTCTCTCTCTCAACTAATTTGTTTCAAAGCTTTAGACAGTTGACTTCGAAAAATAGTTCTCCTGTGGAGTAGGAGGGAAAGAAAGGACGAAAAATGCCGAATTCCGACCCTGGGGGGGGGGAGGGGGCGCCGGGGGGATGGTCTTTGTCTCCCGCTAGTTTAAAATGCAATTACTCTGCTGCCAATTCCTGTCACCGCCCTACGCTGGAATTCTAAACATTTCCAGTAAGCTTGGAAAAACCTTGTTATTTTAGGATTCAAATAAATCAGTTCAACGCATTTTTTATTTTTTATCTTTCCGTATCTTGTGTCATTGTTATGATTCCGTTCGTGTGTCGTGCATTAAAAGTTATTATAGAAGGAGGATAGATAAATGCGTCGTAAAATGTATATTTTAGAGCATACAGTGAATGAAATTAGGCATCGAGTTTACCGAAATGAAGTGTAAGGGGGGACGGAATCACTGTTTAGAAGCTTTAAAAAAAGATGAAATTAGAAAACGTTTACGCAGTATTTTTAACAACTGAGAGGAAGTTCTCACGTGATTTTATATTTCAAGAGAGGTGAATTTGCTTCATTTTCAAAAAGTAAGACAGAAGAAGGCCTTATATATTTTGAAGATATAGCATATAGTTACTAAGGCTAGGATTTTCGAAATTCCGTTTATGGAGGTTAAGAATAATACCTTTATATGTCTGCGAAATCACTCTAGAGGCTGTATTTATTTACAGTAAGAAACCAAAATGACGCTTCAGTGCGTGATCGGTATGGTCTTGGCTTACCACCTCGGTGGCCGCGCGAGTTCAGTTCTCGGGTATTCCATTGAGGTATTAGAGATGTGTATTTCTGGCGATAGAGGCTCACTTTCGACGTGTTTCGGAAGTCACGTAAAGCCGTTGGTCCTGTTGCTGAATAACCACTGGTTCCATGCAACGTAAAAATCCCATACAAAAAAAAAAAAAAAAAAAAAAAACATCCTGAAGGTCAAAAGAATTGGAAAATTTAAGAGGCCTAATAAAACATACCACAAAAAGAGACAGCGAATCTTCATCAGCAACAGGTGGAGAGAGAGAGAGAATGAGATTAGGGATGCTGGGGTAAAAGGCCCTCAATCTTTTTTATTTTTTCTAAAGTTGATGAACCCAGAGTGGTAACGTCAAAAAAAATGTTAATGAATCTTTCGTAGTTTTGTGTCCCTTCTGAATAAGTAAATAATGTTAACGACTTAACAGAGAAAGTTTGAGTTGGTTGTATGGCACAAGTTAATAGGACAGAATGGGGGACTCCGTCTTCCTAGTACATGTTTGGAAAAATATGTATACACACACACACACACACACACACACACACACACACACACATATATATATATATATATATATATATATATATATATATATATATATGTTGTCGTACAGCTGGAGGAAGGAATGAAAGCTATTAACCAAGCGCTTTCTTGTATGAACTATGTATATATATATATATATATATATATATATATATATATATATATAATATATATATATATATATATGTATATATATATATATATATTTGTATTATTTTATATTATATATATATATATATATATATATTATATATATAGTTAAATTTAATATAATATTAATTAATAATATATATATAGTTAAGAGGGCATTGTGACTATTACAATTACATATGTATTTGGTAAAAGTGACCAATAGAGTCTACATATATATGCATGTGTGTGTACAGTATATATATGAATGCGTTACCTAAACTGCTTCTAAGATTATTATGCCTCGAATCAATAATGTTGGAAAGGTCCCCAAAATCACTCTTAATACTTCAGCTCCAGAAACTCTGAAGTTATCAGCCTGGCGCATGTAAGATGGTCCGTGACAGGCAATTTATTTTCAGAATTGACAAGTAATGTGAATGGATACTTCAAGTATATTCATTCCATGGCTTCATAAAATGAGCACTTGCTCCGCCTGTGTTTTGATATAGTTATGTATCATTTCGTTAGTATTTTTGTCGCTTCATATTCATGTATGCATGAGTTATTTATCAAGAAGATGCAAAGGACAGATAAGATGCCTGTTACCTTCTCGATATGCTACTGTAGACTAAGTTAAGTATATTGTAGTTTTACCAGACCACCGAGCTGATTAACAGCTCTCCTAAGGCTGGCCCGAAGGATTAGATTATTTTTACGTGGATGAGAAATAATTGGTTATTAGAGCAACGGGACGTACAGCTTATTGTGGAATCCGAACCATATCGAGACATGAATTTCTATCACCAGAAGTAAATTCCTTCGATTTCGCGTTGGCAGAGCGGGGAATCGACTGTAGAATTCTGTATTTTTCGTAATGTTTTGTCAGATTTTTTAGAGATTTCTTTTAACGAATGATGATTGATATTTTGGTAATAGTGTCTCCATATCCAGGGAAAAGAAATACGAGAAAAGTCGCTAATAGCGTTTCATTTTCATCAGATATCGAAGCACCTCAGTGGCGTGGTCGGTATGGTGCTGGAGTGCCACCTCGGTTGTCGCGAGTTCGATTCTCATTCATTCCATTGAGGCGTGAGAGATGAGTATTTCTGGTGATAGAAGTTCACTCTCGACGTGGTTCGGAAGTCACGTAAAGCCGTTGGTCCCGTTGTTGAATAACCACTGGTTCCATGCAACGTAAAAACACCATACAAACAATCATCAGATATCACAATTTAAACAATTTAAGAGTTATACTTGGCGCGATTTTCATCCAAATGGAAATATTATTTACGTGGGGTTAAGATTAGCTTGCGTGAATTTTTACCCAGGTCTTTTTCCCGTACTTTCCCTTCTCCTCATCTCACGGATGAATGAGAACTGTTTAGTCCTCTTTCGTTTTCCCCTGAAACCAAACGAAAGAGAAATTTGTATTTTCCAGATAGATATATTACCGACTGAATAAAAAATAACTTACTTTATTATGACTCAGAGAGGGTTAGAGAAAAAAAATCGTGGAAAACGACAATAATAGCTATACAAAATGTAAGAGAGAGAGAGAGAGAGAGAGAGAGAGAGAGAGAGAGAGAGACATTTAACTTTGACTTACATCTTGTTCGGTTTGCCCCAGGTCCCTCAGTGTGAGGCACCTCTAATGTCTACGAGAGAGAGAGAGAGAGAGAGAGAGAGAGAGAGGCTTCCTCCAGAGATTAAGATACTAAACATCTTTTTTCTACGCGATTTTAACTGTTAACATCAAAACTGCATCGACTCTGATGCTCGGATATCGTATCTTGCTCTCATAAAGGATATGCATAGTTTTGTTTATATTCTGTAATCCCAATATGACGCCGTTGCAAGGTTTACTACGCTAAGATATTTTACTTTGCTGTTCAGTGTCACTTAGTTGAGGGTCCTTCTCACGTTTTGAAGTTGCATAGAATGTTATTCGCAAACGGATTGTGTTATTATAATGCTTTAATTTGGAAATTATCGTGATAAAATAGGCATTAACCTGTTCTCTATTAGTAATAGTATTTTTATTGTCTGTACTTTTCCAAAGTAGTCTTTTATCTTTTACTTGTTACTTGTTTTTTTTTTTTTTTTTTTTTTAGATATTTTGGGGGGTTGATCTATCATAGCGAGGCTGGTTAATACTCATTTTTGCATTTTTGACTCACGTTGATTGTTTTTCTTGTAAAATATGCGCACAAATACTTATTGTCAAATTGAGACAAAATAAAAATGGAAAGCATTTAATGCGTATGGCAATTATCTATCTACCTCTGGTAATTGCAAGCTTACATATCAAGGAGTTTTTCCTTTTTGAGACTCTCGAGGGAGAGAGAGAGAGAGAGAGAGAGAGAGAGAGGAGAGAGAGAGAGAGAGAGAGAGAGAAATATGGTAAGTATCTACCTGCTGCTGGTAATTGCAAGCTTACATATCAAGGAGTTTTTCCTTTTTGAGACTTGAGAGAGAGAGAGAGAGAGACGAAGAGAGAGAGAGAGAGAGAGAGAGAGAGAGAGAGAGAGAAATATGGTAAGTATCTACCTACTGCTGGTAATTGCAAGCTTACTTATCAAGGATTTTTTGCTTTTTGAGAAACTTAAAGATCTACATTTTCTAAACCTCTATTCACGAGAGAGAGAGAGAGAGAGAGAGAGAGAGAGGGGGAGAGAGAGAGAAGAGAGAGTGTAGATTTCGAGTTTCTGAAATGCTTTGGGGTTAAGAGGGCCTTAAGTATTTTCTCGTTGTTTCATTTAAGATTTTACATTCTTTCTGATATCTGATGTAATGCAAATGAAAATATGTTACAATAATCATGCGTTGTTGAATGAAACACAAAATAGATGGTGGTTAAAGTACGCAACATTTTTAATAGAAATTTAAGCTGTTTCCAGTAGCACACTCTTCTGCATGAGTCCTGGAGCTACTTCAGCCTTTAGTTTTTCCAGATTCTATTTCAGGGATCTTGGGATCGTGCCTAGTGCTCCTATGATTATGGGTACAATTTCCACTTGCATATCCCATATCCTTCTTATTTCTATTTCCCAGGTCTTGTACTTATCCATTTTTTCCCTTTCTTTCTCTCAACTCTATGTCCTATGTATTTGCGACATCATGAGTGATACTTTCCTCTTGATTTTGTCAATCAACGTCCGTGTGGTCTGTTTGCACATATCACCCTATCTGTTTCTGATACCATAGTCCCAGAGGATCTTTGCCTGGTCGTTTTCTATCACTCCTTCAGGTTGGTGCTCATACCACTTATTACTGCAAGGTAGCTGATGTTTCTTGCACAGGCTCCAGAGGAGGGCTTTTGCTACTGAATCATGCCTCTGTTTGTACTGGTTCTGTGCAAGTGCCGGATATTCGCTTGCTATGTGGTTTATGGTCTCATTTTTCGTATTGCACTTCCTACATATGGGAGAGATGTTATTTCCATCATCGTTTCTTTGGATATATCTGGTTCTTAGGGCCTGATCTTGTGCCGCTGTTGAGCATTCCTTCAGTTTCCTTCTTGAGCTCTCCCCTCTGTAACCATTGCCATGTGTCATCGCTGGCCAGTTCTTTAGTCTGTCTCATGGATATTGTCCGTGCATTGGTTTGTTGTGCCAGTCCTCTGTTCTGTTTGTCATTCTCCTTTCTCTGTATATTTCTGGGGTTTTCGTCTACATGTATCAGTCCTTCTTCCACCCATGCACTCTTGAGCAACTCGTCTTCACAGGTTTTTCAGATATTGCCCAGTGCGCTGTTCTCGATGTTGACGCAGTCCTCTATGCTTAGTAGTCCTCTCCCTCCTTCCTTTCGTGTTATGTATAGTCTGTCCGTATTTGCTCTTGGGTGTAGTGCTTTGTGTACTGTCATATGTTTCCTCGTTTTCTGGTCTATGTTGCGGAGGTCTGCCTTCGTCCATTCCACTATTCCTGCGCTGTATCTGATTACTGGCACTGCCCATGTGTTTATGGCTTTCATCATATTTCCGGCGTTGAGTTTTGACTTGAGTATCGCCTTGAGTCTCTGTATATATTCTTTCCATGATCGTCGTGTCCCTCATCTCTGATGTTTTATACCAATACCTTCATTATTCACAGATATTTGTATCCGTGTCCATCTATGTGTTTGATGTTGCTCCCATCTGGTAGATTTATCCCTTCAGTCCCTGTTACTTTGCCCTTTTGTATGTTGACTAAGGCGCATTTTTATTATTATTATACAGAACAAACCCCTCAGGTATACAACAACTCGACCGAAGCAAAATGATAGCTATCAGTTCATAAGAGAGAGAGAGAGAGAGAGAGAGAGAGAGAGAGAGAGAGAAAGGGGGGGCGGTTTAGGAGAGCATAAAACAAACTACTTTATACTATATTAGTAATTTTGACCTTTAAAAAAAAAACATGAAATTAGACCTTTATAAAGGAATCAGTGTCAAGAAAGAGATCAAATTATATTAAATATCCTCCCTTTGCAAGAAAGCTGCCCCCGTATTTCCGTCCTTCTGCCATATTTATCGGATAGAAGAAAACTAACGATAACTCGAAGGACAAATTCTATTATGAGGCGCCCTGATTCCTCGACACACACACACACACACACACACACACACACGCGAACTGATTCTTAGGTAAACAACAGCCATTGACAGAACACCTTATATCTCCAAAGACAGATATCATTCGCTTTCTGGTACATTTTTTTTCTGGAACGTTAATAATCTTGATATGGTTACCTGATGAATCTATTTGCATAGACGAAGATTTTTCACTTGAGATCGTACATAAAATGTAAAAGTGGTCTAGAGGAGGTTCTGTTTACACTTCTTGTTTGTACGTTTAAACAACTTATGCCCCATCTTTCCTTAGACCGTGCACAGACAACGGAAGCAAATACAGGGAGACGTCTTAGGATTAAACGGAGATTCCTGGCAACTTTTAGGGGAAAGTTTCCAGTAGACTCCAGATCTTATTGACAATTTTCGATAACGCTAGAGAATCCCTTCATTTACGACAGAAAACTGTTCAATTAACCAATATCCTGTCGAGAACGAAGTTATCGTTTATTTGTTTTTTTTTTTTGCGTTTTTTTTTTTTTTTTTTTTTTTTTTTTTTTCTTTTTTTTTTTTTTTTTTTTTTTTTTTTTTTTTGTTTTTTTTTTTTTTTTTTTTTTTTTTTTTTGGGGGGGGGGAGGGGAAGGGGATGGGGGTGTTGGGAGGGCGTCGTCCCTTTCGAGATAAACCTTCCCCCTCTTATACCCAAAACTGGATTATTCCTCTCAACTGGTAAGAATTTCGCAAACTGTAAACTCCAGTCTTCTGCTACTGTTTGAACTTCACTCCTGGTTAAGTTATCAACTCAAATTACATTTTTAAAATTTATACTATGCTCTTTTCTCCATACTCCTTTAACAGATATTTGTTACACTCTAGCATTCTATTCTCATTAATAAAACTCCTCACTATCATCTTGATTTATCCTTTTCAGATGGCCAGAAATATTGCCATAGAGATTCAAAGATTTTAACTGTCCGAAGCATTTCACAAGTTTTCCGGAGTGTACTCTCTCTCTCTCTCTCTCTCTCTCTCTCTTCTCTCTCTCTCTCTCTCTCTCTCTCTCTCTCTCTCATATTTGCTAGCCCTTGTCATATAGTTTAGAAGGATATTCGTAGGACTGAGTAAACCAGCGTGGCCTTCTCCAACGTTTGCATTTCTCAAGGTATACATTTCAGACTCACGTTTGTTCACGAAACGTTTTTATGGACCTGAAAATATATTACTTTATCTGAAAATTCATTTGTTCTCCCGACGTCCTTTTGACAAGAACCTTTGAAACGTTTGTGAATGGCTTAAGGGGAAATATCCGTTACATGACATGCGCGAAATAACATTTCGAAGCTTAAAAAAAAAAATGACGTTTATGAATTCAAGCCTCTTACAACAAATACGAATTCAAGTTCAATTCATTTGTGCCTTCTGAGCATTCCTGAGTTTGGTCAAATAGAAATATTCAGGCGTAAAAAAGTAAATCTGTGATAAAAGAGACATAGAAAATTAATTCAGTCATTGTTTGCACAATTCGCGTCAAATAAATAGGATAAGCTCTGTTTATTTGATCAATGTAGTATAAAACAGAAGCATTTTTCATCGGATGAAGGCATATTTATTTAACTAACAAAAGAGAGAAGACAGAAGCCTTGAATATTTAATTCAAAACGTTGTTAAAAACGTAATCCTTTTATTTTCGTTCCTGTATAATATGCGCGTTAATCGGGTACATAGCGGTTTCAATTTTATGCAAATTTTTATGGATAATGCATTTGTGCATTTGCATTTACTCGGTAACGTCCATAATTTATCTACTTTATTTATTTATTTAATTTTTTTTGTCACAGTTGTAGTCATGGAGGGCTTTTGCCCTGCATTACTTTTGAAATCATGAACGCTTGTCATTCCGTTATTTTCATTTATAATTTGTGTAATTCAAGTGAATATGGAAAGATGTTGAACTAGGTGCGCATAATCTCCATGAAAGTGAAGTGAAATATCACAAAATAGATTTTTTTCTCTGATATTACCACCAACATGTCCGGAAATCGCCCATCTAAAAATGCCCAAGTTTTAACTGGTCGAACTGCCCCTCGTTGATATCAAGTAGTAATGCAAATATATGAGGTCTTTTATATTTTTGTTTATTAAGGGAATTTTAACATTTTCCCTGGCTCAATCTTTTTTTTATATATCGTTCTTTGGTTCTATAAGTATTGCACTTAACATCTTGATATTAATGTCCAAGGTACCAACGACAATCTGTTATAAATTTCCGTGAAGATCCCTGAGAGATAGAGAGGAGGGGAGAGAGGAGAGAGATAGAAGAGGAGAGGGTAGAACCTTATAAAGACCCCCCCACGACCCCGCCCCCCCCCCCCCCCCCCCCCTCCCCCCCACCCCCCCACCCCACCCCCCTGCCCTCCCCCCCTCCCCCCGCACCCCACCCCCCCCGCCCCCCACCCCAACCCCGCCCACCCACCACGCCCACCCCATTCCCCCCCCCCCCCACACCCGCCCCGTGGCGCCCCCCACCCCCCCCCCCCCCACCCCCCCCCCGCCCCCCCCCCCACCCCCCTCCCCCCCCCCACCACCCCCCTTACCTTTCACGGGTTGGCCCCTTACATTCGTGGGTTTCATTTGCCCCAGGTTCCTCAGTGTGAGGACACCTCTAATGTCCCTACCGAAGAGAGTTGCTAGTACAAAATCCTTCCTGGGTAATTTTTACACTTTTGCTATCTTCCAAATTTGGAATCGGTCTGGGATGGGCAGCTTAGCATATTATTTGTCGAGCTTATTCTTTAAACACACTCTACGCTCCACTTCCTGAATATCTTATTCCTCAGCAATGATGAATGGCCAACGCCATTGAATAAGACCGCCTGGCAGCCAAATTTCGATGGCTGGTTCGGTAGTGGAATTAATGTCCTTTGTGCTTTCTTTCCTTATTTATTTTTTCCTGGTATAAGGCAAAGTTTTTTGGGCACTATTAAATCTAACTCCTGCCCTCCTTGCTTGCACTTCCCTTTCTGATATCTTTAATTTTTTAGCTCCAAATGAATGTTTTTTTTGTTTTTTTTTTCCGGCTATTCCCTTCTAATCTAGTTTCCATGCCCTTGAATTAAGCATCGGTATCGTTCTCTTCTTCCTTTCCTAGACCATAATAAAATTTTTAATGATTGTAAGTCCCTTTTTTTTTAATTTCCCCAGTAGCCAAGGTCCTTAACTTCCTTTCTTACTTCTATTCCTAAGCTGTAAAGGAACCAGGTACCTTTCTTCATCCCTCCCCTTCCTCTCTTCTCCCCCTGTCCCTCATTTGTGCCATAGTCCTTTTGTTAGTGTGGGTTACAACCCCATCATCATATTGGCAATATTCAATGGACTACGAACCATCATATTTTTTTTTGTTTTTTTATAAAAGCTAATCCAATTGTGTTCAAGGCTCTTTTCACTTTGTTTGTTGTTTTGAAGGTGCCTGTTAAACCACCATTCCCCTTTATTTTTTTGCCTTTAAAATTTTGGTCCAATTAGAATTTGCTATTTTGATATCATTTGCCATAACATGGTATTTTTCTTACAGTCATCATCCACAACCAAGGTCTTTACTTTTAACTGCATCCTTTATTTGTGATTGTATTTTCAATTATGTTACGGTCCCCTATATTGTTTTGCATATAAGCTTTCCTTCTATATCTCCATAATTTATTGATATTCAAATTTATCAGAGTTTAATACCATCCTATTTACCTCTGCCCAATCATATACTTTTGTTAGGGTCTCTTTGTAGCGCGTTCTATCTTCATCACAAGTAATTTCTTCTCTTATTGTGTCATCGGCGAAACTACTACTACCGAGTCCTTAACATTACTGTCTAAGTCTGCAATCATAATAACAAACAGTATTGCAGCTAACACCGTACCTTGTAGCAACACCAGATATTACCTTAGCTTCATCGTTTCTCATCGTTTGCATTAACTATCTGTTTCTGTTGTGTAAAAATTCTTTTAACCATCTTCCTACTTTATCCACAATATTGTGTTTTCTAATTTTCTTCGCTAATATATTATGGTCTACCTTGTCAAAAGCTTTTGCAAAGTCTAAATAAACACATCTGTTTCATTTCTGCATTTCATATTTGTATATGTCACAGTGGACTAACAGTTGGGTTTGTGTACTTTTTCCAGGTACGAAAACCATTGTGTCCATATTAAACAAATTATTTTTCATTAAATGTTTCATAATATTTTTCTTCATTACCCTTTCATACACTTTCATAATATGTGGATGTTAGATTCACAGGCCTATAATTACTTGCCTCTAGTCTTGATCCACTTTTGAAAGTAGGGGTAATATATGCTAATTTGTGCTCATCATAAATCTTGCCTGTATCTACACTCTGTCTTAATAATATTGCAAGTGGCTTTGCGATAGAATGAACTACTTTCTTTAACAAAATAGCAGGAACACCATCAGGACCTGCAGCAGCTCCATTTTTTAATTTCATTAATAGCCTGCACAATATCAGCTTCATTAATATCTATGTCAGCTAAATATTCACTACTTTTTGTCCCTTACTTCTGTATCATTATCTTCATTATCAATTCTAGGGGTGAATTCTTCTTATATCGTTCTGCCAATATGTTTGCATATTTCTTTTTTTTCCTTCGTTAACTCCCTCTTCAATTAGAGGGCCTATTTCTATTCTTCTTTATTCATCTTTTTCGCGTACGAGTATAATAGTTTGGGTTTTGCTTGTATTTATTTCTAGGGGTTTTTCTTCCAAGTCCCGTTTTTCATTTTCTTTTGATTGTATAATCTTTTTGTTCTGCATTTTCCTATCTTACTTTTTAGTTCTATAACTTTCCTGCATTTTTTTCTTTTGCAAGACCTTTTTTCCACCTTCTGATTTTCTGGAACAAGATCCTTCTGTCTCTTGGTATGCATGACTGATGTTTACTTTTCTTCTTCGGCATATATTTTTCCACTATTTTCTCTAATATTTTATATAGTATCTCCGTATTACCCTTATGTCATCCATTACCGAAAATGTTATCCCAATCTTTGTTAATTCTTTCATTTATTTCTGACCTTTTTTTTTTTTTTTTTTATTTTATATTTTTACTGTAGAAGTTGTATTTTCCATATCCTTCCCACTTTTTCATTTCTTGCTTATCTCTGTTTTCACTTTCTTTGGAATGGACTGTTAATTCTATGACATTATAGTCTGAAATACTCGCATTATAAACTATTATTTCTTGAACATAATTCACCTCATTCACAAATACTAGGTCTAAAGTATTGTCCATACTTGTTGGCAGGTGATTTATTTGTTGAATGCTGTATTCTAGTAGCATATCTAATAGCTTTTCGAATTGCCTCTTATCTTCTGCACTACTATTACTCTCTTTTTATATGTATAAATACAACCAGAGAGAGAGAGAGAGAGAGAGAGAGAGAGAGAGAGAGAGAGAGAGAGAGAGATGGGGGACTAAGATATTCTGAAGGTGTTTCATTTCGTGAAAATATGACTGAGAAAGCGCTTGCTCTTAAGATAAGGACGTCTGGCTATGAAATATTTAGAAGTATAAGCTTTAGCTCTTGCAATCAAATTAAGCGTATCTTAATAGTAATGAAAACACGTAAAAATTGAGCTTATATTTCTGTTGTCCATTTAAAAAAAAAATAGGCAGTATAAGCTTTAGCTCTGCAGACAAATCAAGAGTATTTTATGGTAATGAAAAAACGCAAAACAAAAATATGAGCTTATGACTTCTGCTGTCCTTCCTATTTTAAAAAATGGAACGTCAAAAGGTACTTTATTCTTTCAACGAAAAGGAAAGTACTCCAGCATCGCCAGGGACATTGTTATACACATTTATGTATAAACAGAAATTATCTTTTGTACCTTTATGCATGCTATAAAATATATACATATATTTGTACTCCCGTATTTAGATTTCTATATTCATTTTCATTCCTGTATGTAACTTTTGTAATTTTTATCTAAAACCAACATGTAACTATTAAATTTTAAACATACATTTAAGAAATTCTAGCACATGGCATTGTATTTTGAATATTTATTTAACCACTGTTTAAACTTTCACTCTTATTGTCGCAGTACATATGTCCTTATATTCTTTGTAACTAAAACAACGCCCTTAAGCTGTTAATCCCTAGACTAACCAGTACCCATACTCGAGGTCATACCTCCACACGATGAGATAAATAGGCCGAAAGGTCAGATTGTAAGTCAGTAGTCGCTTGATAATGCCATAAGGCGAAACAGCTGTCGTGACAAAATTCAATAAATGGAAGAAGGAAGTCTGCGTATATTTCACCAGAAATTGACGAACGATGAATCGGAAAAAACTTCGTCGGTATGAAGATACCTGCAAGAAACTTATTGATGCCACTAAAGCAATTGCTTTTAACGAAAATTGTATTAGAGAAAAACTATGCCCTCAAAAGATATATATATATATATATATATATATATATATATATATATATATATATATATATATATATATATATATATATATATATATATATATATATAGATAGATAGTAGTGTTCATTTATGGACGAAGGGCCGCCTCTTTTGTTTTTTGTGGAATATACTCTTCGGGAGGGTGCAAAACTGACAGAGAGGGAAATTCCGTCGGAAACTGTCTGTCTTGTCGTTTTCCCATCATTTATTTCTACAACAGCATCGTAGACTTGATAGGAAATTTGGTTTTAATTGATCCGGCTGTATCGAGTAAAGAACCATTAATGTCCATATTGTTGTTGTTGTACTTGTTGAATATTATGAGTCTAGCTTTCCACTATTATTTGAAAATTTTTCATTCTGAAATATTTGTGCGTTGAGGGGGGAAGGGGGATTTTTGAGATTTTATTCAATGTACTATACTTATGCGAGGCTGTCAGTTAACTTTAACCATAGTTAACTCTTCTCGTAAATACTTTCATCTACTTTTTTAGTTATTAGTTTAATTAAAGGATAGTCATGACTTAAGGCATATCACTTCGCACATGGAATAAGAAAAGATGCAAAACTATTAAAAAAAATGTTTACTTATAATTGGTATAGATAACCACTTCCAATGTATCTATTTGTTTCATTTTCAGCAACCGATCAGCTGTTTGACTTGGACAACAGCGCGTTCATATCAGTAACATATCAAAGTGTGTCCCATGTAATTAAGTGACTTTGGAAGCACGCATTGTCGAGAAATGAATAATAGGCCTAAGATGTTTTCCCATCCTAGTCGACTTGGTGATCTGCAAGTAGGACTTGACCCCTAGACCTATAAGTGATTTTGACCCCTAAACCTATAAGGGATTTTGGTCCTCTAGATCTAGAAGTCATTTCGACCCCCCTAGTCCTGTAAATCCTTTTGACCCGTAGACCCCTAGACTTATAAGCTATTTTGACCCCTAGACCTATGAGTCATTTTGACCCCTAGACCTATAAGTCATTTTACCCCTAGACCTATAAGTCATTTTGACCCCTAGACCTATAAGTCATTTTGACCCCTAGACCTATAAGTCATTTTGACCTATAAGTCATTTATTTATCACGCATTCTTCGAATATACATATTTTCCTCTTCTACAACCTCTCACAATCAACTATATTCAATTTACTAGTGAAAAGGTCATCTTTGATGTTAGTGGTATCAACCTCTTTCCATCTGCAGTTTATCCTGCTTCGAAATGTCAGTATCATAAGGAAAATGTATCTGAATTATCACTATAGACATCCCATTAATCTTCCTCTTTTGACAAAGCTCTTCAGTTGCTCATCAACAGCTTAATTCATCCTTCCTTTTGCCTCTAACCCTCAGAATTCGATCGTGAATGCAAACCAAACTGGTAACTTCTTCTTAAGAATTCTGTTGTATTATTCACCCGCTATAATCTCGGTAGCATTATGGGGTTACCTTAGGCCGCCATCCTGAGTTCACGAAGCGGTCAAGCACAATATTGGAAGAGGGGTCCCAGTATAGACGTATTACATTTGGAGTATCCTCCAAAGGACACGAAATTGAAACGGATGAAGTAAAGAGTCGTCTCCCCTTCCAGTGACGACCCGAAATTCAAAAACAAACGACGATAGCGTCGTTGTTTTGTCTTCAATCCTCCCTCACTCCCTCTCTCTCATCTTTATAAAATCTGTCGTCTTCAAAAGGGGTTCCCTGGCCACTGGATCTATAAACTGGCCCTCAGAGAGAGAGAGAGAGAGAGAGAGAGAGAGAGAGAGAGAGAGAGAGATTATGCATCGAGTGAAAATGAGCCTTATGTTTGCCTATTTTTTTTTTATTTCTATTATTTCAACCAATCATTATTCTGTTGTAATGACATTACAACGAGAAGGTTTTAAAATTTGTCTCTTGATTTTTGCGTGTGTGCGCGCGTGTACGAGCTGACATATCACACACACACGCACATACACACGCACACACACACGCACATAAATATTTCTGTGGCTATTGATATTATTATCAAATATACAGGAAACTTCCCCCTGGAATCACACAAACACCAGAGAGGAAGGTTTCTCTGGTTTCCCTTTATTCTTCTATCAGTTTGTGGGTGATCTACATGCGTGTGTCTGTACGTACGTATGTGTGTATATGTATGCATATGTATGTATGTATGTATGCATGTATGTAAGCATAAGGTGTTAAAAAAAGTCAGGATTACAAACGTCTTTTAACCGAAATATATTGTTTTTTAGTGTAAATAGTGTTTTTGTGGCATTCTTAACATCATAGAACGTTGGTAGGTTATAGCAAGACACACACACACACACAACACACACACACACACACACACATATATATATATATATATATATAATATAAATATATATATATATATATATATATATATAATGTAAGTGTGTGCCACAAAAAAGTCCAACAATCAAAAATTTTTCCTCCCTCAAATTTCACTATAAAAGACGTGATTCATATTTTTCAAGTTTCCTTTTGTAAACAGCGTTTTCATTATGAGTGAAATTAATTTAGCAGCCTCTGCATCGCAGTCTCCCGACTGTGAAATTTATTAAGCTAATTAGTCTCTCGCAACCAAAGTCCAGATGTTTCTGACTCATTTTGAGAGGTTTTAGCGTTACAAAATGTTCTTGCATCGTCCTCTGCTGCTTTTATGAGAATTACTGGGGTATTATTATTGTGTTCTGGTAAGTTATGATCTTTATTCGTTTATATATGTTGGCAAAAGTACTGAAAGGAACAACTATTATTATTAATTATTATTATTATTTATTATTGTTGTTGTTGTTGTTGTTGTTGTTGTTGTTGTTGTTTTTTATTCTGAAGGGTTCACAATAATATAATTGTTAAAAGTTCTTGTAAATCTTTATAACAATTAGATTATTGTGCACCCTTTTAGAACATTTTACGACCTCTCTGATGAGAATTGCTCCCAATTATTATTATTATTATTATTATTATTATTATTATTATTATTATTATTATTATTATTATTTATTTATTTATTTTTTTTTTTTTTGCTCTATCACAGTCCTCCAATTCGACTGGGTGGTATTTATAGTGTGGGGTTCCGGGTTTGTTGCATCCTACCTCCTTAGGAGTCCAGCACTTTTCTTGACTATGTGCGCCGTTTCTAGGATCACACTTCTTCTGCATGAGTCCTGGAGCTACTTCTTCAGCCTCTAGCTTTTTCTAGATTCCTTTTGAGGGACTTGGGATCGTGCTTAGTGCTCCTATGATTATGGGTACGATTTCCACTAGCATAACCCATATCCTTCTTATTTTCTATTTTCAGATCTTGATACTTATCCATTTTTTCCCTCTCTTTCTCTTCAACTCTGGTGTCCCATGGTATTGCGACATCAATGAGTAATACTTTTCTTCTTGACTTTGTCAATCAACGTCACGTCTGGTCTGTTTGCACGTATCACCCTATCCGTTCTGATACCATAGTCCCAGAGGATCTTTGCCTGATCGTTTTCTATCACTCCCTCAGGTTGGTGCTCGTACCTCTTATTATTATTATTATTATTATTATTATTATTATTATTATTATTATTGAAAAATAATGGCTATTTCATCCGCGTTTATTTTGTATAGACTTTTCTCTATTCTTCTTTATTACCGACTTTTATCCTGTACTCAAGTTGGCTATTAAAACGTCAAATGGGGGATTCGTGTCAAAAAACGTGGTATTTGTCAAATTGAATAAATATATTATACAAAATGCATAAAAATCACGCAGTCATTAAATCGTTACTTTTCTCAATCTCGGTAATAAAAAAAAAAGTTTCCCAAAAAGTTTTCCCGAAACCGCAACTTATTTGGACACTCGAGATTATTATAATTTACCATTTTATCAAAACTCAGCTCACTACCTTAATTAGTTTTCGAGTTTTATTGTTTTAAGTAAACTTCGTATCGTCTTACGCTGCGTTTGCTTTTATTATCGTACCATCTTTGAAACGAATCTGTTCAAAACCTCAGGGAAATCTCAACTGTATATATAGAATTTATTGCGTCTTTTTGAATGATTAGCGTCTTAACCGTTATGTTCTTGAACTATGATTTGCATTGCAGTATGATACCAGTGTCACAGGTAATAATTATATGCATAGGTTTTGTGTATGTTAAGATTAAAAACTCTGCAAGAGAGAGGGACTTGGGTGGATGGAGTGGGGAATAGGTCATTCATAAGAGAAAATAAAATTCATTAATTATAAAAATAGGAAAAGGGAAGAGCAATTATGTTTAATGCTATTTTCCACAATTCTTCTCACCCTTCACTAATTCGTATGAGAGAGTTAAAGACACATAATTCACTTTTATCTCAGAAAAATAATTTCTTTTCCGTTTCAACAGGGACCAAAAAACTATCTAAAGTTCATTATATTTCAATGTTACTTCGAGTCTGTCCTCCCACTCAGAAGTGTAAACTCAATGCAGTGTTCCTGTCCCATTTTCGACCATGAGATGCAAGTTAATGATTTCTTCTTCTTCTTCTTCTTCTTCTTCTTCTTCTTCTTCATCTCCTTCTTCAATTAAGCGTCATTTAAACTCAGGAAGGAAAAGAACCCTGGGACATGGAGAGAAGAAGGGGTAATATCATTAACCTTCAGAAAACAAAAGAGAGAGAGAGAGAGAGAGAGAGAGAGAGAGAGAGAGAGAGAGAGGCAGATAAATAGACAAGAAACCATGAATACAAGAGAAACCAGAGATGTATTCGAGGAATACGACGATCATGTCCTCATTCAGACACGTTCTGATAGCCTCAAAGATCGTCCTGTATACAAGTGACCCTTTTTTATATTATTCTAATTCTTTGTAAGTGGTAACAAATTCAACAAATACATTACTAGAATGTGTATTATAAGCGTTGTAAAATGTTTGCAACCGAAGACAAAAAAATTACCATCAAGGTATCGATGCGTTGAAAGCATTCACTATATTTTTCCCGTTTAGATAAAATGTTATATGATTCGGAGATCTTGAATGGTTGATCGCATCGGAAAAACATGATTACCGGTTCGGAACATTTATTTATTTACTTATTTATTTATTTATTTATTTATTTATTATTATTTTTTCTTTTTGGCATGGACCTCCAACGCCCCCCTCTCATTCAAATGGGATGTTGCTCCTTTTGTGTCGCGACGGGTAATCCTCATTTTTTATGCATGTTCTCATTTGCATTTAGATTTGTTAGGACGAACTGGATAACTTTACTTTATCGAGGGAATAATGCTAGATCAGCGCTGCTGAACGCTATCAGAAGATCCTCAGTGGGTGTGTATACCATTGGGACACAACACATTTCAAAGTAAATGTGTGTGTGTGTGTGTGTGTATGTATATATATATATATATATATATATATATATATATATATATATATATATATATATATATATTATAACCTTATTTGGTTCCGAGGTGATGGTAGAAGATTACACTGAAATTCATGCCTGTCTTCTGTCAAGACTATACATAGACCCAGCGGTAAGAAAATACATTGTCTGCAGAAATTCGTACCTTTCTCTCTCTCTCTCTCCTCTCTCTCTCCTCTCTCTCTCTCTCTCATGAGACCATCATCAGGGAGACATGCAGTGTTTTCTTCCTTCCTGTGTACTACGTGCTGTAAAAGTCCCTTAAGTCTCCACTTGGTACCATAGGAGACGTGACCAGGAAGTGAGAATCTGTTCCAGAGCAAAGTTCTTATGACCACATTCGTTGCTTTGGGCGTTGGTCGGCAGGAACTCGTGTGCCGTTCGACAGCAGTTGGCCCTAGAAAGTTTTAGGGTAGATGACATGTCTTGCATACCTCAGCTGACGTGTACGACGGCTTCATTATGGGTAATGTCTTACACGACATGAAGGGCGCTGGAAGGAGATAGATGAAGCAATACTACAGCTTCCCCTCCCCCACCCCTAAAACACACACACAACCTGCCTTAATGCTTCATTTGCGATGTTTTTCAGTTACGTGTCAGTTTGTATTGCAATGCCTATTTTTTTTAGGATTATAACCACCACCACGAATTACTATATAAGCCATCAACAGGCTTATATCTTCGCCCTTTTCACAAATATATATTTTTTTCTTTCTTTTTTTCTGTAAAAACGAATCCACTTCCCTCCCGAAACGCCGTAAAATAGCTGAACTGGATTCTGTGTCTTCCCTCTTTTGTGTTAATTAAACAATTTCTGCTGCATGGTGCCTCTTTTTTTCCTGTCGGGTTTCGAAGTTAATTGGATCTTCGGAGTACTGTTTTTGTTTCCCAAAGGGGAGAGAGAGAGAGAGAGAGAGAGAGAGAGAGAGAGAGAGAGAGAGAGAGAGAGTTACAAGGAGTTGACAACGGTTAGGATGTCTCAAAGACTTGTTAATCCATCCGAGGAGACATCGAGAGAGAGAGAGAGAGAGAGAGAGAGAGAGAGAGCGAGAGAGAGAGTTAATTGATACTGTGTGGTTAACTGATCTGACGCAACATTTGCGGTGGTCACCAGTAAAAAGAAAGTAGCGTCTCAATAATTATGGTCACTAAGGTGAAGTAAAACGTGAGACATATACAGAGAAAGTGAGTGAAAGTGAAAGAGCAACTAGGATTCCAATGAATTATTCTTTTCTTATGATGCATAATCTTGTTCTGCATTTTTCTATCTTACTTTGTAGTTCTTATAACTTTTCCATGCATTTTTTTCTTTTGCAAGACCTTTTTTCCACCTCTATTTTCTGGAAACAAGATCCATTCTGTCTCTTGTATGCATGACTGATGGTATACTTTTCTTCCTCGGTATATATTTTTCCACTTTTTTTCCAATATCTTATATAGTATCTCCGTATTACCCTGAAGTCATCCTTACGAAAATGTTATCCCAATCTTGTTTAATTCTTCATTATTCTGACCATTTTATATTTTTACTGTAGAAGTTGTATTTTCCATATCCTTCCCATTTTTCATCTTCTTGCTCATCTCTGCTTTCACTTTCTTTGGATATGGATGTAATCTATGGACATTTATAGTCTGAAAAGACTCGCATTATAAAACTATTATTTCTGAACATAAATTCAACCTCATTCACAAATACTAGGTCTAAAGTATTGTCCATACTTGTTGGCAGGTGATTTATTTGTTGAATGCTGTATATCTAGTTAGCATATCTAATAGCTTTTCGAATTGCCTCTTATCTTCTGCACTACTATTACTCTCTTTTTTATATGTAATCCGATGAAGGATGAATGAACCGCACATGCTGGTGATTTTGTTTATGCAAATATTATGTTAGCATTCTAAACCTCTTAGGACAGAGGGAATATATATATTTATTTAACCCTGCAGCTAGATAATTTCAATTAAAGCATTAATGATTGGAGCATAGAGCTGGAATAAACGGTTTTAATACTTTTACCAACGCTATATATTTAAACCAGAATTATTCATCAGGTGATTTCGCATAATATTGCAGACTTTTATATTTTCATAAATAATAGATGCTTGAAGGTTCAAACAAAGCATAACACGGTGTTTATTAATGAAGGGGGAGTGAAAATACTCAGATTTGACTGAATACTTTTTTTTCATACCGTTCGCAATGTCGTAAAACTTGGACATTACCAACCAGATAAAAGGAAGTTTTTTTCGTTGCTATTCGTATTGGTTTCGTCGCGAGAGAGAGAGAGAGAGAGAGAGAGAGAGAACACACGAGTGTATTATCCTCTGTTGCGAAATCAGAATCTAGATTATTGTACCGAATAAACCACGTCTCAGGTTATTTCATGGCCACTTCATTAGGTCGTAATTCATCAGTAAAACACGTCTCAACTGGCGACGACATTTCTGGAAGGAGTTTCCGTATCGTCCTTTTAATCTTAACTTGCTTTGTTCTCCCTCGTCTTCCCTGTCATCTTTGGAAAAGGGGGTCATTTGCATACGACCCTGAGGGCGGTGAGAAGTGACAGGAATTCGATTACGTCTGAGACTCTGATCCTTCGTGTAATGTATTCAGCAAGTCTGGATAAAAGGGTAGAAGGTAACGGTGAGACAAAATGTGGTGAAAAACTGGTATAAAGTGGATCTTGTAGGTTGTGTAAAAAGTAAGGTTGAGGTGAAGCAAAATTGAGAAGTAAAATGGTTCTGAAGTGTTGTGTGTGCGTGTGTTTGTGTATATGCCATATGTATTATGTGTCTGCAAGCATGTTTGTTCGGCTTTGTGTACTGCTTAATGAAATATCAGAACATGAAAACTTTCTTATAATAGTTTTGACTTAAAACCATGACAGTAAATGGGAATGTAGGGCAAGATAAAACTTGTAAATAGTGTTAATAATATACCAGGTACAGCAGAAGAAAGACTATTGCAAGCGCTTTTGTGATGGACAAAAAAAGATTGGTCGTTGGTCGATTAGAAGTATTCCTTTAATATCAATTCGTTTTCCCTGCTCCACTGACATGACCTGACCTCACCATCATATCGTCTCTAATTTCCTGGTCACTGTCAAAGCTTCTTCAAGATGAAACTGGTTATGGAAGATATACCACAAAGCAGCGAAAGGTATCTGGTTCATCTGCAGTTCCACTTGTACGGTCATTGTGTTCTCAAGGGAAAATAAATCTCTCTCGTCATAGAGACATATAGTTTGAAAAGTTATCTGCTGCCTATTTCTTTCAACGTTGTATCTAAAAAGGTGTTGTCATTATTTTACATTCCTGTCTTGTCATACTAGTAGAATCCCGTCTCTTATTAACCATCATGACTTCTATTCAATGTGACTGCATTATTCTGCAGATATCCTAACTTACTTGGCCCTAACAGTAATATCAACAGCATTATAAAAACAAATACTAGCAAAATGGTTCAGCATAAAACTGACTGGTAGTCAGTTTTATGCTGGACCATTATGCTGGTATTTTTTCTTTTGATAATGCTATTGATTTTACTGTTAGTGCTACCGTTGACGCTGAAGCTAAAAGAATTTAAAGCTAACATTGAATTATCTTTTGAAAATCATTGGGAAAGTGCACTAGTTTTTTTTATCTCTTCATCATACATTTTAATGATAATTAACACACACACACAATATATATATATATACATATATATATATATAATATATATATATATATATATATATATATATATATATATATATGTATATAAATAATATATATTATAAATCACTATAATTAATATATATATATATCTGATATATACATATAATAATTATCACATACATATGTATGTAGGATTATATGTGCATATATATTATATATACACACATAAAGTTTACAAATTTAGTGTTATACCAACATAAAGTTATTTTTTTGTTACACTCATTTCCCCATACAACTGTGCCACCGTAGCCAGGCCAAAGTAAAATGAAAGAAGCGAAATATAGATTTCCTTTCTCTACATTTCGACGAAAAACCTCCACCCTGACATTCTTAAGGCCGCTTCCCTCGCCGCTAAATTGTTGTTGGTGTCCCCAGGGGAAATATATAGGATCAGAGAAGCGTTTCTGACCTCGGAATAGGAATATGAGGCAGGATCAGCCGCGAGAGAATCAGAGCGTAGATGGATTCGTTGTGTCAGGTTACTTCAGGGTCTTTGGCTGACTGGGTGGATGAATGGATGAGTGGATGTGACGTGGACTAGGCAATATTCGAGTGACAATACGCTAGAGAAATTGTCTGTTTTATTATTATTATTTTTATCATACTATCGCTAATAACCTATAACAATAAAATCCAAGTGTGGCCTTGATACAGCAGCCACCCACCCCCTGCAAACCGGTTCGTCCGGCCTGGGTGTGGGCGCGGGGTAGGTAGGGAAACTTGGGAGGGCAGGCGAGATATCCACCCTCCTCCTGCAAACCTGTTTGTCCGCCCGCGTGGGCGCTTGGCTGGGTTGGGCTGGCCTGGGCAGGTTGGAGATTGGGATGGTAGGGGAGACAGCAGCACCGGGTTCCATTGTGTGTAGCGCTCGTATTATTATTATTATTATTATTATTATTATTATTAACAATAATAAAAGGAGAAAATTATCCGTGAGTGAAGTTTGTATTCCTGTTGCCTGTTTTATTCACATTTTCACACAAAGTATTTACAGAGTTCTGTTCATAGCTTCTGATATCTCCTACTATCACCTGACAGACAGAAAGCCAAATTTCATTATACGCCCTTTTCTCGTATTATCAACTGTAACGTGAAAGTTGATCGATATCTATCAAATATAATAATAATAATAATAATAATAATAACAACAGTACATCTGCTATAGATTTAAAGCTGTCACGAAGAAGGAAAACTTTAACACGAACACTGAGAATACTCCTGTTCCCAAAATAGCATTCTGTTGTCAAACCTGATCTCTCTCGTTCAGTGTAGTATTTTTAACCTCTGACGTAAAAATAAAGACGGTAAAACCAAGGGGGCAAATACCCCTATAACTTAATCCTCTCTATTTTTCTTTTGGGTCGCTAAACCATTCTATTTGTGGTGGCCTGTATATATAATTTTTTCCTTCTCTCTGTTGGATCTGTAACACTGAGGCAACGTTCACTTTGAGGAGAGTTCAGATTATGGAATTCTGTATTCTAAAAGTTTTATTATATGCAGTGTTTTGGTTCATATCTTAGCTGTTTATTAAACGTGCAGTTTTTATATAATAGAATTAATTCCATAACGATTTACATGATTGATTTACCTATTTAAATTTTTTTGTCTTTTTAAAAAGAGAAAATGACTTCTTTTCGATCCTCAAAGTTAAATTTACATGTTTTGTCCTGAGTCGTTTATTCAATATTTAATGTTTCTCCCTATTTACCTTTGTTTTTTCCGATGTGCCCCATGAATGGGGCGCAATATTTTGTAAGAATGATAAATCATATTTCTTCGCATATTTTCCCTTCTTCAATAGATATGCAAAAACAGTGCATATTCCCATTTATATATAACTTCAGATTGACTTATGGGCTTATGGGCAAAGTAGTAATTTCAGATTTTTCGTATACTAATACGGGACGTGAATCTTATTTAATTTATTTCATATATATATATATATATATACATATATATATATATATATATATATATATATATATACTATATATATATATAGATATATATATATCTACATATATATAGTATATATATATATATATATATATCTATATATATATATATATATATATATATGTGTGTGTGTGTGTGTGTGTGTGTGTGTGTGTGTGTGTGTATTATTATATGCAGAAAGCCAGGAGTATTAATTTAGATTAATTTCCTGTATTAATATAAAAATAAGACAAAATCGTCTATATATATATATATATATATATATATATATATATTATATTATATATATATAATGTATATATACATGCATTGCTGTATATATAATATATATATATATATATATATATATTATATATATATATATATATTTATATATATATATATATATATATAATTATTTTTTTACGTGAAAAGCCAAAGAATTTTCCTAATTTTCCTTCCTAATTCTATTAAGCGTTTCTTCCCTTTTAACTCATTTTCATTCTTGCATATTATGAATACTACTACTACTACTACTACTACTACTACTACTACTGCTACTACTACTACTACTACTACTACTACTACATCACTATTGAAAATAATCTATTGTCTGTATAATCTAATCGGTAAAATCAGGGAAGATTTTTTTAGGAAGATTGTAACCTGCAATGTCAGATACTGACGGGTTTCGTAATCACGGGATTATTTTTGTAATTTTATCTTAATCATGAGATTATTTTTGGACTTTTCATGTTGACGGAGTTTTGTGACGTTAAAATCGCTGGAGCGATATCTGGTTAACGTTATCGTAAATCCCTAAATAGCTACCGACTTTGTAAACAGGACCAAAATATCTTTATTAGATTTAAGGACAAAACGCTGTGAAACATATTTATAAACTGTATATTCTGTTGGCAACAAGCTCTCTCTCTCTCTCTCTCTCTCTCTCTCTCTCTCTCTCTCTCTCATCTGCAAAAAAAATGAGAATGAATAACCTTTTGAAATAGGCGTAGATATATTCTAATGAGAAATATTCTAATGAGACTGAACAATATATTAAAGTCAAAATAAAAAGTTAAAAACTAAGTACTTGCACAAGCCAGTCAAAGAGAAACGGGGATGAAATAGAAAGCTTTAGAGTAATAATATCCACATGGAGCGATTTTATTAACAATTCACACGATGAAGCTTAGTCAGAATAGTAAAACCTGCTCCTACAGATAAGTGAGCACACGATGTCTCCTCCTAGGATGGACTAACAAGTCTTTGAGACATCCTAAATTGAATAATTAAATTACACTTACAAATAGCGAGGTGAGTTTTAATCCGCATTTTCTTCACTTAGTTAGCAAATACCGCTCTTTATTTGAGGTTTTCAGATTACACGGTGTACTGGATTGTTTTCCAAATTACGGTTGTTGTATGCATCATCGCTGAAATCTATCCCGGCTGTTGTATGCATCATCGCTGAAATCTATCCTGGACTATGCGTGTTTAGTATTGCTGTCATAATCTCGGCTCTAAAAATCAAAGTAAGCTACGTGCTTTTTGATAAGTGTTCGTAATCGGTATTGCCATTTTAATTTGGATGAAATGAAAATGAACAAGGTCATCCTACGGGCTGCTCTATGAGCAAGAGCCCGTGCTGGCATAAGACCAGCTTGATATTCAACAACAAGAACATAAGGTCATAAATGATATAGTAAGGATCAAGCGTGAATTTTCATCAGGGGCATGGAAGTAAAAAGCAATAAAATAAAGTTAGAAGTTAAGGTAATCTCCTCCTGAACAGATCTGTTGCATTAGGATCCCAGCGAGGTCCAGCCAAAGTTTCTCGGACGAAATTCGCACAGAAAGATCTTAACTTTTGAAGTCTAATGTTACCAAAGAGACTGGAATAAACTATTCATTTTTACTCGTTTCTCTCTCCCCAGAATGCTTAATGGATTGTGTATAAAGGAATAGTCAGTGAATAGTTCTGATCTTGTAGATAGTAGATGACCAGTGAAAACTTTAGTCGAAAGACGAAATAGAGCAGAAAATTAAGTTACTCTGTTAATTTCTTGTGTATTAGAAAATATCTTCAAAGTTTAACGATAGAAGAGTATTCTTTGACAAATATTGCTCTTCTTTGATCAAGTCAGGAAACTAATATATATATATAAATATATATATAGATATAGATATATAGATAGATATATATATATATATAGACATATATATATATAAATAATATATATATAATATATTTATATATATATATACTTATATATATAAATATATATATGTATGTATCTATATATATATATATATATATATATATATTCTTATATTATATATATATATCTATAATATATATATACTATATATATATATATGTATGTATCTAATATAATATATATATATATATATATATATATGTATTCTAACGATAAAAAAAACCTGACTAAAGGATATTTCACATTTTCTCTACTTACGTGATCTAACATTTCTCGTCCCCTGATTTTCTCAAAACCGAGGGGATAGGACGCATGACACACGTTCCCCTTTAAAGTCCTTTAAATATCCTAAGGGCCCCTGGGTCACAAAGGACTGCATTACTAGGCACGACGTCCCTGCCATGAACAGGAGGCTTTGCAGAGCATCAAAGATTCAGGGCAACGGAGCCCCGCTGGACTCAGAAGTTTTCAATGCAGTTCTCACTCGTCAGTTTTTATTTTATTTAATTTTTTAGTTCTTTATTTTTATTCAAAGAAATGATCTGATGTGTATAAGACTTTCTTAAAAGACTTTTTTTAATGTTATCTATGTTTTGTTCTTGCATTAAACTTCATCTATACAACAGACCATTTCTCTAATATTCTTCTCCCTTGTCACTTGCATAGTTTGGTTCTTGAGAAGTCCCACAGAAAGAAGGGGTGTTATATATTTCTAAAGAAAATTCGTTCATTTATCCGATGAAGACTAAATGGGGTAAGGGCATTAGTCCTTTATTGCATATACCATAAATATGTCCATAAAAGAAGATGATGGCACTAAGAACCGCACAAATTTTTTGTTTGGGCCCGCAAAAGCATATGCCCACGAAATAAAGAAATAAAGATAGTCTATTCCAGGAAGTGCAGGATGGGAGTGAGCGAAATTCCTAGTGAGTAGGAGTCTTGGATGCTTTGTGGAAATTCCTTCCCTGTAGGGGATCCTTCACGATTTAACAGGTGATGTGTGAATGTGACAGTGACCGTTGCTGTGCTTTTTATCTCTGGAGCCACCCCTATAAGGAGGGAATTGCTTGATCGCGATATAGAATGTCCTAAATCTGTTTTACGTTCTTCTTTGTTTTATTTTATTTTATTTTTTTTTTTTGTGGCGGGGATGGAGGGGGGGGGGGGGGGATGGCGGCTGGTGTTGCCTTTCTGCTTTTATATTGAGAAATATATACGCATATATCCAGCAACAACAACAGTAATAATAATAATAATAATAATAATAATAATAATAATAATAATAATAACAATAGTAAGAAGAAGAAGAAGAAGAAGAAGAAAATTATATGATGCCATATACAGACGACATATTTACACATCAAAATAATATATACCGCTTAACATTATTTTTAACTCCGGTCCTTCTCTCTCTCTCTCTGGGTAGAAGTGCTTACATATACTGCAAAATGAAGGTCTCTCTCTTTTCGTTGCTGTAATTTTCTCCCTACCATTTTTCTCTCCCTCGTCCTTTTATGTTGACTGTATTCTCATCTTAGCTGATTCTATAAAGTGAGACGGTAACTCATGTGTATGCTGGTATATAGTCAAGAAAATGTGTTCATGCGCAACTTTTCTTGTTCAGTTAATGGTATCAAATATATCAGTGATATTTTCTCCACATTCTTAAAAAATGGGGTAGCATATATATTTTAAACCCCGCTAGATAAATATATTCTCTTTCTCTTCCTAAATCTTGTGCGAATTAAAAAATTTAATTCTCTCGAATCAATTCGTAGGCAGGGATAAGAAACTGGTTTAAACTTTTGAAATCGAGACCTTCTATACTACTCTCTCTCTCTCTCTCTCTCTCTCTCTCTCTCTCTCTCTCTCTCTCTCTCTCTCTATGTTTTATTTTTTTTTTACTAGATATCTACATTTTCTCTGCATCTCTAATAAGACAAAGTAGGACACGATGTATTAGAAATAAACCACTCATTTAGAAATAGAATGATAAATGTAAATTTGTAAATATTTGAGAGTAGATTTGTTTGTTGATGCAAGACGCTAATTATTCCACGGAAAATTAATTTAGCAAAGCGTACCTGACCACAATTATTAAGTTAAATCTTACAGAAGAAAGGATAGTAAGCAGAACTTCGGTTGTACCCTGTTGTAGACGTAAATAATAAACAGCACTCAGTTAACGAAGGTCCCTAATATCATAGCATTCCAGAACAAAGAAAGCATAGTTTGGGAATTGTTCGTAAGAGTATGATCTTAAACCAAGGCGGCTGGTTTTGAATGCTGAAACTCGTTAATGGAAAATAATTAGAAATTAAGTAGGAAGTAATCGAGACCAAGAAACCATTGACAAAACATTGACAGAGATTTGGAGCCCTGTCTGCGACACAAGTAAATAGCAGCATGCATTCTCCTTGGGATTCAATTCACAGCGAAGATCTGTCTTGTGAGATTCCAGGAAAACTTTTCCTTCGTTCGGCAACATGGGCTTTACACGCTTGCTTTTTGATTTAGTAGGATATTCCAACTAAGATATTGGAGCGATAGATCTTCCGCAACGCTTAGTCTTCACAGAGAGAGAGAGAGAGAGAGAGAGAGAGAGAGAGAGAGAGAGAGAGAGAGAGAGAGATGGCAGTTTAAATGGGATAAAAAAATCTGACTACTCTAATTAAATATATTTATGGAAAACCGAATAATTTACGGAAGAAAAATTACGTGTAGATGTAGGAAAAATTAGTTAAAATATCAGGACGTTTAGTCTTCAGAGAGAGAGAGAGAGAGAGAGAGAGAGAGAGAGAGAGAGAGAGAGAGAGAGAGAGAGAGAGAGAGAATTTACGGCTAAATAGGTATACCATTCCATTTGGTTTCTTTCTTCGTTTTGCTGGAATCGCGAAACCGGTCAGGAGAATTCCAGGTCCCTTTCAAAAGAGCCACGAGAGCGGTGGTACCTGTTGCTGCTAAAATTCAGTATATTTCACTCCACATGTTTTAATTATTTTTTAATTCTTGGTGAAAATAAACTCAATCCAGTCTTCGTCAAAAGAAGCAACGGTAATTTCACCCAGTCATGATTTTCGCGTTTTTTTTTTGTAAATTCAAATGAGGTACAAATGAAATGTCCGCAATAAATGAAACTAAATACCTTTTGAAAGCGTTTGTGAAGACTGAAATTAAATTTTACATAGGTGGACAATGGCTCCTTTGGAATTAGTATAACACGATTCTGTCGTGAATTACTTTCTCATAATACCCTCTCATTTGTTATCTGAAAGAGAAGCTAATGCACCTGCCTCATGCCGATAGCAGGGATCGTGGTAAAATTCCGCTTCCATACCTTCATAATGATTATTCTTCGTCTGCTTGTCTGACGTGTCCTTGGATATATTACGAGCTTTTCGCCACTCTTACTTACTCATTCAAAGACTGATAGTTATGGAAGATTTTCTTGTGTCAGTTACCTTTTTATGCATCTCATTTTAATTATTTCTCTCCATGTTTGACACAGACATATCCCTCCACCTTCAGGATATCTCGAATAGACTGCCTCCTCGGTTCCGCTGGCGATATGCTTGTGGCAAAGTGCTTAAATATTCATACTTGAAAAAGAATTCGGATTAGTTCTAATGGAAGAAAGTATGGCTTTCATATTTGTCAAAGTAGACGTTATGTGAACTTTCTCATTTAGCGCCAGGACTAATTCATATCTATCTTAACATTCTTTACGATTTGTTAATCAGTGACATTTAGCCTAGTTTATTTTTACTTGGTAACTGATGGGAGATAGAACAGTAGATGATTGCACGTGTAGGGTAAGTTTACTTTAAATATTCGATGTATATGGGTTTTACAGATAATGTCCAAATATAGTGGTTTTCATTGTCTTTTATAAATGTACTTTAATTTGATCATTATTGCTCGTAAAATTCCGTCCGTTTTCTCTACGCAATGTAGAATATCAACCCTGTTATGAGAGGAGTTAATTTAATTATTATTATGTTTATACGTATGTATTATTATGTATGTATGTAAAGGACGAGAGTCGAAAGGCCTCGTATCAGTTACTCTATTGTTTCACTTTCCTTCGTGAAATTTGGCTTTTGCCTTTATTTATATAGTCAGTTATACATGTATGTATGTATCACGTAAGTATGTATGTATGTTAAGCAGCTTGTTACCGTAAAGGACTGAACATTTAAAGATAAACAAACCTTGACAGGTAGGAAAGAGGGAGAATGTTCTTCTGGCTGAGGTATAATCCTCACTGTTGCAAAATAGAATTTATCACGTCGAGAGCGAGTGAAATATACTACTCAGAAGACAAATTAATTCACAGTCGCTTCACCAGTTTCTTATATTATGTAAATCCTAACTAAGTCATTCACACAACAGTATGTTTTCTTTAACCACTACAGTATAAAATATTCAGTTCCTATTTCTTATTCAAACAAGCCAGCCACCGCAGCGGTATAATTGACTACGTCTTACATCGAGTGAAAAGTTCCTTTGTCTGCACGTTCTTTTCTCTGTCAGCCCTCAGATCTTATAAACTACTGAGGATAAAGGGCTGCAAATTGGTATGTTGATTATCCACCCTCTAATCATCAAACGTACCAAATTACAGCCCTCTAAGCTCAGTAGTTTTGATTTTATTTAAGCTTAAATTCAACCACAATCGTGCGTCTTGCAACTTTATAGGACAGGCCAACACCGGGTCGTGGCTGAAATGTTCGTGGGCCACGGCTCATACAGCATTATACACTTTACAGAAAACTCGATTACACCGAAGAAATTATGGCGCATTTTTCACTTTTTTTATTTTTTGACAGGGATTTACTTGATTCCGTCTTTCTCTCTTCCTGCTAAAGGTATTACTTGAGGATTTTTTTCTTTACGTTTATTTTTGGGAGATAAGGAAAAAGACATGCTAATTAAACCAATAAAGAACCTTTAGTAACTGGAATCATTTTGGAAGCATAGGTACTGAATTCAAGTTTGATGTTAACACTGAAACCGTGAAAAATCATCAGGAAAACTTCATTATTGAACAACGAAAAAAGGATCGTCAGTTAATTTTTTTTTTTTTTGAAGTGAGGGACGTCCTTCATAAATTATCCAGTTCAGACATAAGGGGAATCTTCCTTTTTAATCTCAACATTTTGCTGTTTTTCATAATTGCTAATGATCATATATGATGAAAGATTGGCAGGATTCCTCTCCCAGCTTTTTGATATGATGCCAAGGTGGATGACACTATTATGGGAAAATATATTTCATGGAATGCAAAGAGTAAAAGCTGTAGTATGATATTTAGAGTAGAAAGTAATTTAAATTAATAAAGGAACAGTGACAGTAACGCAAGGGATGCTGGTAAACGAGTGGCGTACACCCACTAAGAGCGCCTGATGGAAAAAAAAAAAACCTAGACCGAAATCGAAAACCCTCAAAGAGAGAGAGAAAGAGAGAGAGAGAGAGAGGTTTGAATTTTCTAACGGTACCCGCAGTTCCTTTCACCGACCCTGAAAAGGTACTTCCGAATTCCGGATAATCTACGGTAGACAGTACTATTCGCGAATGTCCTTTCCTTATACACAAAATATACCACCACCAAAGCCTGACAACAGAGGTTAGATTTGCAGAGTTTTTAATAATTAAAATGTCGGGAAAATCCTGTGGCTACTGCCAAAAAAATTAACCTATAGCAGCCTTTTTTCATCCTCCCTAAAGTGCTTTTATAACTGCTAATTAATCTCCAATAGGCCTCGATTTGGAGAAATTAAATAAAAAGGCTTTTTCCTAATGCAAATAACCCAAGTAGGGCATGCAATAATGTATAGGGATTTAAGGAGGGCTTCATGTCAATATCAACGAACACCACCACGTGAAATGATGCCCGTGGAAATCTGCAAAAATGTTTGTACAGGTGATTGAAAACTACCAGGTAAACCAGTTATCTCCTGGAAGCTGGACGATTAGAAGCAAAACAGCCTAAAATGCATTTGTGCCCGCAACAAAATCCTATTTGGACCCATTTGATTAATGGTAAAACCTAAAATTAGTTCCAAAAACCCATTTGATTGATGGTAAAACCTGCTAACAGAAGTTCCAGTATTGAACCACTAACCAAGCCGGGTTATTGAAAGGCCTTACATCCTCCATGTCAAATTTTAATACGAGCAGAAATGCCTGGCTTTGGTTTGTACCATTATATGGTACACCGATAACATTAAAACCACATATTCCTGCAACCTGCAATATTCAGACAACCTTTTACAAAGAGTTTTACTAACCTGAGCAGAGCAGTTCCGCCAAGCAGGAATCCATTCCTGAGACCGCCGGTTCACACCAGGGAGAGAGACAGAGACAGACAGAGACGGAGAGAGACAGACCTCAGCCAAGGTCCCAAGAGCAAAGAGAGACAAGAGGTTTTCCAATCAGTAGAGCCAACGTTGACATCGTAGAACACAAAGAGAATTTGAAGCTGTAATTATGTTTACAATTGGGAAAATTAGTCTGAATTATAATGATCTTAAATATTGACGATATCAAATTCGCGCGCGAAACTTAATACAAAAATTCAGTTGTCATTTCAAACTATTTCAACTGCTTCGTGCTTAATGTAGCCCTGGTTTACTTTGAAGACAGAGGCCACGCCCTTTTCTGTATTGCCAAATTCATTACTAAGAAACGGACAGTAAATGTATTTAATAAAAAATGGCTGGTAGTCAAAAATTATGCCATATGATATGTGCACATTTCCTTGACCAAGGAAATATGCATATACTATATTGCATTTGGTTTCATACTATTAACCAATAAACCATTTGGGATATATATATATAATATATATATATATATATATATATATATATATATATATATATGTATATATATATATATATATATAATATATATATATATATATATATATCTATATATATATATATATATATATATATAACAGACCGAACATGGATGACTATGTTAATGATAACTGCCGCTGATTATGCGGGTATCTATGCTAATTCCCTTGGCCGTAGTGGGCTCGTATTACTCAACGGACTTACTGAGGTTCCCTACTAACCCTAATGCCAATTCCTTTTATAGCTAGTTTACTGAATCTTCTCCCATTTTCTATTTTAATTATACCAAAAATTATAACTGCGTAATTATATTTTTTTTCTTATCCTGAAGCCTCTCTAGTATTTTCTGTTTAATAGAATGCTTTTATTTTCTTACAATCTCTAGGATTCCTCGCGTCAGGATTAGAACAGGGAATCGACTTACCATCTCCAATGATCTTGTTTCATGAAATCAAAATTAAAATATGAAACTACAAAGTACTTAACATTAAATTTTCATCACAAGTAACGAAGCGCTAGGTCTAGAGTTCAGGATTATCTGTAGTGGAAAAAAAATGAATCTCCCTGAAAATGAATTAGGAAAAGCAAATAACTTTCAGCAATAAAAACAGAAAAAAAGTGGATTGGCCTCTCCCAAAAACCTTAGAAGGAAAGGAATTAGGCTTTTCCTTGAGTTGAGAAGAGCAATATAATACTGGAACGTCCTTGAATCTCCTCGAGGTAGTTCAACTCACGTCCGTAAACAAAGGATCTCATTTTACTTTCTCATTTGTTTTAATTTTCTCGCTTTTCATCATTAAAATGAACGCATGTTTTATGTAAAAAAATGTTAAGGTCATTTTACTTTCTCATTTGTTTTAATGTTTTAGCTATTCGTCATTACTATGAACACATGTTTTATGTAAAAAAAATATTAAGGTTATTAATGATTAAAATGTCTATTATACCACATGGAGGTTGAAAAATACAAATAAATAAGTATCCCTTTAAAAACACGCAACTACTCCGTTTTCGCTTGAGTGCCCCAGGGCAATTTCCTTGGGCCCACAATTGGAAAGAAATAAAAAAAAAAGATATAAAGAAAAATAAACTTAGATTCTGCGCTGGAATTGAAAACAGCCTCGGAAATAGAGAACAATTTTTCGCCGTCCTGAACACATTGTGTCCTTTCGTGAGGCGTCGCTTCCTCTAAATTTCGCAACTCCTCCTTCTTACACAAAAGCAGATTCTTTTAATCAAGAAGACGACGACTCGGGTGCATCTTCAACTTGAGGTCGTCCTACAACGGTTCTTGCTCTTCATTCACTTTTATCTTATGGAAGAAGAAGGAGAGGAGGAGTAGGAGAAGAATAAAAACGCAATGTTCTGAAAGAAAGACAATGGCATATGGAGCCTTCTAATCAAATTTTCTCGTATGAAAAATGACATTAAAATGTCCAAGATGAGTAACGAGAGATACGACGCAGTCCTGAATGAAATAGTTGGATAATCGAACAAGGAATTTTTTATGAAAATTGGTGGAAACATCGAGAATAGTTGCCGTTTTATCTATATAAAAAAAGTACATTTTCCAAAAAGGAAAATGGGACGTAATATATTGTTCTTTTGATAACATTTATGCGAAGAATGTGAGGTGGTACAAAATCTAAAATTAAATGTTCCAGCATTCCAATTCAAACATTTCCCGATCATCAGCGTTTATTTCCGTAAACCGTTTCATTTTATTTATTTATTTGCCTTAGTTTTTTTTTTTTTTTTTTTTTTTTTTTTTTTTTTTTTTTTTTTTTTTTTTTTTTTTTGCAAAATGATATAAAATCGTGAAAGTAAACATTCAACTAGAAAACAAGTATACAAACGCAGGGAGTTCATTAGCAGTGAAAATGGAATAGTAAAACATCTTTAGACGGGCTATAACATATATTCATTTCTCGAATTATTCTCTCTCTCTCTCTCTCTCTCTCTCTCTCTCTCTCTCTCTCTCTCTCTCTCAGCCTCCAGTGAGGCACAGTTCCGCTCGAGACACTCCGCCACTATTGTCTTTCCTGCGCTTTATCTTCCACGAGTCTCCACTCATTTTCATCACCCTTATATTAATCTTTTACAAGCAAGTCTGATTCTTCCAACTCTGTTACTATTTCGTACTATTCTCCAAGAAGATGTTCGAAGGCTAAACATTTATAAATATTTACAATTAAATGCAAGAATTCTAGCGATGCAAAAATGTTATATACATACATACGTCTTTAACACATTATATATAATATAT